>NC_080094.1:17024500-17339000 GCF_950005125.1 Chionomys nivalis | reverse complement strand
TGCGCAAACCTGATGGTTTGAGTTTGGATCCCTTGAATACACATCAAGCCAGACACAGTAGCACACATCTGTGATTCCAGTGTGTCCCTAAAGGGACAAGCAGCAGGCAGAAGAGCTGCTGGGAGCTCCTGGGGCATGAAGAAGTGTCACAGGCAAGGTGGAGGGCGAGGATGGACACTCAAGGATGCCCTCTGACCTCCACATGCTTGCCTCGGCACACGTACACACGCATACACACTTTCACACACACTTGCAGGCACACACAGTAAAACCCAGAAACAAGTGAAATGCACCGACAGTGTCAATGGCATAGAGTGAATTTACACCTCCTACTTGCTTTGGAAGAGACAGAAACGCGTGATCTCAGACCTACCACGGCACGGGTGGCATGTATGCACGCTTGTTCTACGCACGAGTTGTTAAGATCTTTTTGTAGTTTTGAACACTTTAATTATAAGCCGCTGGGGGGAAATTTTAAATGAGAACTTGCACTTGGAAATGCCAGCCAGACATTTCTTTAAAATTTTGGGGGGTTTATGTGTATGGATGCTTTGTCTGCATGAATACATGTAGACCACCTGTGTGCCTGGTATCCTCAGTGGTCAGAAGAAGGCATCATACCCTTGGAATGTGCGAGTTATGGACGGCTGTGAGCCACCATGTAGGGAGGTGCTGGGAACCAAATCCAGGTGGTTTGCTAAAGCAGCCAGTTCTCTCCACCCAAGCTAGAAGTTCTTGTTTCTCAATGTTCAGTTTTGAGACAGAGTCTCACGCAGTCTAGGCTGACCTTGAACACATCAAGTAGCTGAGAATGACCTTGAGCTTCTCATCCTCTGGCTTCCACCCCCCACCTCTATCCTCCCCAGAGGCTGAGAATATAGGCGCACAGTGGTTTTATGTGCTGCTGAGGCCCCGTGTATGCTAGCAAGCATCCTACTGATGGAGTTACACCCTGAGATCCAACCAGATGTTTCTTATAGAGGTTCTTTACTGATAGAGCCAGGTCCTCTCAGAGAGTATCACTTATGCCCAGGGCATTTGTGCCCCCGTTAATGTGTCCAGGGAGGACGGGTAGGGAGGACGATTTGAGAGTGGCCTGAGGATGCTTGGAGGAGTTCTGTATCTAAGGGTGATCAGGTTTGGAATTCTGGAGACCGATGCCCAGAGTGCTTCTGTTCAGTCAGGGCAGAAGGCACCACACGCCCCCTTCTGGATTCTGTGGGTACTGCATGGACAGTGTACACAGATACACATAGGCAAAACACCCATATGAATGTAACAATAATAAAGTAATAAAATAATAATTCAGGATCATTCAGGCTCTCGCTTTCCCCTTTCATCTTTCCCTCCTCACCTCCCTTTCTTGGGTTTCATTGTGTTGCCCAGGATGACCCTCCCACCTCAGGCTCCTGGAGTAGTTGGGAACAAAGGAACATGCCAGTGTACTCGGGTTGAGGGGTGTGTGTGTGTGCCAGGTACATATGTGGAGGTCAAAGAACAGCTTTCTGGAGTCACTTCTCTCCTTCCACCCTGACTCGAGGCAGGCCTCTCTTGTTTCTGTCATGTTGTGTACTCCAAGTGATTCTCCTGTCTCCACCACTCATCCACCGTGAGAGTATGAGGATTATCAATTCACACCACTCATCCACCATAAGAATACAAGGATTATCAATTCACACCACCCATCCACCATAAGAATACAAGGATTATCAATTCACACCACCCATCCACCATAAGAGTACGAGGATTACCAATTCACACCACCCATCCACCACAAGAGAACTAGGATTACCAATGCACACCACCCATCCACCATAAGAGTACTAGAATTACCAATTCATACCACCCACCCACCCATCCACCCTAAGAGTACTAAAATTACCAATTCACACCACTCACTCACCATTAAGAGCACTAAGATTACCGATTCACACCACAAATCTCTGGCCTTTTAAGTGCAGCCTCTAGGAATCAAACTCAGGTCGGCAGACTTGCGTGGCAAGCACGTTTACCTAAGGAGCTGCCTCCTGGTCCCTGAAGGCTGTGAACAAATGGTAGACTGGAGAGCCTAGACTCACCAGCAGGCAGTCCTAGGGACTGGCAGGCAGTCCTGGGGATCTGCGTGTAACTGATATGGAGACGGCAGCACACAGTAGGCATGCAATCTTCTGCGTAAACATTCAAATCAATTTGGAAAGGAAGCTTGCAAACAGGCAGACAGCAGAAGCACTGAATGGTGGTGGGGGTCTCTCCCTGTCTGTACCTCAGCCCACCGCTGGCCCCTTACCAAGAAATAGACCCAGGAGAGGCCACTTGTTCCCTGGGTTCCTGGACAGCCAGGGGGACGGCGCTGAGCCACATTCTTAGGAGCAAGTATATCCAAAACAATTTCTTTTTCTTTTTCTAAAAACTCGGTGCTAAAGGGTTCCAGATGGCCGTTTGTTATATAATGGGGTTTGTTTTAATAGCGTCAACTTCCAGATGTGCAGGCTAGAATCAAGAAGTCCATTGGCCCCCTGAGGACACTGTGAGCCAAGCTGAGTGCTGCCCAGGGGAGAAAGATGACCGTACAAGCAGAACCAGGGATGGGAGACAAGCTGGAGGTGCCTGGTCATTGCCCACTGAACCACTCAGTTGCCCAGCAACCGTCCCAGGGCTGAGAGATGGGGAGGGTGACATGGGTTTCTACTTGTCAGCCTGACTGAACAGGGACCCCAGGAGACAATCAGAATTGTGGTCAGCGAGGAGTCTGCCTGGACTCTAAGTCCTTGCTGGGTGCTCCTGGTAGTCACTTAGCTCACGGATTTATTATTATTATTATTATTATTTTTTGTCTTAGAATGTGAAATAGAGAAACACCATTCTACCTGAAGGAAGTCAATATAAAAAGAGAAATGAGGTGAGAGGAACGGAGTGGCGGTGATGGGGGAGGGAGGGAGAAAGGGGGCTGTAAAGACGTAGTCTTTCCTCCTTGAGCAAAGTAAAAACACCAGGGTGCACGCCTGCGTGTCTGTGTGTGTGTGTGTGTGTGTGTTTCTGACCCGGCACCTTCCCCCAGTGCCTGTCACCAACTGGGAAGGCCCTGGGCAGTCCAGACTCCGTTTTCCCCCCTGGAACACTGGGAAAGGGCCAGTGTTGGAGAGCGTATTGCCTCCTCCAGAAGTTTCTTCCATGGCCCCATGGCACCAACAGACAGACCATTCTTCTGTTTGCTGAGCCGAAGTGGCCCCTGGGTGACCCCCAGAGCTGGTCCAAGCTGTGTGCACTGGAGCTCTATGGAGTGCCAACACCCTCTCCTACCTGCTGGCCACTGGGCCTCGAGCCTTTTCTTCCTCTCAGATGGCTGTGACTATCACACCAGATGCTTTAGGACTAAGATACTCTCAAGAGGATGTTGAGGATCCATGAAAAAAGTTACAATGTCTGAATGTAGTCACAGAAGAGAGACTGCAAAGGGGAACCCACTCCACGGATAAAATAATCTAATAATCCGTAAGAACAATTCAGTTCCAACAAAATCCCAGTCAATGAGGAGCGGTGTACAATATAAGCCCCTGAGGAAAATAGCTATACAATAGCCGCTGTGTTTCTGAGGCAAACACTTGAGTGCTCAGAGGCTGAACCGTGTGGTAAAATTCAGATATTTTCAACAGTTTGCTACTGGCACAAAGACACAGTCTGGCACAGCCAACCCCAGGCCCCAAAGTAGACCCGCTGCAGATAAAATGGGATGGAGAGAGACAGGCTCTCCAGACCCAAGCCGAGAAGGCATTTCAGCCATGGTTACCTTTGGGGACGGGGCTTGGCACGGGCAGGGCCGGGCTGTGAGTGAAACTGAAGTGCTTGGTTTTCACTGCCCTCCTCTTTGTATCTTTGCTTATGTGTCCTGTTCATGTGTGTGGGTCTACGTGTGTGTGGGGGCATGCAAATACAAGCACATGTGTGCGCATGTGGAGGCCATCGTCCTTGGTTGTTCTCTACCTTATTTAGAGGCAGAATCTCTCAGGTGAACGGTGAGAGCTTGCAGATTCGGTTAGTCTTGCTGGCCAGCTTGCCTGGGGGAGGTCCTGCCTCTGTTTCCTGAGGGCTAGGGTTACAGGCAGCCTGCCACACCCAGACTTTACGGGTTGCTGGGACAGAGGACCCCAGCCTTCACATCTGAGTGGCAAGGGCTTCATTTCCAGACCCAGCTTCCCAGCCCTGCTTCCTTCCCTTTTGTTCCTTTTAGACAGTCTTGCTATGTAGCCCACACTGGCCTTGAACTCCAAATCCCATTAGCTTCTGCCTCCTGAGCACTGGGATTAGAAGTGTTCAACACCATGCTAACCTTCTATTTCTTATTTCGTATCTTTCAGGCTTGCTTAGCTTTTCCAACCTTCTACGTGTGTTGATTCTTAAAGAAGTAACTTAAAAACTTTACTTAGAAATTCCATGCTTGCATGTGTGTCTATGTGGAGGCAGGTGCACACGGGTGCAGGTGCCTGAGGAGACTAGAGGAGGGCGTCAGATGCCCTGGAGCTAGAATTACAGTTGGTTGTGAGCCACCTGTTGAGGGTACTGAGGCAGAAGAAGGCGTCAGAGCCGCTGGAACCGGAGTTATAGACAGTTGTGAGCTACCATGTGAGGGTGGGGAACAGGACTTGGTCCTTTGGAAGAGCAGTCAGTGCTCTCAGCTGCTGAGCCGTCTCTCCTCCCCATTTATTTATTTGGCAGTTTTGTCTGTTTACTTGTTTTTGTATGTGGGCGCGCATGAGCAATGAGTATGCAGGGAGGTCAGACGCTAACCTGCAGGAGTCAGTCAGTTCTCTCCTCCCATCACGGGGTTCTTGAGGACTGAACTTTGGCCTTTGAGTTTGTTGGCAGGCACCTTTAGCCACTGAGACACTCGCCAGCCCAAAGTACGTTTTTATGCTAATGTATAATGTATTACCTAGAGATGATGATCCCATTTGATGATGATGGTTACCTAGAGATGGGGTCCTCTTTGTATCTAGGCATTGAAGGGAAACCCAGTTATGAACTATAACATAAAAATAAGCAGGCAGATAATAAGTCATAAATAAACAACATTTTCTTAGGGAGGTGAGAAGAGAGGACTCTCACTTTTCAAGACACACATTCCCATGGGACTCCCTCGTTCTCATTCTTCCTTTCTCTAGACAGCAACTATACCTTTAAAACTAAGCTGAAGGGGAATAACATTTTGGAAAGAAAATAAACAAACTATTACAGAGATGATGGATTACTCAGAAAATGGGACAGGATAACTGGCTAAGAATTTGGAAAAAAATAAAGTTAGATTCCTACCTTATACCAAAATAAACCACAGATGGCCTAAAGTTTTAAGTATTAGAAAAAAATGAAATACAAAACTGTAAAAGACCTCAGATACTTACACAGTGTGAGCAAACAGAATATCTGAACACGGAGAGAGATTTACAAACTCAGTGTGAGGCTTCCTTCCATTAAGATGAGAGATAGAAAGACAGAGAGACAGAGAAACAGAGAAGGGGGGACTGAGGGAGAAAGAGAGACAGAGAGGAGGCAGAGAGAAAGACACAGAGAGACAGAGACAGAGACAGAAAGAGAGAGAGAGAGAGACTGGTTGATTTTAAACAGACCCCAAGCCAAGGATGAAGGAGAATCTGACTATAGTGGATTTGACCATGTCAATCCTCCATCCTATCCCAGGCTTGACTTGACCTTCCTCCCTAGGGTGACGAACTGGAGAAGGCTGGTAGCTGCTCCCACAACCTTCCCCATTCCCAGCAAAGTTGCTTTCTTTCCCTGCACCAGGTCTTGACTGTGTGTTGCATCCCAGAATCCAAAAAACTACCACGAAGGAAGTGGTTTTCTGTGCGTGCATGTGTGCACACAGGTGCATATGTACATATACATACAGGCGTGTTGGGTCCCAGTGGGCTGGATGGACAGTGAGTTCCATCTCATTCTTAACCTCTTGGGTCTGACCTGGCATTGTGATCTGCAGCGTAAACCTTTTCGCACATCTTTAGGGTGTTTGTGTCTCTGTGTAAAAGCACATTCGTGTATGGCTCTGCAGATGCTGGGGTCATCCTGTGCATCCTCTCTGTACACATCAGCCATGCTAATATAGATACCTGCAAAGTTTGTTATCAATATAACCACATTTGTAACTAAACATGCTAGCGTGTATGAGTTCATGTATATCACGTGTTTGTTTATGGGGGGACACCTGGTCCTAGACATCCTCTCTGCTATGTCTGCCCACTATGTCTCCAGTGTGTAGGCTGTTGGTGGGGGCTCTGCAGTAGGCAAGGCCTCTTTAAACTGTCCCTTCCTTTTTTCCATCTCTGCATTTGTGAGCAATCTGGCCCTTATTGGCTCTGGGAGGAAGACAGGTTTGTACATCTTGGTCTAATCCATAGAGTTTTCAAAAGTTTCTTGGTCCCCAGCCAAAGTTTTTATTAAAAGCCTCATGGGGACCACACTAACAGGAAGGTAGGATTCTGTCTGGGAGCCTTAGGACCCCCACTCTAAGGCCCATAGATGGTATGGGAACATGGGTGCTGACCTCCAGCCAGGTAGAGGCTAAGACTAGTCCAGAGACCTCCTGGGGGCGGGCACAGTACCTCATGGCTCTGTGCTGGGGCAGCAGACCTGGAGGGGCCTGCTTAATTGAACAGACTTGGGAGAAGAGTCCCACAAAGATTTCCCCCAGGCCATGTGGGATCCAGGCCCCATTTAAGCAATCTTCAGCCTCTGCAAAGGAAATCCTGGAATCTGTCCCACCTGTAAGCAGCTGGTGGCCCTGCTGGCTTCCTAAGGTTTCACTACAGCAGGCTCTAAGGCCCAGCTGCCCGTTCCCCTGGCCTGGGGGGAACGAAAGTCCTCCAGACTCCAAACAGCAAGGACACGGGTTTTCTCAGCATTTACTTGATTTGGGTGCTGGGGGCCTTGGGCTCATTTCTCCCAGTCCCACTGAGCACAGAAGAGTTTGCCATGTTGCTGCCCACACTGTAATGAGGGTCTTCCCCCATGTTTGTACAGGGTTTTATTCCACAGTCCTGAGAGGATAATTGTCGGGGGAGGGGATCCCGAGTGGCAGTCTCCACTGCAGTGGCAATATCTGATTGGCTTGTCAATGAAGGCTGGTGTACCGGATACTGCAGCCATGTAAGAAGGGTGGTTTTTGGGGTCCCAGGGAAGAACTGGGAAGTTGGCGGAGTAGGAGGGGATTCCTGGATGCTGGAAATAGATCCAGGATCCAAGAGAACCTGGGATCTTGTGTTCAACCCCTGCTGCCTCCTACCGATCACTCCTTCCCTCCCTCCTTGGCCATCCGGCTTAGTTGTCTGGAAAGTCTGAGACCTGGGAGTGGAAAAGTCTGGGTCAGAGATGAGGAAGGAGTTGGGAGGGCATGATGGGAGTAGTGTCCAGGCAGCTACATTGTCTCGGTCTGTCACACCCTGGCCAGAGCCAGGAAAGAGGAAGCATGGTGGGGCTCTCTGTTCTCAGCCCTGCAGGGGACTGTAATAAGCCTTTTACTTTTTGACAGCTATAAGGATCTTGGAGGGCAGATGCACCCGGAGAAAATCGAGGGTCCAGTGGTGATCTGAAGGGTGGGCCATAGCCATGCCCTCCTGAGCTGTGGGGCCGAATGACCCGTTAGATGCAGGGGACTTTGTTAAGCTACTTGCCTGTGCTGCATGAACCCTTCTGATCAGCCTGCTTTTAAAGCAGGGGACATGGCAGCGTAGGACAGGGGAGTTGTCTCCCTCAACACAGAACCTGCTTCTCTATCCCCCTATTGCCTGCAGAATGTATGAGGAACCTGCGGCACCCATGGGTCTGTAATCACCCAACAACAAACGTGTTCTGGGAACTAGGCTCGGTATTTGCCTGTTTCACACTGTGAAAACGAACTGACTGCCTACACTTAAAAACCAGGGAACGTAATCGTGTGGAGGCCTTGTGAAGGCAGCTGCTGTGAGTTTGCATGTGCGAAGCCCTGTCATTGCAGGAAGACCCCCTTTCACAGCAGCCCTCCTTAACGTCTGGCTCCAGCCCGGAAGGGGAGGTGCTCACGAAGCCCCGCCCCTAGCAGAGGCACTACTGGTAGCTGGTAGGGGAGGCAGATCAGTTTTCTGGTCGGCTGCCCAGGCTCCAGTGGGTGGCCCCACACCCATGCACATAGTGAAAACACTAATTGGGGTCAGAGAGACAGAGACAGAGAGAGAGAGGGGACATGGAGGAAGGAGTTTGGGAGAATGACTACGCAATCTAATCACTCTTTGGGTCAGTTTTGCCCCTCATTCATTTCTCAGATCCTCAAACGCAGGGTGCAGTCAGCTTGCTCCATTGCAGAGCATGAAAGTCTCTATCATTTCAGAGTCCTGCTGGCTGGAGGGAGCCAGAAGGTGTTTGCTGGCCTTGCTGTGGGTTGTAGTGGGGTAGGGAGGATTTATGGTGAGCTCTTATTTCTGCACTGATGTTAGGCTCACCTGCCACACCTGTCTCCCTGTAAGGTTTCCCTGTGGTCCCCTCTGCTGATCAGTCAAAGATGGCTTTGCCTTCTGGTTATTCCCTTACACCCTGACATTTCTCCTTCTGTACTTTCCGGGTCTTCTCTTTAACAATCTCATCTCTTGGCAGTATCTTCAAATTTGCCCTCTTCTGCCCCTTCCCCAAAAGACAGGAAAAAGTGTGGAAAGGACAGGGCAGGGTAGGGTAGATTAAACTGTCCTCCAATGTGAATGCAGGATGTTCAGGAGGCTGCCTAGAGTCCGGGCTGCTTTGAAGTCTGTTTTTATCGTCCATTCTATTGCAGGACCCACACTCCTGGAGGACCATGCTTGAGTTCATGAGTATATTTTAACTGACTCAACACAGACTCTATGAATTAAATTGATGTGGGCCGGGGGTCAGCAGGCATTCTTGGTCAAGGGCCAGGAAATAAACATCCTAGGCGTTTACAGCCACAGGCTCCCACGGCAACAGCCAGGCCAGCACAAAACAGCACAGATAACCTGGAATGAGTGTGGCTGGGTACTAGCAATCTTTATTTATGGTAATTAAAGCTTAAATGAGTTATGATCTCCATATCCATGAACTATTCCTCTGGTTTTTACATAGTTTATGCATCCAAAGTCCTTTCTTAGCCTGTGGCTATAGCTGGTTGGCTCCATTCTAGAAAGGTACGTGGGGCCTGTGGCTTCACACTCACAGCCAGAGAAGGAACACTACCTTTAGACTGTCCCACAGTCTTGCCTTTCTCCTCACTGGTAGTGCCACTGAAGGTAGGTGGTCATCTACCTGAGCTGGGTTCTCATCTGTGCAACATATGCTGTGGTAGCTTCATGTCTCTCAAGCCTGACACAGTGATCCACAGAGGCACCAAGAGGTGCTGTGGTGATCCTCAGCTGCACGAAGCTCAGTTGCCTGGGGTGGGAGGCCAGGCGTGGGAGGGTACTGTTGGTTACTCTTGTAGGTGCTTCCGCCTCAGGCCCTTCTAGCTGAGCAGGTACTCACACCCGTTTCGACAGGAAGCCACATCTCATATGGCTTCTTGGTCCTAGGCTGATGAGGCCAAACATGGAGATACCAAGATATCTCCAGATTATACCCCAGCCCAGAGGCCTCCACCAGCACACTGGGCTAAGAAATACTTGCTCAAATTAACTGTCTCCCTACTGGCCTCCAGCCTGATACTGGTGGCAAAAGGGCATGAGTCCCCCTCCCTCAGCCATCTGCATTTAATGCTACTTTATGAAGCTCAGGGCAAGCCTGCTCCCCACAGTCAATTCAAGGCTTTGGAATCAATCTGGATTCTAAGTCCAGCTCTGTCACTGAGCAGCTTGCTGACTGGTCAAGCTGTTTACCCTCTGGACCTGTGGTGTGTCACAGATAGAGATAATGCTGGAGTTACTGTGGAGAACAGGACAGGGCCAGTCAGCATTCTGAGTAAGTCCTGGTAGTGTGTATTGCGCCACTCACTTCCCTCTTCCAGACTCTACAAAGGTCTCCTCACCCACCCACAACACAGGTGATGCAGAAAGCAACCTTTCTCGTGTGGGGGGGCCCTGGGGCTGGGCCAGAAAGAGTGTTTCCTACAGTGTTTTGAATCCAATCTGCGGTCCACCTGTCTTAGGACCTGTAGTAAGTACTTCATTGCTCACAACTGGCTACTTAAACGAGTAAATTATCCAGGACTTGACTTTCCATCAATCCTACTGCAGACCCTTCAGGATACAAATGACCATAGATAAGGATTCTCTCCCCTCAGAGATGGTAGGAGCGTAGTTCTTTTGTCCCCTGGGAACCAAGATGTCTGTCTGCCAGGGACTCCACTCCCCCTTCTCATCCCACTTCTGCTTAGGCTGTTTGGGTAAAACCGATTTGTTACTGCCACGCTCAGTTTCCAGTCCCATGCTGTCCTCATGGAATACTGTCCTCGTACCAGCCAGGGCTTATTTCACCTGTTTCCCATTTTATCCCACAGATACCTTGTATGGGGACCATTAAAGCAGCTGTGAGTAGCATGTCCTGGGCTCCTGCTATTCAGCTCCTGTACTTCAGATGATGGGGTTTGGGGAAGCTGAAAACACAACCAAACTAAAACCAAGTCCTTGGAGTTGGTGAACCTTAATCCTGACTCAAATTCTTTTGAGGTTTCCAGACCAAGCAAATGAACAAAGTCACAAGGTAAGACGTAAAGGACCCAGGCACAAAACTCTTCAGTGAGTGTGGCTTTGTGTCTGCCCTTTTCCCCATTGCCAAGTTCTCAGCTGAGTTCTTCAGAGTTCTGGTTTCCAGGTTGAGAGGTCCCAGGCTGGTATCACTGGTTTTCTGCCAATGGGACCATGAGCTTTAGCTTCAGCCTCTTCTAGGATAGCCTGGCAGCTGGCTTTCATTAGGCAGGTTAGAAGTAGTCTCCTCCTAACCGACACTCACAACTTTGCAAGGACATATGAGGTTGCCCATGAGAAATACATAATACTAGTGAAGTGTACTTGACTAACTCTTGGGTAGGGGGCTGCCTGGGACAGGGGCGGAGGCCCGGAAAAACCAAGATGCTACTAGTGAGTTAGTTCTTCTCTATCCAGGTGAGCCCCTTAAGTCTCCCTTAGAGATTCAAAAGACCAATCGTTTACTCTCTCTCTCTCTCTCTCTCTCTCTCTCTCTCTCTCTCTCTCTCTCTGTGTGTGTGTGTGTGTGTGTGTGTGCACTTGTGTACAGGTGAGGGCTACTTTCAGGAGTAGGTTTGGCTCCTTCCACTAGGTGGCTTCGGAAGGTCAAATTTAGGTGGGCATGCTTGGCAGCCAACCCCTTTACCCACTGAGCTAAGGACCAGCTAAATGCTGGTCCTCCATTAGAGATCTTAAGCTGGTGGTCAGAATTTTTCACTTGAAAACCAGTTGCAGGGCCCTGGGACCTCATCCATCCACTGTTGATGCCTAGGACTGGTGACTCCGCCCACCAGTGAGGCTGGGCTAATGTCCTGTCCCCACTGAGGCCTCATTGGAGGCAAGGGCTTCCCTACAGCCCAGAAAAGAAAGTTCTTAGAGACCAGGTGTTCCTTACGGGACACACACCCCACAGCATTCTAGCTCCCTCAGAGATTCCAGGTTTGAGGTGAGACTTTCGGTGTGGCTTTAAAGAAGTGTCTTGAGGGAGAGCCTTTGCACGGGGTCTGAAGGAGAGAGGCGGTGTGGCTAACTCCTTTCCGTGGCACAATTTAATCTGTGTTCTGGTGGTAGGGAAGGAATTGGGCACCTGGAAGGACTGTAGATTCCTGGTACACACATGATACACCCATAAAATGGCCAAATAGCCAGGCATCCAAGTGCTAGTGAAATCTTCAATACAAATCTGAATTTTGAACTTTCCATTTTAGATCCAGGATCCAGACCACAGACAGTTTATTATGTGAGACACGGGTAAAGAACGACCAAAGGACTACGACTGTGAGTGACATGGGATTAGATGGAGAGGCTCAAGTCTGCGGAAGAAAGTTTAAATTTGGCTTCTGCTCTCGGAAACGTCAAAATAATCATAAGAAGCACTTGTGCCTTACAGAGCAAATAATCCACAGTGTCAATTTCATTTTGCAAACAATGTCACAACAGCAGTCAACAGAAGCCTAAACACCCGCGAGTTAACATACAGGTTTGGTAGATAGAACAAGGGATTGTGCATGCTGGTGGTTGCTGGGTCCACACCGAACCCGTGACCTACTCGGAGGTTTGAGTGAGAACTGGGGGAGTAGCTTTCCACGTGAACAACATGAGACAACAGGAAGAGCAGACTCTGCTGGCGGCTATAATGCTCATTCGCAGTAAGGCTTTCAAGATACAGGAGTTTTTATAGCATTTGTATTTTAAGGATTTAGGGCAAATACATTTTTTCTACTTGATAAAAAGAAAATTAGTACTTAAAAGGTTCAAAAATATATTGATTGAGTGTTTCTTTTACATAAATAAATTATATTGATTTTTTTTAGGATTTAACAGCTGAAAACCCTTTCTGCTTCCACTGGAGGCAAAACCGAACAGAATGTTAGTTCAATAGCGAGCAGCATTTCTAAGAAATCTGTTGTCAGTATCACAGACCTTCTACACTACGAACACATCATTAAATAGCATTTATTTAGTTCTTGGATTCTTCCTTCTTATAGATCAGTTATAGAATTTCTAGTTTATATCTATGATTCATAAAACCAGGACTCTCCTTTTTGAAAATACACCTGATTGGTTTTTTCGGTCACAATTTAACAGACTTCTTTGAGATGCTCATTTTAACATTTACATAATTTATAAACCCAAATGTATAAAAGACAATGACAAAATCATCATAAATAAATAATGCAAACTGAAATAGCATGCCAAACTTTCAGACCTTCTGATAAATTAGCAAGACTGTAACAGGAAGAGTAAGAACAGAAACAGTTGTGACGACGAAGTGAGCCTGGTAGGTGGAACACCTGCCACCTGTCCACCCCTGAGCCCCGTGCCTCAGAGAGCTGAGCTGGGCGTGGTTGGTTCAAGTCTCAAGCATGAGCTGTCCATGAAAGAGACTATCAGGAGGGACATGATGTAAGGGGGAAGAAAATGGGAAGCTGAAGCGCCGCTGGCTGGGCTCTTCCCTGCTCAATTCAGCATGGAGAAGCAGGAGAGAGTACCCTGCTGACTTCACAGAACCTTGCCTGACTGGCAATTTGGAATCTGGGCCCAAATCTAAGATACAGACAGAGTAGGGAGATAAGGGAGCGGGGAAAAATTTTCACAGTTGTAATGTCAAAGATGGTGTGTGTGTTCAGCCACACTACACTGATGACAGAGTCTAGCAAGTACTGAGCGATTACCTCCCACAGGCTCCATAAAGCCTGGCTCTGGGGTAAGAACACAAAATAAAATCCAGCAGGTTTCTTAACACAGAGGGGAATGAGTGGCTAGAGTCCCGGGGGGGATAAGGTGCCAGCAGTGCTAGTGGACCAGGGGAGCAGTGCTCTCCCACTTGCTACAGTAACGCAAGGTGCTGAAGCTTCTCTCATTTAGTGGGCATGATATGCATGCTGCCTAGCTGGCCAGTACTTCCTCTTGCTGCAGGCGTCTGAACAACTACGAGGGGAAACTGTACTATCAGGAAGGTTCCTGGTTTAAAGAAGCCACCAGTACGTGCATTTTCAATCTCAGTTCAGACACTGCAGACTACTCAGTAACCATGATAACACAGGGACTCTTGAACTAAGAAAGAACGTACCAGCACTTCCTACTCTGTGCCTTTCGTTCTCTTGCTATGATCTTCCTATTCAACTGCTCAGAAAAAAAGAGCTGCACTTGCTCGTCTCTGCTCTTTGGCCCCGGTGAATCCTTAGGCAGCTTTCTTCTGCCATTTTCTTCCTCAGATAAGTGGGACTTGAAAGAGAAGGGGGAATAGGTATGTCACCATGTACAGTATCAACTATGATTGCTGGAATGAACTGGATAAAAGAAAGAATTCTGTGCCCCCTACACTAGGTAGATGACATTCATCTAATGAAAATGGCAAGACCCTGCAACTATTAACATGTTACCATAGTTCTCAGACAGGAAATTAGGTAGGCAATATTACTGATGGAGACACAGGTTCTCATGAAGGTGAAGAGAGGGAAGTAACAAACCTTTATGGGATAAGAAACTTACAAGTCACAATCATTTCTTAAACGAAAAAGTTCTAATTGGTATCATCACTGGAGTCTTTGAGCCCCCCTTCCCTGGCCTGTGCCACGTGTTCTCTTTCTGGAGGCAAAGTGGTACTGAACTCAGTGCAGTTCTGATCACTGTCTGGCTCCCTCTCACACCCGGATGCAGGCTCTGGGTTGGCGTTATCCCCCTTTGTTTTCTTCTTTTTCCTCTTCTGGCTCTCAGGGCTGACCATCTCTGAGTGTCTGCCCTGCTGCATGGCTGGCAGAGCCATGCCCATGCCAGGGGAAAGAAACATGGATGGGTAGATGAGCCCAGGAGACACCCCTGGGATGAGAAACGGGTTGAAAGCCACAGGACTACTAGTAGTTATTGTGGGTTCAGACTGATCAGAAAACGGACCTGGGCCAGACTTATCTTCAACCAGAGTGTCTGCTTTTACTTCACGGCCACTTAGTTTGTCCTCTGTAGTTTTTTCAGTGGCTGAGGTACCACTTTTTGTTGTGCTTGAGAGAGACGCCGATGCAGTGGTCGTACAGGTGGTTGCCATGGGTGTGTTGAGAAGTCCACTGACACCAAACATCTGGGGCACTGTAGCCATGCCTGGCAACATCATGGGTAGCATGCTCAGGGTGTTTTTAACCTCTTCACCAGTAGGCATGGTAGCAAAACCAGCTGGGAAGCCCACCAGCCCAGTGAGAGGAATGCCTGGAATATTTCTCACATTCTGCAATCCTACCAGGTCCATCCCTGCAATCAGCCCATTCATGAACAGTGGTCCCATTCCAGAGGAAGAGTCTGCCACAATGGCTGGAGCTTTTAGGAGTTCAGTCCGAGGCCGCCTCCCCCTCCTGCGGGGGCCTGCATCTCGAAGCACAGGCTCAGCTAGGGTGTGATTGAATTTGCTTTCTGGGAGAAACCCCTGAAAAAGGACAAAGAAACATTGGATGCTGAAAGTTACCAAATGGCAGGTGGTGGCTGCAGCTGTTTACTGGCACAGCTTATTCCCAGTTCCACACAGGGCTCTATTGGAAGGGAGTATCTCCTGTCCACAGGCCCAGAGGGCTTTGACTCTTAGAGGCTGAGAGGATTTAGTGGCAAGGAAGCAACCAGATGCTGGTGCCCATCAGACAGTTCTTTCAACACCAACTGGCAAGAGCAGTTTCTACTGTGTGAGAAACTGGCAGAGCTGGACCTGGAGACCAGCACTGATGATGCCCCAGCTTGGCTCTCAGCCATGAACTCTTCACTGAGCACAGCAGCCATCCTCTCACCACACAAGCCCATACTGGAGCAGCAAAGCAGCGTGTGCTGGGGAAGGGGTTGGAGTCAGATGCAGTTAATTTTAAAGGTTGACTGGGCAACACTATAGCTGCAGCTGAGACTCAGGATGGGTCAGCATTGGTTCAAAACAAAACAAAAAGACAGTGACACTTAAAAGTCTCCAAAATTAAGTGTTTAACATGCACCCCTGGCCCGTAGGAAGGACCACTTGTGAGGGACATGGCAGGGACACGGATGCTAATGTTGCACATGTCCCAATCTTTTCTGAGTCCCTGCAAGTAGTGACTTGGGATGACAAGGGATGTATACACACAGGCTGTAGAAATGAAGGACCTGGAGCATTGCTGGGCATACGTCAGTCAAATAACTAAGGCTCTGGCTTCCCTTAAGGAAGAGCATATATTTTCCTCTTTCTGGGGTTCGTGCCAAAAAAACGTTTTTATTTTTATTTATTTATTTTTATTTTGGAGATAGGGTCTTTCTCTATAACCCTGGCTGCTCTGGAACTTCCTATGTAGGCCAGGTTGGCCTTACACTCACAGAGATTCACTTGCTTCTACTTCCTGAGTGCTGCGATTAAAGGCTCTCCAGTTTTTTAATCAGTACAGAGCTCCACAGTTAGCACTTGTCACTACACACGGACCACCCCCACCACGCCTCATCAGGCAGGAACGCAGCACAAAACCACAGATGAGCACATGGCCTTGATGGTGGCAATAAGCAAGAGAGTACACACACAGTGGCAGGGAAAAGTAGAGGCTGCAGCAGAAACCTGCCTCTTGGGGCCCACAGTCTGGTTATAGAGAGGACTAACAGAAGATACTGGAATTATAATGGCTCCACCTCTGAACTTGTTTTGCAGGCATCGTGAATCCTTGAAAGGAGAGAAATCTGTTTCCTCCACAGGAAGAAGTGATCTTTCTTTCGATTTGCTGCCTGCAATCCCTGGGCCGTGGACAACTGCACACACCTTTCTCTGCTGTCCTGCACCGTTGTGTGTCTCTGCTCTGTTAGTTTATCATTAATATAGAGCCACAGGATTAAAACACCCTTGTGCTGTTGAGCAGTCTCAGTCTTTTCTCATACAAAGGGTGATTAAAAAAAACCCTTCATGTTGCACACACACACACACACACACACACACACACACACACACACACACACACACACACACACGAGACCCCACTACCCTGTATTTCCTCCTAGTATTCATGTTACAACCTTCCTTTAACTCTAGCAAGGTAGAAAACAGAATGATCAGAGCACCAGTGACAGGTCTTGTGAAACTGGGTGTGCCCTGTGGATACAACATCAAGGCAGTGTAGCAGAACCACGTGCACCTGTGCAGAGGAGCCTAGCATCTCTGAGCTGATCCGGTGCCTCTTCCTGAGAACCCGAAGGGAGGGGCTCCACAGCTGCCTGAGAACCAGAGACAGTGTTCTGGCTACACTCCTCAGGAGAGCAGAAAAGAGGAAAAAGGAGGCGCAAGTCTTACAACAGATACACAGGGCCAGAGGAATCCTATAATTAGGGCCTGGAGCCTTACTCAGACCATGGGCTTTCGAGCAGGTAAGGGATCTACTTACCACTTCCTGAGGCTGGTATAGGAACTTTACTCACAGCCCTGGCATGGGCCATTGCTTTCACTGCCCCTCTTCTCCCAAAACTATTAAAAAACAAAAACAAAAACAAAACCCCTACAATGCTCAACAGGTGGTGACACTGGTTTCAGGCTCTCAGAGAGCTGTGAGGACAGGCACAGAGGGCTCCAAGAGATGCTCCCGGAATGCATCTATCTCCCTGCAGGGAGCGCTCAGCAAGGGGTGAGTGACAGGAGGAGCAGCAGGAGAAATGCCACGGGACAGCCCAACCCAAGGCTCCATCGCCTTGTCTCGACTTACTGTCACACCCTGAGTCAGCATGACAGGGTCACATCCCAGAGAACTAACAAGTCACAGGCATGTGACTCAAATGTTTGAGTCCCCAGAGATAGCTATCTTTTGAAGTGCTATACCTCTCGTTCAATTTATCAAAGAATATTTCAGGAAAAAAAAAGTTATGGACAAAAATACTTTTGATGGCAAGTCTGAGAGTTCTTCAGAAAGCTTTAGTTTATATCATAGAGCTGGAAGGAACCTCTTCAACAGCAACAGGAGTCTTTCCCTTTCAGAACTGAGTGGCAAGGACTACTGTGGCAGAGCTGGTAGGGACTGAGTAGGAGAAGCACCCAGGCTCTTTTCATACTACACCATGCCATATGCCTCTATTCCACTGTGCCAGGATGGTTTGTCCTGGAGTGCCCGGCAAGTGCTCACCCTGGTTTTGGGTTAATCACGAGAAGTAAACTCCTGGCTGCTCATTTCTAAAAAGAGACAATAGGGTCTGAAGGATGGGACTCAGCTAAGAGGATGATTTTCTACCAGCCTGTCTTGAGCTCACCAATACAAACCACTTTGCTCTTGGCCTCTGTCTATATCATGCCATCTTGGTCCCTTGCTTGTCAATAACCCCTCTTGCTAAGCACAACTGTATTTCAAAGCTTCTCTGAGGCCTTTCTCTGCAGTCTGCCTTCAGCTGAGAGTCCAGGAGAGGCCCCAGGGAGTCTTCTTCCTTTACACTACACATACTCTAATTCTTCCCATAACTCTCTAATGTGAAGGGCACATTCCACCTCCAAGGTCTTTCTGTTGAGAGACAGGTTCAGCACTTGATAATAAAACCTTGTCCCAATTTTTAACAATCTGCCGTAAGAAAGACCTTTACCATACATAATTTAAACCAGTGGTTCTTAGCCTTCCTAATACTGCGACCCTTTAATAAAGTTCTTCATGTTGTGGTAACCCCCAAGCATGAAATGATTTTTTGTTGGTACTTCATAATTAATTTTGTTATTGCTATGAACCATAATGCAAATATCCTGTATTTAACCCCTGTGAAAGTGTTGTGACCCACAGCACTGATTTAAACTAAGTTCCTTCCCAGGGTAACTTATTTATGACTCTGACCTCCCTGGTCCTGCCCACTAGGCGCAAAGGGCTCCTCAGGCTCTAGGAGGTCTAAAACCATCCTCTCCTTGCCCTTGTTGAGAGCCACAGATTTAGCAGGGGCACAGGGGCTTCTGAAAAACCAGAGCATGATGGGAAGGTGGAAGCTGCTCTTTCTTTTCTCCTCAGGTATGGAGAGCAAATGAGCCCGGGGGAAGAGAATGATTCATGTACACTGTGGGACACATGGATAAAGGAAGTCAACCCACACCACTTCCTGTATAAGAAAGCTACTTCAGCCACCCAGATGCTGCCCACCACAGACAGGTGCCCCTCCCAGCAGCACTGCGACCACACACAGCAGTTAAGTCGGGCTTTGGCAGTTCTCCATCCTGGTAATTATACCCTGGGGAGCAAACCTGCTTCCTCTTCTAGAAGAGGCCTGGACAGAGCGCAGGGAGAGCAAGAAGAATGGAGGTGAAGCTGCTTTGCAGATGACCTCATGGGTTCTGACCAGAGAACAGCCTCATCAACAGATGATGGCGTTTGTCCTCAAACTCTTGGGCAGAAGCAACGAAAGGATGGGGACCGAATCATTCTCATCACTCTTACAAAGGCATATCCAGAAAACACTGGGTAAAAAGAGACCCGGTAACTAAATGGTTAAAAATCTCCAAAGCAAAGCAAAGCCAAACAATGCCAGGTCTAAAGGACATTTCTGCAATCACTGGTAAAATCTGAGAGTGACTCTGGCAGCACAGTCTATCAATCTTCACATGTGTGACAGTGGTGACAGCTAGGTAGGTAGTTATATTGTATCTGTAACAAACAGATGAAGACCTCACTATATGCTAAATGTGTAGAGATGCAGCTGATAAGCAACCACTGCACCCCGGGCATTACAAAGTCAAGTCTCGCTGCCCTTGGTGCTATATGAACGTCACCCAGACTGTAGCACATATAGCAGGACGCTGAATTCACACTAAGTTCCTTACCAGCTTTTAATCTATTTTTAGAAGGGGGAGGGTTTCTGCCTTGGGCTTTGAATGTTCACATCCCACCCCAAAGCTGGGTGGCAGTGAGGGCTTTACAGTGATGAGATCATGGGGCCAGCTCCTTATGGATGGGATTAGTGTCCTCCTAAGAGATCCAAGAAGAGCTTATTTGTCCTTATTTGTGAGGGTGCAGCAAAATGCTTATGAATATTGGGCCCTCACTAGATACTTGACTTTCAATTTCTCAGCCTTGAGAACAATAGGAAACAGTTTCTGTTGTTTATAAGCTTTTGTCACACCCACTGAATGGTTTAAGGGCCCTTTGGGAGAGAAGAGGCAGCATGCTTTGAAAGCTGCAAGCTACTGCCCACCTATGTTTTAGGAAGGCTGCGCAGTCCCGAGCACCAGGCAGACAAAAACTTCCTGTTCTTACCTCAGTGTAGAAAAGGGACCTCAGAGGCAGCGAATGTGTTTATTTCATAAAGGAAGGCGATGCACCATAGAGAGGAGGTTGGCTTGCAAGATTAGAAAGGGGTTTGCTGGCAAGAGGGTCAGCACTTGTGAAGTAGCGGTGAGCAGTACTTTCCAGGACTGTGAGAGAAACTGCTGGGCATGTCGGAACTGGAGGTCTTCCCCTGGCCTTCCATAAACACTATGTGCTAAGGCACAGGACAAGACTGGGCAAGGATAGATAGGGCAGAAACAGAAGCGGGTCTGTGGGTAACACAAGGTCCAAGAATAACAGCCTTGCTGAGAACAAAGCAAGAAAAGGGTAGGAATGGAGGACAGACCTGAGAGACTGACCAGGCCTGGCAGCAGATCCAGAGGAATGAAGGCAGCTGCCTGTGGAGCTGCTGGGAGAGTGGCAAAGTCAGTGGCAGCTCCTTTCTGCAGAGGACCTGACTAGGGTGGGCAGTGTTTGCAGTTCGGTAAGAAATCACCCTCCCGCAATCCCACCAAAGCAGCTGATGCAGGGAACGCTGTGGCTTGACTAAAGAGCTGGAGAGTCCAGGAGAGCTTAAATTTATGGGAAAGCTGGGGAAGAGCAAGTGCCTCCACCTCCGGATGCACTGAGAGAGAAAATGCTCATGATGTGCCGTGGGAAAAGTCACTACCGCCCCCTAGAGGTTAGGACTTTTCTGTCTCAAACTTGTATCCATCTGTAAGCTATAATTAACTCAGATTCGTTAGACTCCAAGTATTCTGAGGATGTCTTTGAAGCTGGTTCTAGTCTTATGATTCTATATTAGGAAAAGGGTAGTGCTCAGAGTCAGCTGTTTTTCATTGCCCGTGCAGAAGCACTAGGAAGAAATGTCTTTCTTAAATGGTCATTAAAAACTTAGGTAAGACATGCCTGTTTCCATCATGGCATCTATTAAATTTGAAACAACAGAATGACATCCAGGGCTAAGGATTTTTATCCCTTGTAATCTCTACAAATAGTAGAAAAAAATTAAAGATTTTTGAATGGTTTAACAAACTGTTCAGGAGGTGGAAATGCTCAGGAGACACAGATGCTTGACAAGGTCTGGGCACTTACAGCAGTTAAAGCTTTTCTGTGCTGGCCTCCTGTCCCTGGAAACACACCATCCCGCTACCCACGCTCAGCAGGGCTTTCTCTCAAGTGTGCATGGTATGGCACAGTTAAGATGGTTCCCTTGCTCCTATACTCAGTGCCCTCTTCCTACCCTTAGTCCTGGCTCCTTGGGGACAGCAGGAACTCTTTCTTCTCCACTCAGAGAGGTGATGTCTAATTTTCCAGGTTCTTTGCAGCGTGGTCTCCTCTGCTTGGGTTTGTCTGAAAAACTCTAGGAGGCAAACGGAGAAAATGTTACAAAACCTGCCACAGAGCCGGGCGGTGGTGGCGCACGCCTTTAATCCCAGCACTCGGGAGGCAGAGGCAGGCGGATCTCTGTGAGTTCGAGACCAGCCTGGTCTACAGAGCTAGTTCCAGGACAGGCTCCAAAGCCACAGAGAAACCCTGTCTCGAAAAAAAAAAAAAAAAAAAACCTGCCACAGTCTGATATGGGTGGTGCTTTACCCAGAACTCTACACCAAGCCTAACTGCTCTCCTTGAGGTATCAGAACTCAGACAGCAGGCTGGGAAACAAGCTGCGGCCAGGCCTTGACTGGGGTTGGAGCTGACCCAGCAGCTTCCTGGGGGCACCACTGCAGCAGTGCTCACCCTTCTGAGTCTCTCTTCACTGTTACCTCACTAGCTGGTTCTGGAGTCGTGTGTGTGTGTGTGCATCTAGGATATGTGCTCCTGTCTCTGTGGATTTATCTTAAGGAACAGGTGGGGTTGGCATGAACCAAGAACGAACACCAGTGCTTAGGAGCCCTCCTGCAGGTTCCTAACTGGGAGGAAACAAAGAGGAAAAGGTATCTAGGTGACTTCAATGAAGTCTACCAGAACAACAGAGAAAAGAGCCTTCTGCAGAAGCAACAATAAATTAATTTGGAAAAATTTCATCAAGTGGTAGAGTTTATACAACCTAAAGATTCATTTGTGAACTTAAGATGTTATGTGGTCACTTCTGGGGAGATATGAGGGTGGTGAACTTGAGACAAATTCTGTTCTTGTAACTTTTGCATGTAAACTTATTGGTATGCTCTAGCAATTTCTGTTACTGGAGAATTTAAACATTAAAAACTAAAACAAAAAGGTAATCTTTAAAATGATGTTCTTGTTAGGTGGTGGTAGTGCACACCTTTAATTCCAGCACTCAGGATGCAGAGGCAGTCAGATCTCTGAGTTTGAGGCCAGAATGAGTTTCAGGACAGCCAAGGGGGGAAAAAAAAGAAAAAGTTCTCAACACAGATTTCTTCCAAATAGTTCCCGCCTTCTAGTTTCTCTCAGCAGAAACTTCCCTAAGTTTTCAGTGAGCTAACTGGTCTGGGGTAATAGGAGCCAACACTTACTGCCCCAAAGCCAGGGACATCCAAGGAGTAGTCAGCTTGTTGCCGCAGCCAGTCAAGTAGGCTCTTGCTAGGAACAGCTTTCTCAGTCTGGTCATTGGCTGCTGCTGGCTCAGGAGCTGAGGAAGCAGCTCCTGGCCCTTCAGGGTGTGTAGTGCTTAGGGTAGTCTGCCCCGAATCTTCGTGGACTTCCTAGATTAAGAAAAAATGAGCACATGTAGATAATCATGGAACGATAAAATGAGTTCCTGAAACACCAATCTCTACATTAGTCATGCCGATCATGGGTCTACTGTAGAGCATGTAATGGGTCTACTGTAGAGCATGTAATGGGTCTACTGTAGAGCATGTAATGGGTCTACTGTAGAACATGTAATGGGTCTATTGTAGAACATGTACGTGTTCATTAGCTATGCCGATTACGGGTCTACTATAGAACATGTAGGTGTTCTTTGACTTTTCCATCTGCTCCCAAACCATTATCAACACTGGATGTTTGAATGTGAAGCCATTGAACTACTGACTGCTCACTGCTCCTACAAATGCTAGTGTGCACCACTGGAATGCCTTCCACCTGTCTATTCAGCAGGCTTGACCTCCATCCTAAAGCTCCACCCCTTTGTCATCATCACTCACTGTCCCTAGACACTGCCTCCCAGACTTCTTACATCCCAGAAAATTCGATGCAGGGGTCTGCTCACCTTTTCCTCCTCTGTGGTTTGGATGTGTGTCTTATTCAGCTCTGAAACACCAATAACTATATGGGTCTGATAAAATCCTACAATAGTGCTAATAGTGCTTGTAATACAAATTTAAAAACTATCCAGAAAATAAAATATTTTTTTCTTCCAGTGACTCCTTTGGAATACTATGAGCACAAGAGGAAAATCACTGCTTTGTATTTTTAGAAGAGAAGCACATGCCTTTAGCAGTGGGGAGAACACACTCAATATGTACATAGTTCATAAGTACAGAACTTGGCTTATATACATGAGGACCTGAGTTCAGTCCCAAGAACCCATGAGTTTTTTGTTATTTTAAAGCCAGAATGACCAAGAAGGATGGCTCAGTGATTAAGAATACCTACATGGCAGCCCATAACTATCTGTAGCTCCAGTTCCAGGGAATCACTGCCCTCTTCCAGACTCTGTGGGTCAGGCATATGCATACAGTGCATACATACACATTTAAGCAAAACACTCTAACATATAGAATAGGAATAAGTAAACCTAAACTCCCTCACCAAAACACAAGACTTAAAACAAACAAACAAACAACAACAAACACAAGCTTGTACCATCAGAGCTGAGAAAGTGGGAAGGAGTGGATCCCTGGGGCTCACTACACAGCCAGTCTGGCCTAACGGACAAGTTTCCAGGTAAGTGAGAGCCTAGTCTCAAAAAACCAAAAGGTGGATGTTGCCTGAAATATAATATCCAAGGTTGTCTTCTGGCCTCCATGTGTTCATGCTAGTGTGTCCATGTTCACACACACACACACTTCAACTAGCTTGAAGGAAGGAGGTGTTGTGGTGGACGCCTCAGACCAATGAAATCTGAACAGGTAGATTGGAGGGTCCTACTGATCCTGGTGGCTGAGGTAGGAGGGTCAAGCGAGCCCACAAATTTGAGACTAGTCTGAGCAATACTGAGATACCACCACCCCTTCCCACCTTAAAAAGAGGGGGGGGTAAGATATATGTTAAATATCAGATTATTAAAATGAAAACACAAAACAAATAGTAAAATTATTGTGTAGGACTAGACAGGGAAAAAGATATGCCCCTTCTATCTCTCAAATTATATACAAAACCTGAGGAGGAAGACACAATTCAAATGACACAGTTCACCATTGATGTTCTCAGTATCTAGAAAACAAGTCTCTCTAATTTCCTGCCGTCACTCAAGGGCTCCTTTTTAAAAGCTTTTACGCTTCAGGTAGTCATTTTTTTTAGAGCTGTTGTGAGGCTTCAATTATGAAAGATTCAGAACACATTACACACTCAGTAAATATTATTCTATTGAAATTATGAAATATGATTATCTACTTTTAGGACTCAAGATTAAAAAAGGATCAGCCTCCTCAATGGTTTACAATGCTCTTCTCTGAGTTTAGAATGCAATGCTTCTCTATGATCTATAGATTATCTTCTCAGATGTCTATAGATGATTTAGAGAGAGCAGAGTATAGTTCAGTGGTGTGCCCCATATCAGTGCCAGAAACCAAGGCCAGAATCAACCTTCCATGTCCCACATTTCAACTCCTGAAGAGTCTCACTATGCTGAGGGAATGCTGCCTGTCACCTGGCCTTGCTATTCAACTGCTTGCCAATGGCTCTTTTTTGAAACACTGGAAGATTTGGGTTGCTTCTATTTGAAATAAGACCCTTGGGTTCACTTTTCCAGGCTGCATGCATATTAAGGGCCACCAATGGGTGGTTAGTATTACCTATTCTAGAAAAGATGGAAGGCATTTCATAATGATAGAAAACAAGGACAACTTAAGTAGGTGTAAAAGATCTGTAATTAAAACAGTTGGTATCACCGGGCGGTGGTGGCGCACGCCTTTAATCCCAGCACTTGGGAGGCAGAGGCAGGCGGATCTCTGTGAGTTCGAGACCAGCCTGGTCTACAAGAGCTAGTTCCAGGACAGGCTCCAAAACCACAGAGAAACCCTGTCTCGAAAAAACCAAAAAAAGAAAAAACAAAACAAAAACAAAAAACAAAAAATAAATAAATAAAATAGTTGGTATCTGAAGAATAAATTTGTTTCTCTATGTACAATGGTTTTTACCTAATGGACTCATATACCTACCAGAATTCCAGCCTGAAGTGTTTGCTCCTTCAAAAAGATGAGGTCCATCCCTCCTTCAATATGTTTTCTCCTCCCCCTCCGCCTTCTCATGGCAGCATCATCTCTCCTGAGGCTTCCATTGACGATCTGTCCAGTTACTGGGTGGATTAGGCCAGCTTGCAGAATTCCAGACAAGTCCATACCTAGGGCTCCTTGAAGTGAACCGATAGCCCCAATCTTAGGGGTGCTGGTGTTCACTGGGAAAGGGGATGTGGCTCCTGGAGACCCCTCTGATGAGCAGGAGAGGTCTATAGCTGACTCCCCATGCCAGCCATTGAGGACAATGGGGGGACGCCCATGGGTGGCAGAGTATTGTTCTAGGCTCCGAGCTTTGGCATCCCTTTCCACCTCAAACTCATAGGGACGTCTGTGCTTTTGTTCATCTTTTGTGAATACCGGGGCTAAGAAGCTCTCCTGTGAACACACACGGCAAAAAGTTTGAATGTAACTTCTGTGACCAAACACCAGTTTCTTATCCAGGCCTCACTTCCTCAGGACTTGTATTATTTCTAGTTATCTTCTCTGTGACCTGAAGGCTCCTCAAACATTAGTGCTAAACCACCAGATAGCTTATTAAATCTAGAGTCTACTTTGGTGAATCTACACTTTTAACAGGCTTTGGACTGTACTGTGGTCGTGAGCTTAAACCCAGCGATTCTCAGCCTTAGTTGCATATCAGAATCATTTGGGAAGTTAAAGCAAAAGCAACTCAATATCCAAGCTGCACCAGACCAATTAAATCAGAGCCGGCAGTTTTTCAAGGTCCCTACCCGAGTCTAAGATGCAGTCAAACAGACTAGGCGTGTGCTAACACCTCCTAAGTCACTCACCTTCCCTCCATATATATACATACCCCTTTCTGCCTTGATTTTATTATTGATATCTATTGCTGCCATCCTCTGGCCTCTAAGGGAAGACACCTGTTCTTTCCTCAAGTCATCGCTGCCAAGTTAGTTCCTTTTTCATCCTCTAACCTGCAGCCTAGAACTTTTTCTTTGCAGCATCCTTACTTGGTATGCTACTCTTCTTTCTTTGCTTCCCCTGACAACCTACAGGCTCTACTTTGGGTACAAAGCCCTGCTTTTACTTCATTTTTCTTTGTACCAAAGCTTTTAATAGCTCATCACAGTCTACAGAATAAGGTGCAGAGTCCCAATTAACACTAACTACCTGACTGAAAACCCAAACCAAAACTCCTAAATACTTGTTGAGTAAACGACTTAATGGAAAGTGGGGTGTGGCTACCGTTCTTTGGTAGGCCGCATCAGCTGTGACCTCACCTTCTGGATCTGGGCTGCCAATGCTGCACCATTGCTGAAGCCATGTTCTGCTGCTTCTGGCTCGGAGAGGCTGTTTCGAGAACCTGCACTGCTGGTTAAAATTGGCGTGGGCAGTGCACCTGACGGCTCATACTGTTGGCTGGAGGGCCACTTCCCCTTTAACACCACATGGCAAATATTATCTAAGCGGTTAATTATCACACGATCCTGGGGGAAAAAATAGTAGCCCTGAGGAATAAGTTTCAAGTTATCCAATTCTGCAAAGTCCCTGAGAGCAAGGTCAAGTTTTTCATAAAGAGCTGACCAGAAATGAGTTCTCAGAGGCATTCACTACATAACCTATAAATAAATGTCAAGGTCTAGAAAATAAAGAGTAAAAAAGTGCTATGACTAAAGATTCCCTCTTACGGTTTAATTATTCTGGTGAATATAATCTTTTTCTTTTTCTTAGTGCATCATCTTTAATGTTCAAATGTACATAGTTAAGTTTGTCTGATAGATGAATTTTATAAAGTTTAATGCAAAGGAATCAAAGCTGGGAACGCCCTGAGTGGAGGATGCAAGCTCTGGAAGATACCTTTGGCCATTCTGAGAAGGAATACAAGGTTTTCTCCTGCAGCAGCTGAGCAATGGTGGGAGCCCGTACTTCCTGTGCCTCTTCCCCAAGGTCTCCTGCAATGCCTGATGTCGAACTCTTACTCTCTTCCTCACAGTATTTTCCTGGGTAGTCTGGAAAGACAGGTTAAAAAACAAACAAACAACTAGATATTTGGGAAATGCTAGTGTTGTGAGGGTCTGGACATTTAAATCTGTCTCTTCTGTTTTCAATTAGTCCACTCAGTGCTAGCTTACTTTAAGTAAACTACAAATTGTCATGTTTTCTATCTTCAAGAGACCTAAATTGTTAAACCATAGAGGCAAATCCTGCTTGGGGCCACTGAGGCAAGCTGTCATCTAAGACTACCTAAACATGCTGGTTTAGTGGACAAGAAGACACCAAACACTGTAATAAACTTTGACAGTTTGAAAGGATCGTCTAAGAGGTATGAAATGTGATAGACCAAGGGGATGACGCTAAGAGAGATGAAGTCATGGACTTTCCAACAAAGCTCCGAGTTTCATATAAAAAATAAGGCAAATGAGCCAGGAGCTTTACTGTTAGCATAAGTAAAGGAAAAAGATTTTTGCTATTTTGAGACAAGATCTCATTACGTAGCCCTGGTTGGCCTGGAACTCACTGTTGAATTGGTTTTGAACTCAAACAGATCTACCTACCTCTGTTTCCCCAGTGCTTGGATTAAAAGTGTGTGCCATCATGCCAGGCAAGGTCAAAGTTAACTGCTAAGTGTGGCCTGGAATGTCAAAGACCTACTACTTAGCAATGAGAGAGCATGAGCAGAGGGCAGCGAGATGTCTAAGGTGGAGACTTGGACCTCTTTTGCTGACAAAGAATGTGTAAGTTTTACTTCTGACTGTGAAATGAGCCTCCCAGAGAGCCATAGCAGCTCTTTCCTAGGAGCAGCTTTGCTAGGACTGGCAGATCTGAGCTCTCAGTGTTCTCCCTGCCTCACAGGGGAGATAGGAAACAACCAACTATGAAGGAACAGCCACAAAGTGTGGCAGTGCTGTACATATGTACAAACATACAGAACATGGTGGCTCACATGAGTAATCTCAATATTCCAGAGGCCAAATAAGAAGACTGGGACTTTGAGGCTATACAATGAGACCCCAACCCCAAGAATAAAACATCCAAAGAGAAGAAAACATGATATTATGATGGGGAACAACAAGAAAGGCTTATCCTAAGTAGGTTAATACACAGGGAATCGGTGTGCAGGTGAGGAAGCAGGTGAGCGGAGGGAAAGGCATGCTAGGGAACCAAGACAGCCAGGAGTAAGGATAAGCATGAAGCTGGAGGCAGGAACCACCTAAGTTACCCTGAGTTGTTGACATAAAACTGGATTTAGCTCTGGAGTCAACAGAAGCATCACTGAAAGGTTTGAAGCAAGGGGCAGACCCTAAAGGAGCACCGGTAAGCTACTGCTCTTTCAGGACGGCAGGATTTCTAGTTTCCAGAGTGGGCTCACTCGCCTGCACTACCTCTTCCGCACCTCTGTAGGCAGTGCCCCCCAGGGCCGCACTGCACCGGTGCTTATCCAATTATCACAAAGCTGCCAGCCTCACTGACCCCCAAAGAAAGGAGGAATGTCTCTGTCCTCTAACTCACACTTACCCTGTGCTTATCTGTCTCAATTTTCAATACCTCATCTTTTTGATTTATTTATTTATTCATTTATTCATTCATTTATTTATTTACCACAACAGGGTCCAAAAAGTGTTACGAATCTAATTTGATACATGGCACGATCTTTGTTGGCCTGGGTAAAAAGGAAGCCTGGGGCATGGTCACAGACAGGTCCTCCTGACCTTATTTGACCACAAGTCCATCAAGTAATTTCCAGTTCAGTTTCCAAGTCTTTACTGTAGTGACTATATAAATTTTAACTTGGGTTCAATTAGTTACTAATCACAATGACAAAAACTTTAAGGTAGTTTTTAAAAAAAATGGCTATATGGGTTAAGGAGATGGCTCAGCGGGGCAAAGTACTGTGCAAAGTTACTATGAAAGCATCAGAACCTGAAGTTGGATTCCCAGACCTGACCCCACATAAAAGCTGGGCATGGTGGCCTAACACCAATGCTGGGAAATCCGAGGAGATAGGCTAATCCTAGGGGCTCACTGGGATCTAACTGAAAGGTGAGCTCCAGATTCAGTGAGAGAGACCCTGT
Source organism: Chionomys nivalis (assembly GCF_950005125.1). Taxonomy (NCBI): domain Eukaryota; kingdom Metazoa; phylum Chordata; class Mammalia; order Rodentia; family Cricetidae; genus Chionomys; species Chionomys nivalis. The sequence goes on along the minus strand of NC_080094.1, from coordinate 17,309,730 downwards.
CTCAAAAAATAAGATGGAGAGTGATCAACTGTGGCTTCCAAACACAATTTCACAGGTGAGTGCACCTGCACATACACCTTCAGTGGCAGGTAGAAGGCACATATGTGTACATACACATACACCAAATACACATACACAAATAAAAATTAAAAAAACAAAAAGAAGCTACATAACCCAAGATGGTCAGTCTTTCCTTCTCTAATAGAGGTCATGCTTGTCTCACTCCTGGAACACCACACTCAGTACCAGACAATGGCAATGATAAATGACCTACTTCATTCACCCTCTTATGCCCTCTTGAACCTAAGGAAGTAAACACCATTGCTGTTGTTCATCAGAGCCCCTCATCACTGTATATATGTTCCCACAAAGCATAAAAAATTTCAGTCACCCAGAATTTTTAACTTTTAAAATTCCTTTTTGAGACAGGGTCTCATTGCATACTCTGGCTGGTTCTGAACTCAAGAGATCCACCTGCCTCTGCCCCCTGAGTGTCGGATGAAAGGTGTGTGTCACCACATCAGGCCTGCAATTCCTTCTAACTTGAGTCCCCATTTAAGATTTCCCTATTTAAAAAGATCAAACCTATGCTTTCAGTTGTTTATAACTGCTATTTTTATTCGTGTTCCAAAAGAAATCTAACACAAATGCCCTGACATAAAGCACAGGGTTTTGACGATGACACGAACAACTGCTTTCTATGCTCACCTCAACAAAGGCCAACTTGACTTGTATTTTTGGAGTTCCTGCAAATTAATGGCACCTGTATTAGTTGCAGGTCTCTGAGGTCCCAAAGCTGCTCTATTTCAGCTAGTTCGATACATCTAGTACAGGAACAAAGCATTTCCCTGGGTGCCAGTTTGCATCTTCTGCACACACACACACATACACACATACACAGTCCCTGCTACACCATACGGTTGATGCAGTAGAGGCACTGTGACTGTATATAGTCACCCCCAGTTCTCTGAAGTGACCAAGCTGAACTACTCTGCTGAATCTCTATATCAAGACCTGTCTGTACCTTGTGGTTTTACCCACGAAGTGTGGGCAGGTAGGTCCATTTTAGTAGTGAAAACTAGCAACCATGGCTTCCCCAGCACCCCTCTTCCCATCACATGAGTATACAATTCTGTATACTGTACCTTGACTGTGGCAGGTTCCATCTTTCTCATAATCATCTTTATTCTCAAAATCCATGTCTTCTGGTTTGGGCTCAATTCCCTCAGGAACATACATGGAGAAACTCTTTCCCCCCTCTGCACTTTCTTTCCAGGGTTCTTTTAAAAGCTCATGCTTCAGTTTAAATGGTTCTGTTGGAATAATGGCAGGCTCACCTTCCACTGTAGTATTATTGGCTTTGCTTCTGTACAAGTCTGGCTGATAAGCCTTGAGTTTCTCTACTTCAGACTCCTCACTCCCCAGGCCATGTGCCCACCTTTCCATGTGTTTGCAGTGGCACTGACTGGCCGAGGGAGGAAAGGCCCTCTGTGGTCCAGGAGTCTGGCTTACCACCTCCAGGCTTCCTTTCTTGGCTTCCTCCTGGTGGAAACAGAGGTTCTTTCCCCTTGGGATGTTTGCACTGGGCCTGGTGAAATGCAAGCCCTCTGGTTTTTCTGTGGTGCTTGCTACTATGGCTAAAGTTTCATCCTCATTTTCTTCCTCTTCCTCATCACTCTGGTTCTGACTCAAAATCAACTTACTTTCTAGACTCTTGTTTTCTAATAAATCAATTAACTGCTGATCTGATGACATTTTTCTTCTGGAGTCACACACGCTAAGGCTGCACAGATCTACAAACCCACTTTCGTGTCCTGTATCTAAGGTAGGGGATAAGCATTTGGCCTCTAGGTGGCCCGTACTTTCAGGTCTCTGTCCTGTCTCACTGCAGCAGGGTTCCCCTTCTTTTGAGATAGAGATCAACAAATGTTTTCCATTTTTAATGTTCATTTTAGCTACTCCTGCTTCTAAGCTGCTCATTAGAGAGTTTGAAGCGATTTCTGCCTCAATGCCAGCAGGCTGGCAGCTCTCATCTCTGTTGGCTGAGACGGTGACAGTATCTCTCCTGGACTGTGTGTTGGTACTTGGGGCTTCCTGAAAAGAGAGTGGCTCTCGGCTGAGTCCTGTCTTACCATACATCATGCTTTCCAAGGACTCGGGCAGCAAGCTTTCGTCATGGTCAATAGAAATGACCTCTTGAACTTTGGAAATAAAGTTTTCACAAGTTATGTCAGATAAACTGCCCTCAGGCAGACAGAGATGATCATCTCTGTTTTCCATTTTCACCAGATTCTCTGGCTCACTTTCGAGGGACTCTGAAGTCCTCCTCATTTGGGAATAAGTAAGAGATTCATATAGTTTAGAATTGTTCTGGTAAAGGCAACAGAGACTTCCAGGTGCCTGTGTGTCAGTTCTTTTGTGTTGGGCATAGTTTCTATAGGCATCTAGGAAGGATAACTGGGGGTCGTTCATGATGTAATAGTCAGTGCGGTTGAGCCCATGTTTGGCAGTGCCGATGAGCAGGTCTCGATCATGTTTCCCACACTCCCACCAGACTGGGAGGTAGAGGCTGGGCCTGCAAAGCTGGAGGCGCTCATGCAGCTGTGGACACCTGAGCACTTGCTCACGGACTTTCCTCAGCAGTTCAATGCGGTACAGAGTTTTTGCTGCCCGCTCCTCAGTGATGGGTTCAACATAGATGTTGGCATCAGAGGAACCTGGAAAGAAAGATACACAGAATTTACTACATGAGGCTGTTATAAATACTCCCTGCACCCTCAGTATGGCGTTTTAGGTGTGAGCACCTACTAAAACTGGAAACCGAAGACAAATGGGCACAAACGACAGCTCCCACTTATAAGCCAATACTATGAGCTCTCACTAAGTTCACAATTTGTTCTCCAGTTCTCAAAAGAAAAAAAAAAATCCTGATCACGCCGGGCGGTGGTGGCGCATGCCTTTAATCCCAGCACTCGGGAGGCAGAGGCAGGTGGATCTCTGTGAGTTCGAGACCAGCCTGGTCTACAAGAGCTAGTTCCAGGACAGGCTCCAAAACCACAGAGAAACCCTGTCTCTAAAACCCCCCCCAAAAAAAAAAAAAAAATCCTGATCACTTCTCTTTTAAGGACAATGAGCCTGTGCTCAGAAAAGTCATTTTGCTTAAGGTAGCAAAGCAGAATTCAAATCCAGGTCTCACTGAGATTACTCCAAGATCTAAATTAGCTCCTTGACTTGAAACCAAGCAGAGGTTCAGTGCTCGTCTCTGTTTTCCTAACATGTGACAATATGGCCCAGAACACTTCAGGCTGAAGAGAGACTGGAGGGAAGCCGTGTGAAACTCCAACCAGGGAGAGACGTCAGAAGGGCTGCCTATTGGAGCAGATGCTTAAATGCCAGTCATTTATCTTATCTGAGCCAATATATAGAAAATTAAAGTTCCTAATGTCTCACTTAAAGATAGTATAAAGAGTTCCTAATGTCTCATTTAAAGATAGTATAAAGTAGACTAGATCTTAATTTTTTAAAAAAGATTTATTTATTTTATGTACATGGGTATTTTGAATATATGTAAGTGTACACATGCATGCTTGGTGCCATCAGAAGTCTGAAGAAGGTGTTAGATCCCCTGCAACTGGAGCTACAGATGCTTGTGAGCTACTAGCTACTATGTGGGTGCTGTAAACTAAACTCAGGTCCTCTACAAGAGTAGTAAGTGCTTTTTTATTTATTTACCTGTTTTTTTTTTTTTTTTTTTGAGACAGGGTTCCTCTGTAGCTTTGGAGTCTGTCCTGGAACTAGCTCTTGTAGATTAGGCTGGCTTCAAACTCACAGAGATCTGCCTGCCTCTGCTTCCTGAATGCTGAGATTAAAGGTGTGTACCACCACCGCCTGGCCACAATAAGTGCTCTTAATCACTGAGCCATCTCTCCAGCCCTTCGATCTTGATCTAAAAGACTAAACCCTATACTTTGGATAGCATAGTTAATGTCAATCTCTTAATATTTCTGTGAAGTTTTAATTGAAATTCAATTTTCACAGAAGTCACACCATTTGGAGATTCAGAGATCTGAATTAGAAGATCAGACCTCTGACAACCTACTCATCTTTATCAGAATTCTTCAGATTCCAGTTTTGTAGTTCAGCCAGAGTAATTCTGCAATCTGAACCCTAACATTTGTCTCCACAGTGACAAGAGTTTTCTCACCATCATCTTTCCATGTGGGAAGACGACACACATTCCGGCACATGGCTACAAAACTATAAAAATAGTGCTCCAGGCTCTCATCTGACTTCTTGTCCAAACGGGAAAGGATGCGGAACTGTGTCCAGTCAAAGGCTTTCTTTTCTTGGTCATACACAACGCCAAAGGAAGACACTGTTCTATAGAAGTCGGCTTGTTCTCTTCTAGTCCACCTGAAAATTAATCAGAGGAAAAGTGAACTGTTTTTTCTATCTTTACAAACAGGGTTTTTTCCATGAAAGTTGGTCCTGAATTCAAGATCTGCCTGCTTTCCTTTTTCTGAGTGTGGGGGTTACGGGTCTATATTACAATGCTTGGCTTATTCTTTTATTAAGAAAGTCAACAATTATTTAAGAACATGCTGTAGAAGCCTATAAAATCCAAAGCACAGGTGAACTGCCTTGTGTATTTTACTAATTACCTTTAAGCTACGTTGGGTGGAAAGCCTTACATCCCACTCTCAAAGAGGGAACTGCATTCAAATTTTCAGCTCTTCTGGTGTTGATCACTCTATACCAAAGCCAAGTATCTCTTTGCTATCTCTTGGTCATCAACTTAAGGATTTTTCTAGTTAAACTTTCACTTGCAGGGAGATTAAGGACTAAAGTACTAAGGTACTTACTTTGTCTTTTACTCTTTCCCTCATGACAACACAAAACAGACTCTTGACTCTTCCTGCCCCATCTCAGTTAACCTCTCTACCTTACACAGGACACTGGAACTAAGAAGGCGAGTGTTCCCACTCTCCGTTTCCCTTTAGCTTTCTCCCTACTATTATTTGGACAGGCGGCCTTAGTCAGTCACCTTCTCTGGGACACAGAGGTCCTCACAGGATTCAGACAGTGACTCGGAGGGCAGGTAAGCTCCTGTCACCAGTCTTTATGATAGGCTCTTGGGTACGGTGCTCTGCCTTATCTGGGAACAGAGGTGGGATGAGAGGTCAGTGGGGAGTGAGAAAAAGGAAGGTGCTCTGCAGCTGCGCCAGGCGGACTTCCCAATTTAATGACCTCAGAGGGAGTATGGAGAAGTAATTAAATTTGTTATCATTTAATTTTCTGGGTGCTGCACCAGAAGAAAAAGGATAGAAAGACTGAGAACTGCAGCTCCGTTGTGTTCACTCCTAGCCTGCACTGGCCTATGGCAGCCTTTATGGCTTAACTCTCAAGTCTAGTGACTACAAGTAATAAGTACCTTCTTTTTGGCCTTGTATTTTATATGTATTTATTGATCTTACAATCTTGATTAAAAACAAGATTATAGTAAGACAGCTTCAACAAACTATTTCTTTCGTTATAAAAATCAGGGTATTTGAAATGGTATGACCTGTATGTATCAGTGTGATGTTTTAAAGTTGCATTTTCAAGAAATGGGGTCTGAGCCGGGCGTTATCAGTGTGATGTTTTAAAGTTGCATTTTCAAGAACTGGGGTCTGAGACGGGCGGTGGTGGCACACACCTTTAATCCTAGCACTCGGGAGTCAGACGCAGAGGCAGGCAGATCTCTGTGGGTTCGAGGCCAGCCTGGTCTACAGAGTAACTTCCAGGACAGGCTCCAAAGCTACAGAGAAACCCTGTCTTGGAAAAGCAAGGGAAAAAAGGGGACTGATTTCGGGAGGAATATGAAGTTAGAAAGTCTTATGATTAGGCATTGTGCACAGAGGGTTCTAGATCTATTAGCCTCCCACTCACCACTGGAAGAAATTCTAAAGACAATCTAACTGTCACATGGGAACTAACCCACGAACCTCTACCTATTAGCCTTTCCCTTGTCATCTTTACCCTGTGACCAATTAGTTTAGCATGCTTTCTTGCTTTGGCTGTTACCTTTTTTGGGCTTCCTTGTTGATGAGGTCCATTTCTGAAGTTCTCCTGAACATGTCCTCCTGAACCCAGTATCCTTGATTACCTGGGCCTAGAATTTCAGGTCGGCAGAGCTCCTTGCGATTGCAGCGCTGGTAAATAGTGACCAGACGCCGGAGTCGAGCAGTGAGAGCAGATGAAACTGGCCAGGGTGATTTGTCTGGGTTGGAGCCATCCTGGGCTTCAAACATCAGTGAGGATATTAGTATTTATAAATGCAAATACAAGAGGGACTTTGCTTCGTTTGTTTAAATACAAAGACAACAGGCTTTAGTGACTTTAAAGCAGCTGCTTTAACATTAACCAGGAGTGAGGCTAGTGGGAAAGGCAGCAATTTTGCTTTAGAAACAGCTTTATATTGTGGTCAGTGCTGTTCTCACTCAAATATACACCTCTTTCTGAATGGCAGAGTTGCTCTACAGAAAGAAAAGAGCAAAAAATCTGTTGTCTTCTTCACATAGAGTCATGGCTTCTGTGTAGGTTACCTTTCCAACTACCAAAGCCCCAGCCAAGTCTGAACTCAGATATACAACAGCCCACATCAATGAAATTACAGTCCCTTCTTTACTATCCAGATTCTATCCTAAAAACACCACTTGTTTAACTTTTGCATTTTGAAGTCAAGAGACATGTGTCACTCTAAGGAAGCTTAATACAGGTCAACTTACTTGGAAGTCTCCTTAAAGATAACATTGACTTCATAGAAATTCTACAATAACTATAAACTGAGACCTTACTTTTCTTTGCCTGCAGGACACAGTCTCACCTGCCTGGCTGTCATCCTTCTTTTCACCAAAAATGCCATCACTTCCATCACTGGGGCTCGCCTAGGGATAAATGAAGCCATTGCATCAGCGAAACTGCAGCCCATAAGAAACTCCCTGAGAAAGGCTCTTCTACAAGGACTATGCATGCACAGGGAGCCTGTGGGCATCGTAAGAGAGGACCTCACAGACACAGCTTACTTCAGCAGTTTGTCTAAAGGGACCTCCCCAGGGCATCTTCCCAGAGAATCAGGCCAAGGGACAACAAACTCAATTAGGGTTTATAAGCACCATGTCAGTGTTAGTTGTAAATTTAAATATCAGCTCACGATTTCATACTGTCATCTCACAAAGAACATGCCTGCATTTCTGTTTTTCACTGTGAAAAAGTGTCAGGCTAACTAACATTCATTCATATGGAAATGGATACTATTTTTATAAAGCATGACTGCTCCAGACATGGGCGCTAGCAGTGTAACGCCCCAGAAACTTAAAATGAAGGAAGATCTGAAGCTCCAGACAAGTCTGAAGTTGTCAGTGCATTCATGAACTGACATCAACAGACTGTTTCACTAACTCCACCCTGTCTCGGGTGAAACGTCACAGATGATGATTTGGAATTGGGAAAGAAGATGACACTTCCTAAAATGCAGAACCATTACTCTCTAACCACCATCTTTTGACCCAAATGACGATGCAGAATGAGCTCAGGATTTAAGGCTATATCATGTTACAACACAGGAAAAAGAGAACAAGAGTCAGCGGTCCACAGCATGCACTCATTTTTGTGTTATATTTAAGCCCAAATTAAGAATGGTATATTTATAAGAGGGTAAGAAACAGAAGACTGTGACAGTGACTGAAGGGGCTTCCTGTCCAGGAGATTCACTATCTGGTGCTGCTTGAAAGCATTTGCTGTATCCTAGTTAGGAGACAGGTACTGCAACACAGTGAAAGTGGACAGACACATACAGGTTCAAGTAATTAAAACCCAAAAACATTCTTTAAGGCCCCTGAAACTATGTATGAATCTGAAAGAGAAAACTCTTGAGAAAGCAAAGAGAAGTCAGTCCATTTCCTGAACACACACTTATTCTGTGTAGAACGGTAGTAACAAACCCTTTATACTATGGCTTGTCTGGTTATGCCAACCATCTCCTGAGATAGAACTATTATTATCTGTGAGAAACAGCTCGGTGAGCCACTCAGGGTCTCAAGCTAACAAATGGGCTTCAAACAAAGGTAGTCTGATTTGAGGACCAAGTTATTTAAGAAAGGGCACTAAGAGTTGCAGATAAAAATCTGCTTTGGAGAGTGAAAAGATACTTAGAACTGGGAAGCACTAGCTAAGCTCCCTCCTAGGGTCCAGAACTGTTTCCCGCCATTTAATACACAGCAGAAACCTGAGGATGACCTACGGTGCCATTCTGAAATGACATCTAACTGTGCCACCTCACTTTACTCTTTAGGCAGATGTGAAAAACAAAAACTTCCCTACCTCATCTTGTATATCTTAGGGCCAGAAAAAAACCTTTACTGTCCAGAATATCTGTAGGGTTCTTTGAATGCTGACATTTATAATTGCAGATATTGGCAGGAGAAAAATATTCTACAGTTTATAAAATGTGGGTGGTAGGCACCAGATGGAGAGAATTCCCTATGAAGGCATCATGGCAGCCAATGAGGGCATGCCCAACAGGACTCCAGTGTGGTGTGAGGTAAGCACGCAGCTTTCCCCTCTAATCTATCCAGCAGTTTCTCCTGGTGAAGTCAGTGAACAATCCTTGAGCAAACAGTCAAGCAGGAAAGGTTTTGGTATTAGCAAGTGCCTTTTTCAGTGGCCTTTCTTCTCTTATAAAGCATTTCTCCGTAATGGAATAACAAGACGTGGTCAAGCTGTCACTGAATGTGAGTTTGATGCACAGGAAGCCAACAGGCCTTGGTACACAAAAGATCTTACAGTTGAGCTCACAGTCTAACATGGCGCACCAGTTTCTGCTTCTATGGGGAAACATGTTCATCTTAGAAATATGAGTTGATTTCAGGTAAAGGCCCCAGAGTGCTGACAACACTGACAGAGAGCACACAATCTCTCCATCCTGAGAGAACAAAAGCCCACTGTTCTTTAGCTTTGGGCAAGTTGCTTCATTCTCTCTGAAGTGCTTTTCTTCTTTTTTAGCTTTTCTAGGGTGATGGGGAACATAATGAGTACAAGGATGTGAAGTGTTTAACCACATATGGCAGCGGGGAGAGAAGGAGTACTCAGTCTGACCAGACCACCACTTAGCATTTCTACCTTTTACCCGAAGTGCATGCTCTTATGGAGACTCCAGAGTATAACCAGCAGCAATAACAGCACCGCTGAGGTGCCACAGACTGGAGTCAGCACTGCACAGCATTTTCTTTATTGTAACAACTCATTTAGACAGGAGAGAGTACGGCGTGGGGGCTGGGCACATTACCCAATTGCAAATAGTCATGGATGGTGAAGGCCAGAAATCAGAGAGGACTACTGAGGATGTGGATTAGATACACTATGCCCCTCCACATCACGGAAGCCAGTTAATTTAAAGGCCACAGCTACATATATGATACTTCCTCAGAGGACTGGGAGATGCTCCCTTACTCAAAAGTAGAAGTCCTAGTCTCCTTTTCTTATGGCTCCCCTCCAGGCCTGGATGCCTCCCAGATTTTGTCTTGGAAAGGAAGAGGTGTCCACAACACAGACTTGGTGTGATCTGTACACATAGGGGATTTCTTCTATGCCCTTACAAACCCCAGTGCCAACACAGCAGGTAGCCATACAGACCGAGTATCTTTTAAGTGTCAGGAACTATGCTAGGCTCCAGGACTACAATAGTGAACAAAACAGAAACCTTAGGCCCTGGAGCTCTGTTTAGTGGGTGTGAGGGACAAGTAAGCAGGGGCTATGCCGAGCCACAGGCAATGTAGAACATCAGCCAGGTGCTGCTGGTGGAGGTCTGTGAGATGACTCTGACACCGAAGGGTCTACAGGAGTCTGCAGAACACATACAGGCAATAAAAGGTCTAAAGGCAGAGTCAAAAAAGCTCCACTGAGGTTTTCATTTCGCAGGAAAATCAAGCATTCTACCTTTGCATAAATGGTGCAAAAAGCAGGCACTGAAACAAATGTCATAAAGTTCAAGTGTTTAGAAAGAGGTGAACAGGTGAAGACCCTGCTCTTGTGTGCTTTGGTTGTAGGACTTGTGCACCTGACTGAGACTGTGTGAACTCTAATCCCCTACAATGATGATAAGAATGATGCCTAATTAAAAGGAAGACATGTTTGTAATCATGAACAAAATTTACACACAAGTAATACTGAGTTCAGAGTATCTCAAACTCCTTAACTCACAAGAAATGGGTTCTTGTTCAGTTCCTAACTAACGTTTTCTTAGAGTAGGATTTGACTATTTAAGGCATAAAATTTTCTGACAAGTTTTTTCCCCTTCTCCCTAACCTCCCATTGGCTGCAACTTTCATCCTATTACAGACTTTCTATTTTAGAAAGTACAGGAGACCGAGCCCAGACATTTGCGGTTGAAACTTCAGCACACAAATAGAGTGCCTATCTGTCCCAAGGTACTGTGCTAACAAATGCTGTGTAACGGAAATGTTACTTTCCCAACATAGCATACAGGTTTGATAGAGACTACTGACCATTCTGGGCTTGATACCATTTGTAACCTTGCTGCTGGTTAAATGTTTACGATCGTAAGGACCACAGACATTAAAATAATAGACAGGAGGGGAACACTGCGTTACTTCCATAGTCCCTGCTACCCTTAAAATCTCTGATTGTAACTTTCCTTTCTTTCCCCTCCCAAGACAGGGTTTCTTTGTCACTTTGCCTGTCCTGGAACTAGCTCTCTTGTAGAGTAGGCTGGCCTTGAACTCAGAGATCTGACTGCCTCTGCCTCCTGAGTGCTGGGGTTAAAGGCGTACGCCACCACCGCCCAGACCTGATTGTCACATTTTGAGAGAACAACTGGAGTTTGCTTTTGAGTTACAAGAGTAGCAAGGAACTGGAGCTGATCTTTGATAATCAATATAAAGGAATTAGGGTCTGGACAGGACACAGGTCTGCTGTGCTCATGAACTCAAAGTAGCTGTGGTTGCCTGAAAAGGATTAAGCCAGTCAGCATTCAGAGCGGGAGGTGCTCATGCTCCTACTCCTCACGGAGGAGCTGCTAACAGCTATGATTTCTGGGGGAGGGGGACAGCTTTCTTTCAAAGGTGTGGCCCCCCCAAAACTGGACTCATATGTTATTTTAAAAAAACAAAAAGAGTACATAAAGTTGGGAAAAGGTAGAAAGTGGATCAGGCAGGGGTTGGGGGGAAGAGTGGGGAAGCTGAATATGATCAAAATACATCGTATATAATTCCCAAAGAATTAAAAAAGTACTGTATTAAAAATATTTTCCTTGAAAAGAGACTTAAGGAGATCAACAGAGTAACCGATGTCAAGAATTCAAAATCTCACCACAGAGTGCACAGGGCCATGGGATGGCAGCAGTGACGACTTGTGTTTTTTTTTTTTTAAAGATTTTATTTTATTATGTACACAGTGTTCTGCTTGCACGTTTGCCTGCAGGCCAGAAGAGGGCACCAGATCTCATTACAGATGGTTGTGAGCCACCATGTGGTTGCTGGGAACTGAACTCAGGACCTCTGGAAGAGCAGCCAGTGCTCTTAACCTCTGAGCCATCTCTCCAGCCCCGACTTGTGTTTGTTTAACCAGTCTAATTGTCCACGTGGGGAGCCCCACTTGGCAGAGCCAAAGGGTTATTGAGTAGATGACAGGTTCTTTTTGTAACTTTCTCGGGTGCCACCACTGCTATGCCTCCTAATACAACAGCTGTGGGGTTCTTTCCACAGCCCTTTGGGGGTGTGTTTTATACTTACTGGGTACACAGGTAGCTGTGGATGGTCACGAAGGTGATTTTTGCCTATACTTTACATCAATCAGTCTGACATGGGATTCTCAGTCACAAAGACAGCCTTTTACACAGACAGCTACCTTAGATTTCAAAGCAGATTAAAAGCAGGCTGGTTGCCCCTAGAGATAAATACATGAGGTCATTTTCCAAGGTGTTGTTTTACTGACTCAAAGCCAGAGCTTGGAGCAACTTTAGATATAACTCCCTGCAGCAATGGACCTTTCTGCACTCCCCAACCTCAAGGTTCATCTGTCTGGGAAACCTCACCAACTCAGAGATACGTGCATGGGTTAATGTGACATTTCTAGCCTAAGAGAAACTCTGTGAGTTATCTGGAGTTTGATTGGGCCTGAAAAATGTAACTTCTAATTGTTCAGAGTTTGGCTGTGAAAGAAGAGAGAGAGCAGAGTGAGGCGGCAGAGGCGACAGGCAGCAGCGTGATGCAGAGATGTGGAGCTAATTAGGGAGAAGCTGCTAAAGAGGCACTGGGAGGAGAGAGCAGAGTTTTGTTTTTAAGTAGTAAAGAGAAAGTTACCATCAGAAAGAGTCTGTGTTGTTCTTTTTTCCCCCCTCAGATAGAAAAAGTCTAACCTTTCGATAAACAGGAAATTTCCCTAAGTTATCACTGCATTCGTGGATTTTCTTATTTACCCTGGTGCTGACGGGAGGCTGGTCCTCCAAGTCAGTAACAACAGAGGAAACAAAGTTTTCTGGTCCTTGTGGGACAGAAAAAAGCTAAGTGGAATTCAGAGAATCAAGCGCGAGGTACAGAATGGGTCAATGTGAGGCAGTACCATCCAACAACAAAGTGGACCTCCTTCCTCAGCAGGAGGCACAGCCCTCTTTCCTCACCACAGGTCACAACACAGTCCACTGAAAGACTGCTCCAGTATGTGTTAGAGCTCTCATCAGTGTGAAGATTCTGCCATTCTTCTCTTTATTCCCAGGTGTGCTAAACTGTCCCTGTAAACTGTCTTTTTACATGACAGCCTGGGCTTTTTAACTTCCTACTAAGAAAGAAATGAATGCAGGGTGAGAGGGAAGGAGGAGGGAGCAACAGGCCTGATGCCAGCCCTTCTCCTCCTCCGTGTGTGAGGTTAGCTGCTTCCCTCTCGTGTACAATGTCAGTATGTTCACCAGAAGTCAAGTCACATCTGTATAGAATCTGTCCACCTCACAATCTTAGAGAAGCCGCTGCTGGTTCTACCTGCTTTTGATTATATTGTATTGCTAAGGTTCTGAGGATCTGAAAGATGAAGAAATAACTAACCAGTAGTTACTCAAATGAAGAGACAGGCAGTTCGTGCTTAGCTGAACTGGAGTGGAAGGTAAGTTACTTCTCGTGCCTATGCCCTGCTCTCTACCCTCAGTGCCTTCCCTCTATCTGACAGCTATTCTGTGAACACGAGTGTGGACAGTGTTCAGAACTAGGGCAGGCTGCAGGTGGTTGGCAGCTGTCTTTCATGAAAATATGAACTACTGTTGCTGAGAGGAGGGGCTCAATATACGCAGCTGTAATACTTCCCTTCTCCTGGTTATAAAAATTCTCAACTACTATCTACTAGAATTTGGCAGGCATTTAACTTAGAGGCCAAAATCTTTTTTCTCAGTTGTCAAATAAGGATAAAAATATGCAATGTGCTTCTTTTACACTGCTGAGGTAGGGGAAATGTACTTTAGACTGAGGGACATTCTGTATTAAGTATTACTTTCCTTTCTTTGGTGCTCAAATGGTTTCTATGGGCTAACACATTCTAAATCTCAAACAAAATAGTTACCGATGAAAGTTAGGAACTGGACCCAGAGCCAGAGCACGGTTTTTAACTGTTTAAAGCAGAGCCCCAGATCCCTTCAGTCCAACAGCATAAGGCACCATCCTGACTTAACTTTAGTTGACTGTGTCTCAAGTCTGTGTGGCACAGAAGACAAATCTTTGAAAAGGTTATTTCCCACTTGGGAAAGTGGTGTTATTATTACAAGTAGAGGACTCAAAAAGCTGATAGGGGATGCGTGCAAGTAATAAAGAGAAGAGAAATAACTGTAACTGTGTACCAGGAGAGTGGTGACTCTAGCAGTGGAATCACCCGAAGACAGTGCCATAAAAACTTCCGATCCCAGCGTCCATGGCATTCACTAGACATATTTGCTCTACTGCTCAGAGAGCATATCCTCAAATAGTGCTGGGGCCCATATGGCTACACACACACACACACACACACACACACACATTTAGAATGTAAGAAAGCCGTGTGCCCCTGGGGCATGCACATGTACGTATTCACCACCTGTAAGGACAACTGAAACCCCTGAACACCCTGTAAAACAAACACAGAAAACTGTGAAAGGAAGAAACCTGAGTAAAACAGGAACAACACGGTGCTGTTTCCTGGGCTTCCTTTATAAATCCTAGATCTGGTAAGGAAGACAACTATCTAAAAGTGATATAGGGTGTAGAAAAAAATCAAACAAAAAAAAAAAACAACAAAAACTTGTTCTCTCTAGTAAAAGATCAAGAAAAGAGCAAGCTTGGAGCACAGAAATGTTAGGACAGTAACTGTTATGTCCATCCCAACAACACAGAAAAAGTGGCTCACCCAATCTATGCCAGAAAAGCTCGTATGAAGGGCCTAGACATCCACCTTCTTCAGGTGCTAACAGGTTGCTTCATTTCCCTGGTGGATGGTGCCAGAAAAAGCTAAAAAGTTTCCAAGTTTCATCCCTGATATGCAGCAATGAGGACTCTCACCCTTATCCATAGCATTAACAAGGACCAATGGGAAAACACTACTTCTGTGCTCATGGTACCAAGGACATTCTCTGCCAACAGTATCAATGGGAGCAGATCCAGAATGTGGAGGTCAGCGTCCATCTCAGAGAAACTAGGTGAACCTTAATTCCTGATTCTTTGCTAGTGTCAGAGGAAGTCAGCTACAACAAGGTTTAAATAAGATATACAGTCTCCCCATGTACTACCCTAAAATATTCAGAATTCCCTTAAAAAAATGCATACCAAACATCAGGAAGATCTCAAACTTAGAGAAAAAGAAAATAAATGTCAATATCAAGTTAACAGTGGTTTACATATCTGACACAAAAATTAAAAAACCACGAATAAGCAATTCTAAACATATATATCAAACCAAGTTTTATCAGAGAAACAAAGTATAGAAGGACCAAAGGGCAATTTTAAATCTGAAAAGTACAATAAATGAGAAAAAAAAACCACTCAGAAAAAAGAAATCCTCAACAGCAGACCAGAAGAGACAAATAATCTGTAAAATTAAAGTCAGAGTATGAAAAAGCTCCGTGAGCAAAGAAATAGATTATCGTAATCAGGTCTCTGGGACTGTAACCAACATTCATTTCACTTGTGCCTTGAAAAGGGAAGAGAATTAGGGAAAGCAGAAACATACTTGAAGAAAAACGCTCCCAATTTAGCAAAAGACAATACTATAGATTCAAGAACGTGAATCAACTCTAAACATGATAAAACTCAAATCTTTTCCAAACCACGTACTTAAATTTCTGAAAAACCAAAACCAAACCAAAACAACAACAACAAGAATAAAAAACCCTAAAGGGGGGAGGTGTGAAAGACAAAGGATACTTTTACCTAGAAGGGAAAAACAAGTAAACTGTCCAATTTCTCCCTAAAAGCATGAAGGTCAAATCAAAGACGCACAGTATTTTTAGAGCTGAAGAAAAAGAGCCAGGAATACAGAACCTTAGGTAAGAAAAACTTACGAGGAAAATCTTCAGTCTGATCCTGAAGAATGACTAGAAGAATTTCTCTAAACAGAAAACAGATGAAACACTCCATCCAGTATCAGGAAGAAAGCACCAGAACACGGAATGGCAGTAATTCCTCCACTTCACAGGGTTGAATATGGCCGACAGTGCACAGAAGAAATACTTAGGACACTCTACATAGGAAAGGGTGGGCTCCTTGGGGCCTATGGGTTGGAGAGAACTGATTTCTACAAGCTGTCCTCTGACCTTTATAAGCAACCTAACCCAATTATAATAAATAAGAGTGTAAAGGGACAAAATGAGATCTTTATACTTCATTTGAGTTGGAAAAACATGGAACCAGTGACCGTGGTGTTACCTATGTAACAAAATACAAATATCAACCAGGCTACAAAATCAACATGTACCTTTAGAGTACATATGGATGCTTCAGTAAGAATGGGCTGTAATACCAGACAGTGTGCCAATAAAATTGTATTCAGTATGAAGACTACAGGTTGCATATGGCTGCCTATAATTCTAGCTTCAAAAGAGGGGATCCCTAGAGCAAACTGACTAGTAAGATTAGCCGTACTGGTGAGGTCTGATTTTGACTGAAGAGACCCTAACCTACTGAATATGGTAGAAGAACAATTGAGAAGGATTCTGGCTGAGTAGTGGCAACACATGCTTTTAATCCCAGAACTCAGGAGGCACAGGCAAGCACATCTTTGAGTTTGAGTCCAGCCTGGACTACAGAGTGAGTTCCAGGACAGCTAGCTGTACACAGAGAAACCCTGTCTCAAAAAACCAAAAGAATGATCCTGGACATCAACCTCAGCCTCACATACATACACACACCTCTTCCACATATGAAAAACATATGTGGATGGACAGGGACACACTCACTAAATGAAAAGAAAGGAAAAATATTCTGCAATACATAAAATAATTATATACTTGATCAAGCAGAGCTCATGCTAGTGCTGTAAGATTGGTTTAATATTTTAACTAATCATAGTAATTCTCCTTCCTGATACGCCAAATAAGAAAAAAAAACCCACCCAATATTATCAGGAAAACTAGTGTATGACAAAATTCAACATCTGTTTATGATAAAAACTCAAGAACTAGGATTATGGAAATACCCTTCATTTTTTTAAAAAAATTTATTTATTAAAGATTTCTGCCTCCTCCCCACCACCACCGCCCATTTCCCTCTCCCTCCCCAATCAAGTGTCCGTCCCGTCCCCCCCCCCTCCCGTCAGCCCGAAGAGCAATCAGAGTTCCCTGCCCTGTGGGAAGTCCAAGGACCACCCACCTCCATCCCGGTCTAGTAAGGTGAGCATCCAAACTGCCTAGGCTCCCACAAAGCCAGTATGTGCAGTAGGATCAAAAACCCATTGCCATTGTTCTTGAGTTCTCAGTAGTCCTCATTGTCCGCTATGTTCAGTGAGTCCAGTTTTATCCCATGCTTTTTCAGACCCAGGCCAACTGGCCTTGGTGAGTTCCTGATAGAACATCCCCATTGTCTCAGTGTGTGGGTGCACCCCTCGCGGTCCTGAGTTTCTTGCTCGTGTTCTCTACCCTTCATTTTTGATGTAGAGATCTTTAAGATAATCTACAAGCAGTGTAACTCTTTTTTTTTTTTTTTTTTTTTTTTTTGGTTTTTCGAGACAGGGTTTCTCTGTGGTTTTGGAGCCTGTCCTGGAACTAGCTCTTGTAGAACAGGCTGGTCTCGAACTCACAGAGATCTGCCTGCCTCTGCCTCCCAAGTGCTGGGATTAAAGGCGTGCGCCACCACTGCCCGGCTGTGTAACTCTTTTTTAAAATTAGAATTAAAAATATTTACTTATGCTGGACTGTGGTAGTACACGCCTTTAATCAGAGAAACCCTGTTTCAAAACACACACACACACACACACCCATCCATGCTTTCCCTGCACGTATGTATATGGCAGAGGAGAGAAAAAGAGATCACAGGACAAAATCCAGAACTCTGAAATGGAGCCTCACAAACATGTCCAACTGTCTTTTTCCCCCCCAAGGTGCAAAAGTAATTTGATAGAGAGAAAAAGTATTTTAAACACGTATGGAATAATGGGATGTGACCAGGTTAAAGAAAAACCTTGATCTAATTCTCATCATTTAAATTAGAATTAACCTAAAATGGATCACAGACATTTATGTAAAACCATAAAATGTAGGGGAGGGGAGGGCAGAGACTTTCTAGGCTGCAGCAAGAGCTCTTACACCTGGTACCATAAACACAACACATAAAAGTGAGAAATTCATTTCCTCAAATTAAAAATTCTTGTCAGACAACATAGAAAGGGTAAAATGACAAAGCTACCTATGTGACAAAAGACTAGTATCTGGAATTTACATGAGCTCTAAAACAGAGTGATGAAAGTAGAACATTTACTGAGCAAAGCACAAGAAGCAGTGAGCATCACTAGCCGTTAGGGAAATGATGTACAAGGGCATTACTACACAAGCATCAGAATGCACCCATAAAAAGACAACAATATCGAACGCAGGGTGTGTAAAAAGCAGATCACTTATTTGCTGCCAGTAGGGGCAAAGATGATACAGCTACTCTGAAAAAAATGTGGCAGTTTCTTAAATAAATGTACATTATATAAACAGTGCCATATCCATGCTATGGAATAACATTTGGCTACCACCCCTGTCCCTAACTAAAAAAGAAAAAAATATAACTATGGTTTAACAGACAATAACTAATTTTCAGATTATGACAAGTGAAAAAAGCTAACTGCTAAAGGTTCATACTGTATGATTCCATTTATAGAACCTCTTTAAAATGACGAAGTTATGAAAATGTCAATAATGGTTGCCAGGGACTGAAATGTGGTGGAAAGGGAAGACAAATGATTATGAGATGGTGCCAAGACTTTTGTAGTGACAGAAATGTCCTTTACTTTGAATCTATTAATGTCACCATCCTGAATATTATAATAAACATGATCTTACAAGGTATTACTATGGGGGACATTGGATACAGGGGACATAGGGTTTCTCTGTACTGCACTTTATAACTGTATCTTAAATTTGCACTTATCTGGAAAAGACTTCAGAATACAAATGTAGTCCACCATGTGGCTGGAATCTCTGTCATAGCCCCTGGGTGACACAAGGCAAGTGCAGCGGTGCACTTCAACTCCCCACACCATGAGCTACTCTCTCAGCACGAAAGAGCATGCAGTATCAGGACAGCAAATCTGACTCACCGTTTGCTTCTGGAGACCATCTAACTTGTCCTCAGCACTGTCTTCTTTATCTATGTTGCCTCTAAATAAAAGTAATTATATACCACTTAGGATTTATGTTACTACCAGGATGCTTGTAAGAAAGCCCTCCAAATCACCGCTAAAGGGAAGGTTAGTAGATATCTTTATTATAGGCACTCAAAATCTGTAAGATTTTCCCTTTATTTTCAAAGAACCTTAGAGACACTAAGAATGAGAGAAACTACTACCAAAGAATTTTATCATGTAGGTGAGCAAGGACTTCAACTTGACTAAGACCTTACATGAGGGTGAAGCCTACAAGGCTCACACTGAGGCTGTTTGACAATGATACTGTCACTTGAAACAGTTATTACAGTCCATCAAGAGGTGTCTGCTGTCCGGCAGTGGTGGCACACGCCTTTAATCCCAGCACTCGGGTGGCAGAGGCAGGCAGATCTCTGTGAGTTCGAGGCCAGCCTGGTCTACAAGAACTAGTTCTAGGACAGGCTCCAAAGCTACAGAGAAACCCTACAGATTCTAGTCCAAACTGACAAAAGTGTATACCCTTAAGCACATTGGGGTAACCACTCCTAAAGCCACTTTCTGGGAAGACAACTCTCTCTGATGCTGAGATGAAAGGGCAGGTTGTCTTCTTTGGTATCACACTTGTGACTCCATCAGCTACATCACGTCTCCTCTGAGTGTAACTACTCTGAAGCCTACTGCTTAAACTGGAAAGCAGTCAGATGCCTTGCTCCTAGTTTAGGTGCTCTCTGGAGTCACCAAATAGAAAAGCTACACACAGATACCTCACCCAGGTGGTATTTTTCCTGAACCAGTTAATTTAACTAATACCAGGACCTGCTGTGGCAACACCTCCCAAAATATGCTTTTATTATCCTGTCCACAGATAATGGCTTTGGGGAAGAGAACATCAGACAGTTAAAGTGTTCACTGGGGCTACTGGCAGTGCCATACTTTCACGGCTAGGTCTAACCCATAGCTATGGGATCAAAGTATCTCATCTTTAGCAGAGGAGAGCTGACAGGACACATCTAAGAGAAATGCTGCTTTCTAAACCTTTGCATATCTTGGAGATCTATAGGTTTTAGCTGTTACTTTCATTTTCCTAAGAATTTACACATTTGGAGATTATACCAACGATAAATAAAACTCAGCCAAAGAGGATGTTTCTATATTTTGTATACAACTCTTTACTATGTTGAATGGCCGCAACTTCAAAAAGTGCTGAGTCTGACTTATTCAGAGTTATATGATCCTTGAATAATATCAGCAATCAGCTGAGGAACTTTATGATCAGGATACTTGCTGTGTCTGTGTAGATTTTTGCCAGCTAGAAGAGATGTGAATTCTTCCCTGAAAGCCCTCTGGCTAGACATGAGAAGAATGGTTAACAAGCCAGGCAGGATCATCAGCCAGGGAAATCCATGAAGGACAGGAACTGGAATTTGGTCCAAAGCACAAGTATACGGTAGAGTAGGATGAACTGAAAGAAGCAGTTTTGAAGGGCATGATCACAGCACAACAAGGCTTAAGAGAGATGCCAGACATTGAGGGAAACCTGTGGTGGTTTGAATAAGAAATGTACCATATAATCTCAGGTCTCTGTACACCCGGTTCCTAGTTGGGAAGCTTATGAAACTTTAAGAGGTAGAACCATGCTGTGGAGAAAAATACAAATGGGGCTAGGTTTTGAGGGTTTAAAGCCTGGCTCCACTTTCTGTACCCATGAAATGTGATCAACCACTCCTGCTGCCATGTGTCTTCCCCTCCATATGAACTCTTTGTGGAATATTAAGACAGAATAAATGTTTTATTCTGCAATGCTCTTGGTCATTATCTCATCATAGCAACAGAAAAGTAACTACTACATAAAGATACAGAGTCCTGGATGGATGTGAAATAGAACACAAGTTGGTGACAAGGCAATGTGACATCAGAGAGGGCCTATGTGGCTTCTCACCTTTCAGGAATGTCTGGGGTTCCATCTGTGACACCCTGTTCTGCAGACAGGGACTTCTCATCAGGCATCCCGACTTTCTCTAGGAAGCAGAGTGCTGGGTCAGCCCGCATGGCATTGTACCTCTCATAACCTGAGCGGGCAATGACAAGTGCGAGAGAGAAGTCAGGGCAGAACCCACCAGACCCGCTCCGGCCTCGACATTCATTCCATCTCCTTTATTCAGTGAAAACCAAGACAAAACAAACTTACCAATGCTTTAAACAATTTTAAGCAATTATTTAGAATTAATGCTAGCTTAAGAGACCTCCCAACTGGGAGCTACTATTCTGGAACTATTGCAGCCTTCTGAGCAGTTTCTTACTAAAGCTGGAAGTTGCGTAAACGCTGCCTGTAAGCAGATGCACCACTGAACTGTCCTGGTTTGCTGTTCTGTGCAGCAAAGGGAAGGATATGAGTTACCTGACAATCTCTTCCTCTTATTCCTCACTCTGATACCTACTTACGTCCTAAATGAACTTATTTTCCACAGTCAACTCTATCTCACAGGTTAGAAAAGGAAGCTGAACAAAATGATAGTTGTAAGTGCTGAATTAAGAACTGGATCACGACGACTGTTTATTGGATTAGCAGACTTGGCCCAGTTACAAACCCAGTACAACAAAATCCTAAACACACTTGCCGGGGCTTTGGAATTGTTCCTCATCACATGTTTAAAGTAAATAAAAGGAATATTTTGACCCAGAAGATAGACTTTAATGGCAAAACAACGACATGAAATGCTCTGTGTTTACATGTGGAGGCTAGAAGTTGATGTTGAGTGTCTTCCTCTACTGCTCTCCTTGTTTTTATAGACAGGGTCTCACTGAATCCAGAGCTCACCTACTAGCTAGGGTGACCAGAGAGCTCACGTCATCTCTTTGTCTCTGCCCTTTCCTCAACCCCCAGTGCCAAGGCTCCAGGTGTGTGCACCATGCCCAGCTTTATGCGGTACTGGAAATCCAAATTTAGGTCCCTGTGCTTGCATGCCAGGAACTTTACCTGATAAGTTCAGTTCCCCCAAAACTGTACTTTTTGAGAAAGCCCAAGCAGGAGGATATGCAGTATTTTATTGAATCTAACATAATCTTTTTTAGGGAGCAAGAAGGAGAGTGGGGTTCTCCTGAAAGTATTATAAAGTAAAATGTAATCTCATAATAAGGCAAAGTTTGTCCAAAGAAAAAACCCAAATCTATTGTCATATCAAACTATTTTGGGACACTCTCTTCTCACAGACAATGTCAGTCATCGGCTCTGTAACATGTACTGGGACCCTGTGGTAGGTGCAGGAAATGCAGAATGCTAACGATAACCTGCGTGGTTGTAAGAACAGATTCAACTTTGTCAGAATGGGCTGTTCTGCCTCAGTTTTGAAAGCACCTAGTACTTCAACAAGAGCTACAGGACACTGATCTTTTTTTAAAGTTTTGTTAAGATTTTTTGACTTTTAATTTTGTGTCTATGTATGGGTTTGTGTACATGGGCCCAGATGTCTACAGAAGCTAAGAGATAGTGTTGGATCTCTTGGAGTTAGAGTCACAGGCAGCTGTGAGCTACCCATAAAATGTGGGCCCTGGGAGCTGAAATTAGTCTTCTAGAAGGCAGCCCACATTTTAACTGCTGACCCATCTCTCCAGCCCCAATGCACTTGATTTTTTTTTTTTTTTAAAAAACATAGAGCAACTTTTCTGTTATCTTAGATAGGAGCTGTTGCCATACTGTCACGGAAGCATGTGTTGTGAGAAACTGCACTGCTTTCTGTTTTTGTCTTTTATCACTTATTCTTTACAATGGTGATACGACCAATGCAAGTCTCTTTAAGGAGACTTAGGGTTCTCTAGAAATAGAAGCTTGGTCTTCCTCATCATTCTGAGTTTTGTAGGGTTTTTTTTTTTTTTTTTTTTTTTTGTAGTTTTTGAGGGCCTGGCATTATGCTCACTCAATAAGCAAAAAGACTAGATGAACTGGTTTTCTTGAGATCCTTTTTCTTCCAATTACTGGTGTAGAAGAAAAATTATTCTGCCCTATATCTGTTGAAGCTTACATCAAAACTAAACTTTCCCCTAATATGTCTGTCTTCAAGAGATTCCTGCCATAGTCTGATCCCCATGAAGAGGTGAGTTATCAGATAGTGAGACGGTGAGCGCCTTCCTTTATTGTCCCATTACTATTGAGGGAGGTTAACTGTCCACAAGCATTCTGCCCTCCTGATCTCTGCACAACATGATGGCAATCAGACAGGCTAGGGTCTTCGATGTGCCCACCTGGGTAATTTCTACACTGTATGGTCTTGTCGTGTGTGGGCCTGATAGCTGGGCTCTGTATTTCTATTTCTTCATTAGTTACAAGGCTGGAGTGAGGAAGATTGATTCAGTTTCCAAGAAACCCCTAGCAGTGATCCTAAAAGAGAAACTAGGAGTGGTAATGGCAAAACAAAGACCTACAAAGCCACAAGACAGGTCCTTGAAGAGATGGAGGCTGCTTACCACATTTTGAGTAAATTTTTAAGAATATCTTGAGGAATATTTCATGTACCCAGGCTATCCCAAAAGGGCAGTTATCATTTAGTGCGTGTGAGAACTATCGGGAACATTATGCAGACTAGGCTTATGACAGGGTGTTCTGGCTGCAGGCTAGAGTTCCAACTCAAGACTCAGACTATTCTACTACAGATGGCTCCAAGACAGAAATTTCTCACCTAAATATGGCTACACAGCAGGCTGTCTGGAGACATACCCACAAAAACTTTAGAAGATGAAAAATTCCAGCACTATACTACACACCCAACCAAAGCATGGAGAAAGGTGTGCACACTTCGTGGTACATGATCTGGGAAAATGAACTGTCTGTATTAACTGCCAGTCAACAGAAAACAAGAGCAGACTCTTAAGGTAATGCTTTACCAAGGGAGGATAGGCACTTGTTTCCATTTTCCCAAGCTATTAAAATCATGCTCGTTCTCTTTAACTTCTTGGTTAACGAAAAGAATTAAAGATTGCCCAGAACATCTTTACACCGAGATGGTAAAGTCACAAACTAAGAATTTTGAGTTCTTTAAATCATCTAGAATTCCACAGAAAAATGATCTAAAACCTAGCACTTGCCTGCACTCCCTACTCCTCTCCTCAAGTAACAGGGGTACTTACTACGTGCTACACACTAGGGCAGACACAAGGATCACTAGGAACAAATGAGTGAGGTCTAGGGAGATGGCTCAGTTGGTGCTGTGATTTGAATAGGAAATGCCCTCCATGGCTCACATGTTTGAACACTTGGGTCTCCAGCTCGTGGCACTGTTTAAGGTTATACAACCTTTAGGAGGCAGAGCCTTGCTGGAGGAAGTATGTCATTAAGAGTGGGCTTTGAAGTTTTATAGCCTAGCTCTCTACTTCCTGTTCTCTGTCTCTATTTCTGGTGTATGGACAGAATGTGATGGCTCTGCTTCCTGACTGCCACTCCAGCCTCATATTCCTGCTGTCGTGACCTACCTACCATGATGGACTATATTTCCTCAAACTACGAGCCTTTCTCCCAAGCTACTTCTGTCAGGGCATCTACCAGAGCAACAGGAAAGTAACTAACACCGTTGGAAAGAGTGCTTGTTGTAAGGGCATGAGGAAATGCGTCAGATCTCTGACATCCATGTGAAAAACCAAACACGGCTACATATTTGTGTGCCCATAACCTCAGTGCTGGGGTGGAGGGGAGGAAGGAAGGTCCCTAGGGCTTGCTGGCTATCATCTAGACTAGATGTAAAAGGTCTGGTGAGAGAAACTGTCTCAAGAGAATAGGTGTAGAGTGACAGACGCCCAACAACCTCCTGTGGCTCTGACATGTGCACAAGTGTGCATAACTGCACCTACCCCCTATATGAATGGAAGAGATGGATGCAGTGCCACCTTAAGTACAAATAGCTGAGGGAAAAAAATAAAATCAAGTAACTTCTTTGTGACTACAGTTACCCTTTTGAAGTTTCTCAGAAATATATTCACAGTACTGTTATGAGTCAGTCACACATTCACTGGGTCAAGACTCCAGGTAGATGGACAGCTGTGAGGTTTAGCTTTCTGAGAATTAGATAGCGGGATTGTTGGGAGTTTGCAGGAATATGTACAGCCTAGTTAAGATTGCTTGAATCAGTTTTTTGGGTAATTGATCTGGAATTTTCTAAAACACACCATGCTTGAACACGCCAATGAGAAGGGACTTATCAGCCTCAGCATCCCACCAATCCACTGGGATCTCCATGTAGTCAATGTCAGGCAGAGGCACATCCAGTTCCCTGTGGAAAGAAGGGTGTGGTTTCAGTGTTCTTTGCACCCAGACACAACACAAAAGCTACTGAATCAACCCTGGTATGAAACCACATTCCTGACTGAATGTATAAGTAACAATAAGACAATCCAGAAGGCTGTAGCTCACAAAGTTGTTTAAGCATAGGTACTAGGTTCTCAAACTCCACTTGAGACTGGAGGAGAATCTACTGTCAGCTGGCTCTGGACTGTGTGTGTAAAGCAGTTCTGGTCTGTCCCTTTAATTAAGAACCAACACAAAAGTCTTGGATGTTTTGATCATGAAAAGGCGACATTTCCCCCAAATGACTGAATCCTTAATATTATCTACACCATCTTACCTCAGCGTTGACATTGGTATAGTCTGAGGTATAAAGAGGGCCTTTCAAAAACTAAGTGGTCTGTTAGGTCAAAATCATACATTGCATTTTTCTGGCCAAAAGAGTGAGCATAATGCTCAGATGCACACATCAGGATTGGTGAACGAGCCAGGACTGGTGAGCCTGCTATCATCAGCCCCTCTGGGTTTCGGTCTATGTTCTGAGGAACACGTGGACCTGAGCTCCCTGCCTTCATTTTCAGGGCTTGGATGGAGGAATATCTACCTGCATTGTCCTCCCTCCTCTCCCCACTGCCTGGGATGGTTTCTCAGTACAATTAACAACTGTCATTAAGATTCTTATTGTGACCGATATCCCTTGACAGGCCCAACTCCCTCTCCCAACACAGTGCCATTTTGGGATGAGTATTGTTTATACATTAAACCTAAACAGGACCAGTGACAGACTGCGAACAAAGTGGAGGCCTTTCTTCTCTATCTCCCTGTTTACTATCCAGTAGCTGTCTTGGGCAGGGTAGAAACATGGGTCTCCTGAAACAACAGGCTGGATTTGGCTAGTCTATGAGCAGGTAATTTACATAGATTATTTAACTCTGGATGATGTATTACCTGGCAGGAGTTCCTTCAAATGCTTTATCAGCTGCCTCTCCCAGTATTTCAGCTTTTAGGAAGTATAGCATTCGGACTCTCAGAAGCACCCTATGAAAGATGAAAACATTAATACAATATTCTGGAACCTAAGATTGAGAACACATTACCTAATTAAGACAGAGAAATTAATAAGCATTCTTGAGTAGCAGGAAGGGGTATAACAGAATATACCAGAATAAGACACCAGTTATCAATGCCAGATATTACTAGTAACACCCCTTCACCATCCAAGGAAACAAACGCTTTCCCTGTTTCTTGCTAGACCATCCTGTTAGCCATAAGTCAGGGCAGAGACAATCAATAATACCTCCCTTAACCCCAATCTTTTCATGTGGCCACAAGGACCACAGGGGTAGCTGGATTCCAAGAGGCTAATTACCAAGTATACTAGTTACAAAAGAGTGATCTGTTTGAATAGTGGTACTTCCAGGCAGTTTTACACATACACAGTTAGATACTTAAAGGGCAACTGTTTATTTTTCATGGCAGTACGTCTTTTGCTGAGGTCACATTCACTTTGATTCTGCACTCTTAGGCTCCATGGCAATGTACCAATTGTGTTTAAGACGAATCAATTAAGTATATGTTCGTCAACTGCCACTATCCTGTACCATGCTATATGTTGTAAAGAATATAGCAAAGTAAACAATTTATTCATGTTCTACAGGCACCTAGAAGTTCACTGTGAAATGAGACCAACCACAAAGAGTCAGAACAGAGAAATTGACAGCTGAGGCCCAGGCTAAATATGCACAAACAGAGGATGGAAATATGGGGAGGTGCAATGGAGAACACCACTGCTAAAGAAACGTTTCATACTTAAGCTAAGCAGCAAAGAGGTCTGGAGGGAACACTTGCAGTTCACTCGTAATACCAGTCAAGAGTAAAGGTTAGCCACTGAGGGAAAAGCCTATGTACAATGGCAGTACTCATAGAGGAACTAACTTCCAGATAACTTGTGTGATGAGCGACCACAAATTTTATGGACAATACCGACCATTTTCAGGAAGAAAAAGTAGGTTATTTATTTATATATGCTGGTATTACAGTTCTCTGAAGAAACAGACTAATAGACTGTCTCTGGAAAGCAAATGGGGGATCTAGAGATGGGAGGAAAACCTTTTTTAACAGAAGATTTTTATGTGTATGAGTGTGATATACTCAAAAGAATGCAACTTAGAGGCTTTGAAATAAAGCATAATTCTATTAGATCTGAGTAGAAAATGGCACTGTGGCCCAGCTCAGAAGCAGAGAGAGGATGTCCTGACTGTTTCTCAAAAGTTGGCTTAGAAGTTTCTGGGTACTCAATATACCAGGAGTGGGGAAGGGGCATAAAGAGTGCAGACAGTTTATACCCCCAATTCCCTCTCCTTTCTCCAGACCCTGCATGGGGTGTGAAGTCAGAAATCTAGGCTGTTTGAGCAAGGCTAACTCACTTGTTGCAGTGCTGTTTGAGGTGTTTCTTGTATCCATCATCATGTAAGACCACCTCAGGGTTGCAGGTGGCAAGCCAATCTGCATTCTTCAGTTCTGGGAGCAAGAGCTGGTTTTTTGTCTTTTTTCCTTTCCTCCCTCTGGGGACAGGGGCAGACAACCCTGAAATGGAGAGATAATGACACAGGATGAGCCCAAAGGGCTTTAATATGGGCATTAAATCTGGGCCTGGTATAGAAAAAGCATGGTGGGCCCCTGGTGACAGACTCCTCAAGTCCCCAGAAAGCAAGATGGTCAGCAAGACTGAATAAATGACTTGTGAGACTCAGGAAGGAACAAGACAGCCTGTCCCTTTTGGGATCCTGGGGTCTAGTAAGAAGGAGGAGACTTGAAGGGAAGCTTTGGTTAAGGAAAGAGAAGCACAACACAAGACAAGCCATGCCAGAAGTGATACGGACAGAATGGTGAAATGAAAAAGGCGAGCCACAGAACACGAGGTCTGAGTCCCCAGTTCAGGGGACTCCCGATGGACTCAGGTAAGTGAGCAAGACCACATGTAGGAAATGGCAAGAGCACTCACCTGCCCTTATAACAGAACACAGGCAACAGGGACCCCAGAGGAGAACTCACAGCGGACCTATTTTACCACTTACCTGAGTGGTTCTGGAGGGTCTGAGCTTGTCCGTCTTTGGAAGGTGTGATTAGCTCCCAAATAAAACTCTTGATCTTTTCATCTCCTTTATAATGCTTGACACAGTACACCAAGAGGGCCCGGCAAATCATTTCCATGTCTTTCTCATTCAGGTGCCACTTAAATCGCCCATGAGTCAGGATGTCCTTCCACCGGCCCCAGCTGATGTAAGAATACAGAAAGTGTTGGAAGAAGAGGCAGACACACCCTCCACAGAGCAGAAATTAGAAAGACAAGAGGTTTCTTTCTCATCTTCTTATAGTGTATTAGTTACCCTAAAAGCTTAGTCCTGAAAGGCCTGTGACTTTGACTGCATGCCCTACTTGTCTCTAAGGTGTCCTACATGCTGGATCATATGGCTGCTGGATTGTTAAGTAGTGATGGTCCAAATTACTGGGGACAGAGAATAAGTTTGGAATTGAAAAAGTGCAGCTGCAGTAACCACTGCATAACCATGCCTTAAGCACATTTTTGTACTGATTCCTTATAATACATTCCTGGGTGGAAGAGGAAATCAGTACCAGGCAGCAAACTGGTACCAGACATTTTCAGTGACATGTATTTGAGAAGATCCAGTATGTCTCTATTACAGCAACACAGCACAGTGATGAGGGGAATTTTGATACAAAGCACAGCTTTCTCTTACTGCTGCAGATCTCATCAGTTAGTACCCAGAGGGAGCTACAAGTTTACTGCACAAATCTTAGGGACTTAAAAAAAAAAAAGTGGGAAAATAACGGTAACCCCTTCCCACTAAGCAGAGCCAGTTCCTACCCAAAGATGAGCAGGTTCTTCTCTACCCGGAAGCACTCGGCACGGAGGTAGCGCCTGGCTTTGTCATTGAGGCGCCTGGATCGTGTGGGCCTTTCATCTGAGTCACTGTCTAGCTCTGAGAACTCCATGAGCTCATCCTCTTCAAATGAGTTGTAGTGCTTGGTCTGCTTCCTCACACGTGGCCGGTCAATCACTAAGCTTTCCTAGAAATGGAGAAGACTATGTTGAGGAGGCCCCTCTTTTCTTTACTCCCTGCCACTGTGCACAGCACCCCAATGCCATTCCTCAGGGCATATTTGAAGAAGGACCACCCACATCAGGCCCTGGTAGGGAAAGCTCTTTGCAGCACACCTGCTGTCTCTATGATAGCAGACAGGACAAGCACAGGGGATTCTCAGGAACTTTAGTTCCTTGGTTTCTTGGTTCCCAGTGCTGTCCACAACCATCTCTTGTTTCCGCCATCATTCTAGCAAGCAAAGCCCCTAAGTGCCCAAAGTAGCAGTCTGTTAGTTCCAAGAAAGACTGCAAGGGGAGCCCCAGCTCTTCTGCCCGGCATGGAAAGGGCAGTCTCAGTTCTGGAGACAGGACCAGTAAGAGGATTCCATCTGCTCAGCAACTTCCTGAAGACAGCGCATCCTGCTGCTTTCATGCCCACTTCCTTTAGTTGTATTTACTAACCTTCTGCTAAAAGACAGAATTCTAGTTTAGGAATCTCATTTCAGTGGCTCCCTTGACCACATCAATTGCTTCTTCTCTAGTCCCACTATTTTCTGTTCCTTATTCCTTCTTCCCAAAGCCAGATCAAACTCCTCAACACTTCTCCATGCAGCCCAGACAGTGAACCTCTAGCATCACCTGCCTCAGTGACCTTGCTCCTACTCTGGACTCCTCCCATTCTTTTTGCGGCCTACAGGGTAGGAGCTTGTCCTCCCCCACCGATGTTCTGCCCAGAGAGTTGCTCCTTGATTAAGAGACTATTTATGGCACTTCAAGTAGGTAACTATAGTAGCTCAGAATCTTCTTAAAGGAGGAGAAACAACATTTCTAGTTGAAGAAAAGAAGTCAGGATAAACAAACCCCAATGGTTAACTATAACAGAACAGTAATGTGGGTTCTCACTGACTTGGCTAGATTATAAGAAGGAACTGTCTCTGATATGGGAGAGTCTTCTGTTTTGTGTTGATTTCATTGGTTAAATAAAGAAACTGCTTTAGCCCTTTAATAGGACAGAAAATTAGGTAGGCGGAGTAAACAGAACAGGATGCTGGGAAGAAGGCAGTGAGGGCAGTTGCCATAGCTCTCCTCTCTGAGATGGAAGCAAGCTAGAATCCTTCCCGGTAAGCCACGACCTTGTGGTGCTACACACATCAATAGAAATGGGTTAAGCAAGATGTGAGAGTTAGCCAGTAAGAGGCTAGAGCTTATGGGCCAGGCAGTGTTTAAAAGAATACAATTTGTGTGTTATTATTTCCGGGGCTAAGGCAGCCGTGTGGGATGTGGGCGGGAATGTAGCCCACAGCCCCTACTACATGTCTCAGAGATTTGTGGGCCACAGAGTGCAACCTGCACTTGAAGAAGACAGAAAGAAAGGCTATGTACTCATCTCGAAGTGAAGCAGTGGGGTCAGGGACAAAGAAGGAGGAGCCAGCATTCTATGGGTATCTCATGGCTGGTCAGGCACCAGTGCCAGTCACCTGACTCTGCCCTGGGCTTCAACATTTCCTTTCCCACTGTCTGGGTAAGGTCAAGGATGTTGCACAAGGGCACTGTCTAGTTCTATTCTGGCGCCCATGCCTCTCTCATTTACAGAATGGAAAAACCTGAGACACTGAAGAAAAAAAAAAAAAAGAGGTAAAAAAAGTAGGTATTTTCTTTCCTTCCTTTTGATTGTTGAGAAGTGAGGTTGCTTTTAGAGACATATTGATAAATCTTCCAGAACTGGGACTGAGAGACTTACAAGCTGCATCTCGAACTGCATTTATCTGACTTCCTGGGGGCTCAGCAGATGGTGTACTCCACTAGTCAGTTAACGCTGACCCAGGGCTGTCTGTGTGTCACCATTTTCTAAGTGTGTTACAACAGCATTTCATGTAAGAATCAAGACTCAGGAGTAAAGAATGACCTGTGCCATGCAGGCACGGTCCCATGTAATCCAACCCAGGTGAAACAGATAAGCTATACCTTTTCATTATTTGCTTCAGTGTCTAATTCGGCTATTTTAGCCCATTTCTGCCAAAAATTAGGATCATCCAAGGAAATATCTGTTCTGTTTCCTGAAGCCACAAAACTAGCCTGTGAAGGAGACAAAAATTAACAAACTGGGTTTAAACAGAATACAAATAAAATCTCAAATGCACCAGAAATACAAAAGCCACCCAATGTCAAAACTAAAAACCCCAACAACAATTCCATAATCTCAAAATGATTCATTTTTCTCCTCCTTTTAAAGACCTAGTAAGGAAATAAAAATTTCAATCTACAGGCTCATTTTCCTGAAACTTAAAAACTTCAAAGTAAAAAGACAACCTCTTTAGACAATAGCAATATATTACCTGGTGTCTAGTTGTCTATAAGAGTAATATTTATTTGCTCATATTTTGATAAAAAATATAACCAAGTACACACTTAAAACATATACATTATATATGTAAACATATATTTAAATACAGGATCTTACTATGTAGTCCAGGCTAGCTTAGAACCTGTGATCCTTAGCCTTCCAAATACTGGGATGACAGTCATGCACCATAATGCCTGACTAACAGGTTATCTTCTTTCTTTCTCCCTCCTCATCTTCCCCTTCCTCCCTCTGTGATAGAACCTCATGCACCTCAGGCTGACTTTGGACTCATTATATAGCTAAGAATGACCTTGAACTTCTTATCCTCTGCTTCTATCTCCCCTACCCTAAGTGGTGGATTGCAGACCTACCATGCTCAGTTTTATGTGATGCCAGAAACCGAACCCAGGGCTTCATGCATGTCAGGAAAGTACTCTACCAACTGGGTTAAATTTCCAGCTAAGAGGTTTGAAAGGATCAGATTTTTCTTAACTTTCAGTTTTATAGTAAGTATCTGCTTTAAAAATGGCACTGGTGTGTGTGTGTGTGTGTGTGTGTGTGTGTGTGTGTGGTGGGGGTAGGTAAGGCACAGTAGTGCATACCTTTCAAGACCAGTTTAGTCTACATGACAAGTTCTAGACCAGCAAGGGCTACACAGAAACTACGTCTCAAAAATCCCAAACACAAAACAGAAACAAAAACCCAAAGAGGTCCTGAAGCTGGGTAGAGGCTCAGTGGGTAAAGTGATTGCTCTTCAAGTTTGGAGACTGGAGTCCATACCTGCATGTAAAAGCTGGGCAGGTGTAGCAGCCACCTCTTATCCCAGCATTTGAGAGGAAAAGACAGGTCATTCTCAGGGCAAGATAACAGAATCTGGACTCATTGAGTTCCAAGTTTAGGGAGAGACATGACCTCAATATAAATAAAGTGGAGAATGATCAAGGTAGACATCCAACATCAAGTTCTGGGGTGCACTGGCAGACACATGGACACATTTTAAACATGCACGCACATCACATACACGTCAAAAGAACGGTACTGGGTTAGTATGAGGTGTTGAATGAGATGCAGATTACCTATACTTCCCCTACTGTGCACAAAACGTGACAGGTGATAAAGATCCTATGGGAATTATCAGAACCTGCAGTTGGAGCAACTTAAGAATAATCTGCAGAGTTCTAAAACCCAGTGATCTGAACAACAGAAGAAGGTGGACCTGGGGTGAGAAGCTGAGAATCTTTTAAAAATTCCTATTTCTGTGAAGTGAAAAACACCTGCTTGAATTTGAGGACTGGAAGAAACAGCTGAGATCCACTCTCTGACAGTGTTCAAAGAAAACTTTACAAAAGCATCAGGATATCTGCTCAAGGGTTGTGGAGCAGATCTTGTAAAGAGTAGACCCAATGAAGTATAGACTAGTGTCTACCTGCCTGTGGCCACTAGCTCCTCTTTCTAACAGTCTGTGACTTCCTCTAAGTGTCTACATCACCAAGAGATTGCATTTGGAGGAACAGAAGCCTCACTGATGAGTTGAAAGAATAAACAGTGATCCCTTCCCCTTCATCCAAATGAGGCCATGTACCTTGGCAAAAGTGGACCCTTTCCCCTCCGACTGGATAGTGATGGTATGGGTTCTTCTTTGCAGAATCTGGTCTATGTCTTCTTCACAGAACTTGGAGCCTTCATCTTCCTCATCCATTAAAGCCCCATAAGCACCTTTCCGGAGTAAGTCCTCCACTTCCATTTTTGAGAGCTGCTGTACCTGAACAAGTCACCAAAGTGGAAAATGCACAGTAGAAAAACAGCCTCAACTGTGGCTCTCATGATTCAGGATATGGCTTCTCTACTAATTGCAAACATCAGAAAGACGAGCCAGAAATGACAGCTCAGCTGAAGGTGCACTGACTACTTTGCAGGGGTGTCAGGCAAGCAACTGTCTATAGGGAGCTCTGTAGCAAAGCCTAATATACGAGCCAAAGGCCTAGCATTCTTCAGGACACTGGTTATCATCAAATGTCGTAAGTCATTAAAGTTATGCACAATCGAAGAGGATATACTTGACATCTTATTTTAATATTTTAGTTTGAACTTAAAGTTTTAAAGCTTCCAGATGTAACACATAAGCTGAGAAAAAAAATGACTTATTTATTATTAAATAAATACATTTGTATTGGAAATGATGTCATCCCTTAACTAAAAAAAAAAAAGGATCCTTTGCCAAGTGTGATCTTTCAACCACTTGTTGAAAACAGGAAACGGAGTTCAAAACACCCTTTCCTGGTTCTAATTAACAATCTGGTTCTCTTTATTTCAATCACAAGAGGGAATTCCACAGCTCTCAGGAAGAGCAATGGGAGCATGATGGTTAGTAACACACGCATAGCTAAGGACACAGAACATCTGCACTAAGGTTTTTAACTCCACTTCTGGTTCTGTAAGCCCAGCGATGAAGGAGATACACTGCTTTATACTTATGAAAATTTAAGATTCTTAGTAGTAATTCTTAACCCTCTCCAATTCAAACCCCAAATCGTGTTGCCACTTTTTTTTTTCATTTTGAGATCGGGTCTTACTGTACCCAGGTTGGTCTTGAAAACTCCACATGTAGCAGAGGCTGGCCTTGATCTACTGATCTTCCTGCCTCCACTTCCTAAGTGCTGCGATTATAAGCATGTGTTACTATGCCCAGCTAGAAAAAGACTCTAATTACTGTATTTCAAACTTTTTTGTTCATTTATTATTTATTGACCACCACACATTGAACACCTTAAAGATACTGTGCACTGTTTGGGGTCATGGGGACACAGTTAACAGTGACTTCATTACATCATCAAGAAGCTCAAAGCAGTTTGGAGAGATGGCTCTTTCGTCAAGAGCACTTGCTGCTGTTGCAGAGGCTTGGCTCCCAACACCCAAATGACAGCTACAACTATTTGTAACTCCAATTGTAGGAGATGGGACACTCTTTCCTGATGGAGGAGGGTCATCTGTCTATGTGTTACTTTCATTGGTTAATAAAGAAACTGCCTTGGCCCTTTGATAGGACAGAAAATTAGGTAGGCGGAGTAAACAGAACAGAATGTTGGGAGGAAGAAGGCAGTGGGGCAGTCGCCATGATTCTCCGACCCTAGAAGGACGTAGGCTAGAATCTTTCCTGGTAAGCCACCATCTCGTGGTGCTACACAGATTATTAGAAATGGGTTAAGCAAGATATGAGAATTAGCCAAGAAGAGGCTAGATATAATGGGCCAGGCAGTGTTTAAAAGAATACAGTTTCCGTGTTATTATTTCCGGGGCTAAGCTAGCCATGAGGGAGTCGGACCGCAGCCTGCCGCTCCAAATCACTATACTTTCCTGGACTCTGCAGCCACCAAGGTCCACACATGGTATACATGCAGGCAAGCACTCATACACATAAAATAAAAATATATAAATCTTAAAAAAAAAAAAGGCAGCACAAAGTCTGGGGTATGAGATAAGTTAGGGCAACAAATACGTCATAAAAATGTTAGGCCTTTGGCTCATATATATATATATATATATATATATATATATATATATATATACACACACACACACACACACACACACACACACACACACACAATAAAGAATGTTAAACCTACCGGTTCTGATAGGTGTGGTTAAAATGTATTGCAATGCTACTGCATGTTGAGCATCCCTACCACTACCACACAGCAGCTCCCAGACTGCCTTTATCCATTCAGAAAATGCAGGAACTGCCTCCAGATTATTTCTTGCTATAGGAGATTACTACCTACCTATGCTGTGGAGGACTGACTCAAATGGTGAAAAAGGAACCCAGAAACAGCTTTCAGAAATAAATAAATAAATCCTAGAAAGTGCTCTTTTTTGCTGTTCTGAGACAGTCTTGCTGCTCATCCCTGACAGGTCTGTAATTCAGAGAGCCATCTGCCTGGTTCTGGGGTCCTCAATGCTTCAGCATGGGTACAATGTACTCACCCCATTGGTGCTGCCCTTTCTGTTGATGTCCTGAAGAATAGCCTTGTCCAGGCCTAGTTTCAGACTGGCCTTGTCAAACATTTCCCGCTCATAGGAGTTTCGAGTGATTAGGCGATACACCTTCACGGCTTTGCTCTGGCCTATCCGATGACACCGGGCCTGAGCCTGGGAAGAAGGTTCATACACATTTTATAACCATGGACACTCACATTCACACACAAACACAGTGACAGTGGCTCCTGTGGGATGAGTGGTATCATCTGCCATGTCTGGAGTCACCCATTTCCTTCCCGACTGCTTCACTGACTATGTGTGGTAATACAAAGCAGTGGGGAGGACGCAGCTGTCTCCCCTCCTGCTATGGTGGTTTGCAGGCATCTAGTGAGGTGATGCTCACCCTCGGGATGCTGTTCCACCCCTGGGAAATGCCTCAGAGGCAGCAGCACTGCTTTTCTTCTGTTTGTAAAGTTCACTACAAAAAATCCCAAACACAGACAAAGCCAGAGAAAAGCACAGCATAGTAGACCCTTGTGGACAATCTGGTTTCCTTCCTACCACACTCCTACTCTCCATAATGGTAAGGTAAGAAATCTTAAGC
Organism: Chionomys nivalis; assembly: GCF_950005125.1. Lineage (NCBI taxonomy): Eukaryota > Metazoa > Chordata > Mammalia > Rodentia > Cricetidae > Chionomys > Chionomys nivalis. The sequence goes on along the minus strand of NC_080094.1, from coordinate 17,273,582 downwards.
AGAGTGTTCCTCATCCTTACATATTTTTTTTTAAATATTTATTTATTATTTATTATGTATACAATAGTCTATCTGTGTGTATGCCGAAGGCCAGAAGAGGGCACCAGACCTTATTACAGATGGTTGTGAGCCACCATGTGGTTGCTGGGAATTGAACTCAGGACCTTTGGAAGAGCAGGCAATGCTCTTAACCACTGAGCCATCTCTCCAGCCCCTTACATATTTTAATATGAACTTCTAAAGGTAAAACACATCCTCTCACCACTGCTACACTTAAAAACAACTCTGTCCCCCACTGCAATGGAGATTAAACAAAGGTCTAACACATGGCAGGCAGTGTTCTACCTCTAAGCTACAGGCCTCCAAAACAAAGTAATTCCCACTATCAACCAGCCTTCTGGCCTTCCCATTCAGCTGTTAGTGTAATGTGCTGGTCCCGTTTCCCCATCTTGCTTACTATATTTGTGCTATATCTGAGTGGGTATTTTTGCCCCTTATATTTCCTCTAAATTGGAGTTATACCTTGTGACCTTTTGGCCAGGCATCTCACAGATGGGATTTAAAATTCTGTTAAGATGTACATGCTAATCTGCCTGCCTTGTATGAACTTGAAAACTACTGTGCACATCCATTTCTTTATTGGAGGTTATAATTGCTTTCATTAATATTTTGGTTGCCCTAATATATAATTATTAAAGAAAAGTTAAACATTTGATTCTTAGCCGGGCGGTGGTGGCGCACGCCTTTAATCCCAGCACTTGGGAGGCAGAGGCAGGCGGATCTCTGTGAGTTCGAGACCAGCCTGGTCTACAAGAGCTAGTTCCAGGACAGGATCCAAAACCACAGAGAAACCCTGTCTCGAAAAAACCAAAAAAAAAAAAAAAAAAACAAAAAAACATTTGATTCTTTCTCTTTATTTAATCAATTTCCAAAACAACATCCTCTAAAGTAACTAATAAAGTTTTCATTACTAGTTCTCTAAGGAACAGAATGACGCCATATGTTTCAATACAGTTGTTAGGTCTGACTGCACTGTAGTCATATGGCCTCTGCAGATTGATGCCTGAGCTTTTTCAACATTGTCCAGCAGACTATGGAGATAAGACTCTACAGAATGACTCTGTAGTGTTAGCATGGAGGTATCAGTATGAATCAATGGTCAGGGGGCTGCGTGCTTGTACATAGATGTTCAAGGAACACAAAGAGCTGTGTATTTATGCCTACATATTGTAACAAAGACCAATAGGGTTTAACAGTTCCCTTGCTTTTACCGCAGTTCTTCTTGGCATTTCCTGTATAAAACTAAATTCACCTATTGTTTAAAAAGGAATTCTGTTGTTTTTTTCAACAAGAAACATCCACTCCCACCATCAAGGAGGAAGGGATGTCACTGACAGTGACCAGGAGGAATAATCATGCCACACGTGTGAAGGCTGCAGGTACTCCTGCAGACCTGAGAGCTTTCTTGCTTTGACAGAGGTGAACCCAAGCAGTGATGATGTGCCCTGGCTCTCAAATGAGTGAAGACAGTGGCAGAAAAGGACAGCTGCAGAGTCCTGCTTCTGTCTCATGGTCTTACTGTGACCCCCAGCATCTGGAATAGAACAGTAAGCAGTAGGACTCATGGTTCAAATGCCAGGAGGTTAAAGGAGGCTATCTGCGGGACAGGAAAAAGGAAGGAGTCTAAGTAAAGTAGAGATTCTTAAGTCTGCCTATCTGGTTAGAATTTGACCCTTTTACTAACTTATGGCTGAAAATGACACCTGAGTCCTTTAGCAGTGTTCAAATGGCATGACAGCAGAAGACCACCAAACACAGAGACCAGTTTCATGTTGTGATGGCTAATATTGGTTGTCAACTTGATTACATCAACAATTAACTAAAACCCGAACTGCTAGGCATGCTTGTAAAATGTTTTCTTAACTGGATCATCTGAGGTGGAAGACCACCCTAAATCTGGGCATCCCACATAAAAGGAAATGGAAGAGAGCTTTTGCTCACTCCTACCGGCAAGTTAACTTCCCGTGTTACTTAATATTGACTCTATTAATTCTGTTCTTTTAGCGAACACTGACTAATATGCACATCCGTCTATTAACATGCTCAGAAAAATACTATTACAACACACCAACGGCACTAACTAGTGAAAACAGCATATTTTTCAATGGGAAATTAATTTCGGTGGTGTGTGTCTGTGTGTGTGTGACAAATCCAAAACAACACTGTACTCCATGTAAGAAAAATAAGACTTGAGCCAGGCAGCTACACATGGCTGTAATTCCAGCTACTGAAAGTTCAAGGCCAACCTAGGCAATTTAGTAAGATCCTGACTCAAAATAATAATTAAAAAGAGCTACTGATGCAGTCAGCAGTAAAATGCACGCATAGTATGCATAAGGATAATATCAGAACACACACACACCATCTAACCATCAAAAAGAAGACACTATTGAATTACAACCCACCTAATTAAAGAACCCATGAGTGCACATTGACATAAATAAATCAGAAAAAAAGAAAAAACAAAACCTCTGGAGCAGTATGTCAACTAACAAACATACACCAAGCCATGGTGTTAAGAGTATCAGCAATGTATAAGCACCAAGCAACAACTGGCTCAGGTAAAGATAACCAACAGAAGCTAATAAATACCACAGGTAAAACTGGAAAGAACAGGCACTGTTTCAGTGCATCACTCTAAAATTACTTACACATTGCAAAGGGAGAAATAGCTACTTTTGAGTAGGGAAACCGAAGTGATCAAAGTGAACATGACCAGAGAAATAAAGACCATGCTTTTGCGTTTCTGATGGCTGAGAAGGATGCATCAATCCGGTAGGGTACCAAATCTGAACTCACTCCTGAGCAGGCAGACAATCCAAATTAGAAGCACTCTACAGAAGAGCCAGCTATCACTCAGCAAAAAAATCGGAGAAAAAGAGAAACTTGAGATGATCCAGATTAAAGGAAGCTAAAGAGTAAGTGTAATTGTCAATCTTGGGTTGGATCCTGGACTGAGAGACTGATAAGTTATAAAAGAGCAGGAAAGAAATGAAATATTATTTCAATATTGACTAGATGATTAAAGAGTAATGCTCTTATTTTCAGATTCTGAGAATTACACCATGGCTATAGAAGAGAAGGCCCTTGTACATATGGAATAGAGACCCAGTGTTTAGAAGTTAAAAGGATCTACGCCCCTAACATATTCTTCATTGAAATGTGTGTTTCAGAGAAAAAGAGAAAACTGAAAAATAGGCAAAAATAATAAATAGGACAAAATGCAAACCTAGATATGAAATCTGGATAAAAATCTATCAGAATTGAAAATAAAAAGTATATAAAAACTCAAAAAAGTATATAAAATATATACAGAGAATTTCTTGCTGAAGCTATGCTGTCTACCTAATACACAGAGAGACCCAATTCCTCATTTTGGTTTTGAGCTGGGTGTGGCATCACACACGAGAGCCCAGCTCTTGGGAGGCAGAAACTGGAGGATTATGAGTTCGAAGTCAACCTTTGCTCCAAAAGAAATCTAAGGGCGGCCTGGGGTACATGAGACTCTGTAACAAAAAAAATCAACCAACCAACCAACCTGAAGGGATAGAACTAAACTCAAGAAACTTTGGAAAATAACATTTTTGTTTATATACTGTAACATCATAAATAAACCTATTCTTTATTAATTACTTTTTTGAGAAAACATTTTTTTAACAAACATAGGAAGTTACGTGAAAAGTAAACCGAAACTCAGCATTTTGAGACTTTTTAAAAGCTCAAAAACCAATCTGTACAATAACGATAGAAAATATTTAAAGTGATTCTAAAGTCATAAACTTAAGGCATATTTGGGAAAACTGGCTTCTGTCACGTATACTGTTTCCTAGCTCTCTGTACAGGTAACCATTTAAAAAATTACACAAACTGCTTTTTGTGTTTTAGTTTTACCTTTCTTTAATCAGGGACAGGGGAGACAAACTTCAATAGGCCACTGAAAATAAATGTTAGCATTTAAGACCAGTCTAATCTATATACTAAGTTCTGGGTCAGGCAAAGTCAACACAGTGAGACCCTCTTGCACTCCCCCAATAAATAAATAAATGCTAGCATATACACATATTTTTATTTTTTTATTCAACAATACATCAAGATAGATTCCATAGCAGTCTACAGAGATGTTTCTCCATTCTTTGTTCAAAGTTAAGCATGGGAAAAAATAGAATTTCTGCCCTGGCAATGCTGAAGCATGCATGGGTAGGTTGTATAGGCGGTTATGTTGAACTTGTCTATATTGAGTTTCATGGTCTAGATCGATGAGGACAACTGACCAGGTCTCTTCCTCAAGAGACAGCACCTTTGTCTTTCTTTACCTCCATGATCATGACCGTAAAAGGTATTGGCAAGCTTTTTAGAGTTTTTCCCTCGGTTTGTCGGTTTGTATTTGCCCAGTTTTTTCTTAGATGTAAGTTACACATTTTAAGCAAGAATATCATAGACACGATAGTGTCTTTATCACGTATCCTGTTGGAGCACATGATGTCATGTGTCTATTTGCTTGTGATGTGATTTGGACTTGATTCAGATGCTGTCTGCCAAACTTCTCAATTATAAAATAGTTTTTACTCTTTTTGAGTATCTTATGAGTAGATATTTTAGGGTCTTACAAACACACTGATTCTCATACTAACTTCTATCAGCAAACTTGTCCTCAGTCAGAATTACCATAATGTTTGGCTAATGGTAACTTAGCCATTTCTTTTCTATTTTTTGAGTGGGAATAATACTAGTTATATCCCATTTATTTAGCTAGGGATTCATGGCTATTTATGTTTTTTTATTTTGCTGGTGATGGTTTGTTTTGTTTTATATTGAGGTCTTGTTGCATTGGCCAAGCTGACCTATAGCTCCTAGGCTCAGAGAATCCAGTCTCAGCCTCCTGAGTAGCTAGAACTCCACAAATGTCAATGCACCTACCTGAATAAGCATTCTAGACGAAGGTCTGGAACAGGAGTGTGACAGGCACACTAGTGCTTTTCTAGCACACACATCCCTTTTCTTACTCATGCCTAGAACCCAATTTTATATACAGGGCAGAAATGGGCTCAACTGAAGAAACATACATATTCCCAGCAATGGTGGGGTTGTCCGATCCAACTAGGAGATTGAACAGTCTACAGAGTCATCTATGAGTTCTGTGAGCCTATACAAATACATCACACTTGCCTGCCTTCTTTTTCCTGCCTCAGGTTAAGACCAAGATTTTAATCACACACATGGAGGTTTGCAGGACAAAAAGCAAGCAGGATCATGGGTCTCTGACCACAATGAAGATTGTCTCAGACTCCTCACCTCTGGGCTGCTAGATAACCAAGAAAAACAAGCAGCAAAATGGTATCAGCAGACAAACATAATGCTCTCTCTACCAAGACAATTTACCTGAAATGGCACAGGATAAGCAGATCTTGTCATATTTAAGAGACTTGTCATTCACAGGCATATACACAGGCAAACACCCATAATAATAGAGAGAGAGAGAGAGAGAGAGAGAGAGAGAGAGAGAGAGAGAGAGAGAGAGAGAGAGAACTGACTTGTCTGTCATTATATGATCAAATCTCAAAGTATTATTTTCCTAATCAGAACTTTCACATACAAAAGAAAGAAAGGGAGAAACATTCAGAAGAGGACAGCAATTGCAGTGCGGCCCAAATGAGATGCATCACAAGGGTACAGAGTGGGACCTCGGGAGTGAGACACAGTTATATCTTTCACACCTGGGAAAAAAAATCACAGAGCTCTGATGTTCTGCATGATTTGTAGACTCACAATTTGTTCTTTGCTTTTTGAGCCATCTGAGGTGAACACAGGCTGGATGCAATGCTTTAAGAAAATAAAATAGCCACAGATGCCAGTGCTTTCGATGCAAACAAAAGGGTACAGCTCAGTCACTTAGCAGTGACAAGTTAGAAACTAATTCTGCCCTCATTTACTACTGTCAATTTCAGTATAGAGGTCGGAAAAACCTTACATTATGCCTTTTACCACTGTGTAATAATGAAATGGATGTCACAAAAAACAAAACAAACAAACAAACAAAAACCAGTTCAGTATGGTAGCTCATACCTACAATTCTAGTACTCAGCTGAGGCAGGAGGATTTTGAGTTTGATGCTAGTGGGGGTACAGAGTGAGACCCTGTCTCAAAACAACTTAAAAATTCTCAAAAAAAACCACAAACGCAAAGCTGTCTTTTCCTTTTGCCCATATTCTCTTCTGAGGTAGCACTTCTATTACATTTTAAAAGTGTGTTTTCCTTATCACTTTAAATTATACTTGCTCCTTAATGCACACACAATCACTGGTTAAAAAACAACTCACAGTCCCAATTCACAAACTCCTAACTAATTCAACCACTTTGAGCACACTGCTGAATTTCCACTTTCCAGTCTTGGGTATTATGTCGATGCACTGCCATTTTCTCCTAAGGCTCTGGGATTCTGTACCCACAGCCTGCTTACTGCAGTACTGGAAGATCACCCATCTCTGAATACTGACTTCGTCTCTGCCACTAACAGGCTTACATGGCATCTTCCACTCTATGGATGGCTGTCAATCGAGTTGGGTGGGCAAGTTTAGCCAAGACATGAGGATGTGCATGTGTAGGAGTCACTGAGCCAAGTTCTGTCAGTATCTTCAGACTTTTGAAAGTCAATGTTCTGATCCTTTATTGTTCACTTATGTCTATTTCTGAACTGACCCCGATCAGGGAATGGGAGCAGGATATGATTTACTGGACAAATCAGACTTCAAAACAGATAAAGGAAATAACAGATAATATTCAATAACAATGTCTTATGAAGATCTAAATTAAAAAATATCCCTAGCCAGGCACAACAGCATAGGACCTGAAAGGAGGAGCAAGAAGATCTGGGCTCCATGCCAACCTAGGTTATGTATTAAGACTTTTGTCTCACAAACCAAAACCAAATCACCTCTCCCTCTCCAGAAAACAATTAGAGGGCAGAATGGATGCACAGTAACAATGAAAAGCCTAAAGGAAACAGGATTAATTTTTGATGCTCAGCCGATTTTCCAGAGACTGGAGGTCTATTCTCCAGCCACAGAAGCAGATATGTCCAGAGACCTGCCTTAAAGATGTGCTTTGCACTACAGAAAATGATGAGAAATGGGTCCTAACAGGGGAAGATTAGATCAGGGTGGAGATGTTCTTTAAGGGGATATTGGGACCAGCTACTGACTCTCTGCTTCCGAGCTACCATGAGTTGAAAAGGCTGCTCCCCCAGTGGTGTGCTGTGCTGCTGCAGGCCTGAAGGCAACAGGGTTAAATGATCACGGGCTGTAACCTCTGAAACTTGAGTCAAAAGACACTCTTTGAGATGATCATCTTAGATCTGTTTCATTAGCAAATTTGCCTAGTTCAGACTCAGGTGCACGTTGGCAGAGTCCAGTCTTCCTATAATCATGCTTGCTTTACTTTCAAGGTCCTACAGGGCTCCATTTGGAATTCAGTTAAGAAATTATCCCTGCAATGATACCTTCTTGGTGTGTCCTGACTAGAAACAACTTTGGACTGGTCCAGATATTGCCATATCGATTGAGAACACAGTGAACTCTGGAGCTCTGCTAAAATTTCACTATGACAGAGATTAAAACCTGCTTCAAAATGGGCTCTATTTCCCATGGTTTGATATTTATATCAGGCAGTATAGGTGGTATTCCCTCAACCCATTTCTAGATAAATGCTTGTGACTAAATCTATTTCCCAAGGGCAATAACCTCAAAGAATTGTTTGTTTGTTTTGGTTTTTCGAGACAGGGTTTCTCTGTGGTTTTGGAGCCTGTCCTGGAACTAGCTCTTGTAGACCAGGCTGGTCTAACTCACAGAGATCCGCCTGCCTCTGCCTCTCGAGTGCTGGGATTAAAGGCGTGCGCCACCACCGCCCGGCTTCAAAGAATTGTTGATGATTCATTTATTAAAGATATTAATGTGTTTACATGAGCAAAACATATGGAATAAGAATAGCACTTGGGGAAGTCTAGTAGTTTTTCAGTAGTGCTAGGATCTCTTATTTTACCCACCTTCACAGGTGATTTAGTTGCAGTCTTGGCAATCACAAGGAGGTCTGAAGGTCAAGGCTCCAGATTCTCCCCTACTCTGTATATACTCCATGTATAAGGACAAACATTATGAAGAATGAAAGTATATTTGTGCATATGGAGAGTGCACTGTTCTGTAGGTAGACTCCAGTCCATCAAGCATGCAGAACTTTGTTTCATCTCTAGACTCAGAGACTTAGAACTTGAACCGTTCCTCTAAATATCATTATCACCTTTACAAATTCATCAATCACTCCCAATAATTATTTATCCAATTTCTTGCCTTTAAAGTACCCAATATTTTTCTTCTTTTTCTTTTGATTTTTCAAGACATGGTTTCTCTGTGTAACAGTACTAGCTGTCCTGGAACCAGCTCTTGTAGACCATGCTGGCCTTGAACTCACAGAGATCCACCTGCCTCTGCCTCCAGAGTGCTGGGGATTAAAGGTGTGCACCACCACTGCCCGGTTTCTTTTTCTTCTTATTTTTAAATAGCTAAAGTTTGATGACACGTTAAAAAGAGAAAAAAAGAAATTCCTACCAAATTATGAACTCTTAAAAGCTAGACTGGAAGAGCAAGAGTCAAAATCCAACCCTGACCTGGGCTATCATTATTGTGCTGACTCCCTCACTCACTATGTTTTTGTGATGTTTGAGCATACAGGCTGCACCTTGACCATCTATAGTGCTGGTCTTCTTGGTCACTTCATTTAAGCTGAGTGTTAGAGGAATCTCACACACTGAAAACACATGGAAAAACGTCAAACTCTCTAATTTCAGTGCGGACTTCATGATTATTTTTTATCTTTTTCCAATTTTCCAGCAGTCCATATTAAAAACAGCCATTACAAAGTATCTCCTCCTCTCTTCTCAGATCTAATTCTGGACCGCTCAACCTACTTCCTTTGGTTGCTACACATGTAAATCAATCATCTTAGATGATTTTACCTCTGTGCTAGGTTTGGCATTCCCACTTTTTGCTTTTCTTGGTGTTTTACCTATTCAATGGTTAATGATTACACTCCATTAGGAGAGGTAAGTTTATTCCAAACTTTTGACTCTGCCCTTAATGCTTCCAATCTGCTTTCTAAAAATTCCTGTAGGAATGTCTAAACTGGCCACTCATTTTTGGTTTCTCATACTATTGTTCTCGTCGACATTTTGCCCTACAACCAGTTTAATGTTGAGTAAGCATTGCAAAGGAGTCCAGAGCTTCACAGCTGCCAAGGGCTCATGAAGAATCTGTCTAGGTTTGTGAAGACTGGCCAAGTGCCTGACGCTAAACACTTTGTGGCTTTGGTGGTTTCTGTTGCCAACCTATTTACAGCCACCACTGCAAAATGAAGTTGACCAAAATAAACATGGGAATGTGCTGTATTCAAACAAACTATTAAATAAATAGATGGCAGGCATCGAGGTAATACTTTCCTAATTTTTTGTTTTAAATCTTTATTTAAAAAGATTAGCTGCAGGGATTTGTATATGCTAGGCAAGTGTTCTCCCACTGACTCACACCCCTAACTCCAAATTAGGTTCTTGATAGATCAAATACTAGCTTTTGCCTTTTAACCTTAATGTTGAGTATATGTTACTTCTTCAAAAACTATTTGCCATATTTAGCAACCCATTTTTGATTCTAACATCCCTTCACCAGTACAAAGAACTGCCAATAGATTTTATTTATAATCATCAACTTTCTTTGAAGCCAGGGTATTAGTGGGAAGGGGTTAACACCTACTTTTCATTTAGTTTCTTCTCCTGGCCAAAGCCCTAAAAGCTTATACCACTGCACGAAGCACAGCAGACAATCTATAACTAAGCCACATCTGTCATGACATCCTGGAAGTCAGGGCAGCTAACACAAAGAGCAATCATCCTAATGGTTACCTGCAAATCATTTTGTGGGTTCCAGTCAGAATCAAATATGATGCAGGTATCAGCAGCTGTGAGATTGATCCCTAGGCCTCCTGCTCTGGTGCACAGAAGAAAAACAAAGCGGTCTGAGTCTGGCTTACAGAACCGGTCGATGGCTGCCTGGCGCAGGTTCCCCCGTACTCGCCCATCAATTCGCTCATAGGTGTATCTGAGGGGACCCAAATGAATAAAAGCCCAGGTGTTAATCATGGTTCAAAGAACAAACAATCAGAAAGCAAATGACCAATGGTCCCAATCCTCCCCTTCTCAATTTAGATCAAATGACAACAGCTTCAAAGAAATGCCACCCCCTACAGAAGAAGTATAGCAGATTAAAATAGCATCAAAAAATGTCTCCCGTGTGAAACAATTAAAAAAAAAAAAAGCCAGGATGACTACAAGAGTTAAAATCACAAAGTACCGATCCCCAATAAGTTGTATAAATAACTTATTCTCACAAATTTCCCAGTTTATACTGCAGAGAATCTCATTCTACAATTTTCCTGGCAAAAAAGCAGATGTCAGCAGTGCTCGTATCTGGGCTCAGAGTTCACTTCAGTTTCCAGTGGCTCAGAGTAATTGGAAGTGGTAAGGAGCCTGTACTGGCAGACCTGGACTATAAAATGGCCATTTCCACCCTGTCAGTTTTTCAAAACGTTAGATGCACAGAGCAAAACCTTCATGTGTAGAGTCAAATCATAGAAAGGGTTTCTAAGATATGCTAGGGATAAGAATGCTGTAGAAAATTATTTTAAGGTGTGTGACTTTTGTTTGTGCTGCATTTGTCTAACTCTGTGAAGTTGTGACTCTTTATCGTCTAAAACACCCAATGGTCTAATAAAGAGATGAATGGCAATAGTGAGGTAGGAGAAAAGATAGGCGGGGCTGACAGGCAGAGAGGATAAATAGGAGGAGAAATCTGAAAAAAAGAAAGAGGAGTAAGACAGAACAAGGAGAGGAGGACACCAGGGGCCAGCCACCTAGCCATACAGCCAGCCATGAAATAACAGTCAAAGTAAGATATACAGAAGTAAGAAAAGGTAAAAGCCCAAAGGCAAAAGGTATATGGGCTAATTTAAGTTAAGGAAAGCTGGCAAGAAACAAAGCGAGCGAAGGTCAGACTTTTATAAGTAAGAATAAGCATCCATGTATTTATTTAGGAGCTGGGTGGCTGGGGTCCCTAAAAGAGCAAAGAGTCAAAAGAATAAGAAAACACCAAGGGAGCTGGAGAGATGGCTCAGCGGTTAAGAGCACTGGCCGCTCTTCTAGAGGTCCTGAGTTCAATTCCCAGCAACCACATGGTGGCTCACAGCCATCTATAATGAGCTATGGTACCCTCTTCTGGCCTGCAGGCACACATGGAAGGAATGTTGTATACATAATAAATAAATAAATCTTAAAAAAAAAAGAAAACAACAAGGAAGACTAAAGAACAAGAAGAGGGCAATGGAGTGAGGTGGGAGGGCACCTGCTGACAGATAATAACGGTTTGGACAGCATGGTGGGGTAAAGGTTAAGAGGATAAAGAACAGGAAATGAAATTGTTCAAGGGACATATTGCTACTGACTATTCAGAAAATAAAACAAAACACAGGTGTTTATGTAGGATACCATGAAATAACAGAGCAGTATGGCTTAACAGCAAACTTTTTTTTTTCTTTCTATATCTTTTTATATCCTTCCTACTGACTCCATTGACAATGGATTCTCAACAAGTGAATTTATAGGGGCAAGTTACTCTGGCACCAAACTGATAGTCAAGTAGAAGGATTAAGAACATTCTGAGAAAAAGACTGAGCCTGGGGCTCAGTGGTTCGAGTACTGGCTGCTCATGCAGAAGACCTGGGTTTGAGTCCCAGCAGCTACATGGTGGTTCACAACCATCTGTAACTCCAGTTCCGTTGTATCTGACATCATCTTCTGTCATCCCTGGGTATCAGACATGCACACAGCACACAGGCATGCTTGTAGGTAAAATGTCCATACACATAAAAATAAATAAACCTGAAAAACTGTTTTTAAAGAAAGACCAAGTCATTTGAAACAACATTCCGGAAGGACAAAATCAACAAACAGGGATGACAAAGCTAGGACATCACCTGGGGAGGCATGGCAAGGATGGGTTGTGTCCATAAAGCAGAAAGCATTTTGGCAGTTATAACATAACAATAGTTTTTTGTTTTTGTTTTCTTTTTAAAAAAAAGGTATGCGTGCAGAATGGCAGAGACGATTCTCATTCTATCACTTGTTTAGTTTTGAGGGAGTGCTCTCAAAGAACAAACAACTAAAAATGGATTCATATGAACTCTTAAATCACTCTCAACTCTCCCTTTATTTCTGAGCCAGATCTTCTGGCTCTGCCCCCACTTCTGTATGAATCTGGCATGAAATTAAATGAGGACAAAACCAAACTGACAGCTGGAGCAGTAAAGACACTCAAGAACAAAGAAAACCTGGAAGGCTAATAAGTTCGAATGAAGAAAGCAGATACCAGAAAATTTCCCACACTAAACTTCAGTAATTAACCCTCTGTGACAACTGTATTTTGAATAAGATCCCTAGGAATTAATGGGGCTCATCAAGCTGTAATTCTAAGAAACTCTATGTCAACAAGAAGCAGGTGGCACTCTGGATAAACCTCTAAGGGACTGGAGATGACATGTTTTTGGCACAAGAGTTGTTGACCTCAGAAAACCTGAAGGGAAATGAACAATTTTCTTGTCTGCTAGCAATGAGCAGTTGGAAAACACACACACACACACACACAGAGAAAACAAAGAGTGAGAGTGCTCACATTTATAACCCTCCATAAGCATGTAACATTTTTGTGTAAAATTCAGTAAGAAATAATCAGAATTAGTCATGGAACACCAGCAGCTGTGCTGTTCTGTTCACTTGGTATCTATAACAGGTTTCAACAGAAGGTTTAGACCCATTAGCTTCCTCCAAGAAGAGAATAGTAGGTCTCAATAATTCTTTCTTGTAAATTTCTACCATGGTGCTCAGAGGACTTTCCTTATTATCTAATCTAACTTTGAAGAACTATCTACACAATATTAAAAGTTAGCATATCCACAGTTAAATCTGCCATTTCCTTCAGTATTCTTTCTGTGAAGTGATGTAATTTATAATGACAAACAGAATCTTCAAAGATAGGAACATGTGCTAAGACAACTGAGACCTACTCCAATTTAACTACTTGAGAAGACGTGTAGTGTTAATGCTACTAACTCCAATCACCATCTTCAGATCACCCGTATATCACAGTGACAGAGAGTCGAAGACAGTGAGAGGAGACCAGTGCAGTTCCTGCACAGAATCTAAACAATCCACAATGCCGGACTTCTCACTTGCACAAGCACGGAAGTCAGGAGTAAAAAGCAGGGTGCCATAGTCAGTGTCACAAAGCCTCGGAGAGCCACTGAGTGGACAATTCTTTCTGAGTTGTTGGCTCAAGTACTTTAGAAACTTAAGGATATCATGCCTTCAATGATGCACATCTACCATACTAGACAATAAGAATGACCCTACATCATGCCTAATGCTACTGCAATTCTATTTCTTCCAACGGAAGTAAAGATAAACAAGTGTGGGATTTTTCTTAAGCAAAACAGTAACTCCACATTATGGAAGTTATGAATTATGAATTTATTCCAGACAGTTAAACTCGAGACTATCTGGTCCTAAGATTAACAATGGACTTAGTCCATCTTTAAAAGGCATTCCTTTTCGCTAACGGTGACGTTTTGTTGTTGTCGATGTTCAAGCCTACAGTGCTGCGTTAGAGTGCTGAGAAAGGACAGCCTCACCTCCTCTGGATGAGATAATCTTCCAGGATGTCGAGACAGCGCACCATCTGAGAGAAGATGAGCACTTTGTGGCCACCTGCGATCAGTTTGGGGAGCAGCTTGTCGATCAGCACCAGCTTCCCGGCCGCCTGGATCATGGCCTGCAGCTGAAAGTCAGAGGCCTCAGAGCTGTGGGCTTTCCGGAAATCTTCCAGAATCTTTTCCTCTGCCCCTGGAAAAGAATGAGCAAAACTATTCTTGAATAAGATGTAATTAAAAGCTGTTCTTTGTTTTGTAGATTCTGGAGAAATACAGGAAATCCTAACTACAGGACCAGCAGTCAGATTCGGGGTCTGTACCCTTAGCAGTCAGTTTGCAGGTAAAGTCACCTTACTTTACTGAGAACTCCCTCTAGGAAATTCAGAGTTTGGGATGTCAAGTTCTGACCCAACTTACTCAAACAGAGAAAATCATCCAGAGTTGGCAGAAGACTTTCATAACTTTGTTACTGCAAGATCAGCAAGAAAAGGATCCAAGTCCCACCACTACTAGGGTTCCTCAAACAGTTTCACCATCTTTCTAAACCTCTAAAACCAAGCAAAACATCCAAACCCTGGCCTACAGAGATGGCTCAGTTGGCAAGACCTGAGTTCAATCCTCAGCGCTACATGAAAATATGGGTATGGTAGCAGATGCCTGCGACCCCAGAATAGGGCAGGAGGTAGAGAAAGGAGACTACTTGGGCTTCCTAGACAGCCAGTCTAGTTGAATTGGTGAACTCGTGGTTCAATGAAAGACCCTGTCTCAAAAATAAGGTGCAGAGTGATTGAAGAAGACAACTGAGGTTGACTGCCACACCTTCTCCAATTAGTCAGAGTGACTAATATGACCGAACTTATACACAAACATTTAATCTCATTGCTGCACCGTCATTCATTCATTCAACTGAGTAACACATTTCTATTCTCAAATGGAAAGTCTGGGTGAGATTATGAGTCATAAGGGCAACAAACTGATAGTTAACGCCACATTCTCTGCTAGGCAGGTCTACAGAAGCCCTGCAGAGGCAGAGTTGATAGAAGTTATTACATTATTCAGGCAGATCCATCATTCTCAAATACCTCTATTTCATACTTACTAAAAAGAAAAAAAAGTTAAGTTTTAGTGCAGTGGTTCTCAACCTGTGGGTCACAACTCTTTTGGAGTTGCATATCAGATATTCTGCATATTAGATATTTACATTTCAATTCACAATAGCAAAATTAGTTATGAAGTAAAAATGAAATAGTTTTATGGTTGGGGTCACCGTAGCATGAAGAACTGTATTAAAGGGTCGCAGCCCGCCGGGCGGTGGTGGCGCACGCCTCGGGAGGCAGAGGCAGGTGGATCTCTGTGAGTTCGAGGCCAGCCTGGTCTACAAGAGCTAGTTCCAGGACAGGAACCAAAAAGCTATGGAGAAACCCTGTCTCGAAAATAAAAAATAAAAAAAAAATAAAAAAAAAGAAAAAAAAAAAGAAAAAACCAAAAAGGGGTCGCAGCATTAGGAAGGTTAAAAACCACTAGGCCAGTGTATAAAGAGAACTTAGCATTTAAGGCATTTGCTCATCACTGGCTTTTAGCAGATGCCCATGCCTGTCCTGAGTTACTGCTCCCTATTGCCCTGACTCACCATTGATCAGGTAGGGGTGGTTGCAGCATTTTCTTAGTTCCATCATAGTATTGATAAGATTGGGCATGTTGTGCTGATTTGCGCCTTTGGTCAGGAAGGAAAAGTTTTTCTCCAGGATGGCACGGTAATACTTTTTCTGGATATTGGTCAGTTCTACTTCGATGATGGTTTCTTGCTTCGGAGCAAGGTTCTTTTCCACATCATCTTTCAGGCGCCGAAGCATCATTGGTTTTAAGATAGACTGCAATTTCTTTACCTGTTTAGGAAAAGGATAGCCATTTATTTGCCCCAGTCTGGACTAAATGATCAATATGATATTTCAAGATTCACTATAATCTCTTCAATGTCATCATAGTGTTGAGGTCATAGAAGTCACATGAAAAGGGGAGCTTAGAATAATATCTGGAAGAAAAGGGGATCTGGTTTCAATTCAACATATATCAAGAATCTTTGTGGCAACCTTTTAACAAAATAAAAAGGGAAAAGGAAGACAACACCTATTCTCTCGGATGGAGGAAACAAAGCTTTCTTACTCTTTTTCCTATACACACATGCACGGAAATTATACCAAGAATACTTTGTCTTGTTAGAAAGTACAAGTGATACATTAAGAAGAAAGACGGAGATGCTGAAAAGGACAAAGTTAAGAACTAGAGGCAGTTTGAAATGGAGTTATCCTATGCCTTTTAAATAACAGCAGAAGTATTTGTGTTTAGAAGTAGGAGTGTGTGAAGAATTAATGCTGTATCGTAACATCGTAGGAGCTGTCATATTTGGTCCATTTCAAGTCTGGTAGTGTTCTTTGCTAAAATCTGGCTATGTGTCTAAGAGACCACACCTACACAAAGATCCCATTCACTAGACTATAGAACAAGGTAACCCATTTCCTCTTCCAGGAAGACAATGACAGTGTAGTTGATTCAAGGTCAAACACCCAAATTAACCCACATACAGCTCAAGTGTGATACCAGTAAGATCAACCCTGATGAGAAAACAAAAAAAAGGACATGAGAGCACAAAAGAAATTAAGTTCCAAAGTCAAGAAGGGCTGTCTGTTCACTGTTTCTAAAAGGGGCAGGATCTGCTGCAGCACTGCTCCCTGAAGAAACACAGCACAACTTGAGGGTCGGGTAAGGAGAGATACTTACTGAAATAGGTCTTAGACGATGATGAACATGTTTTATGTTGGAAATAGACATTTCTGAGAACTTATATGTACTGTGTTTTAAAATAAAACATTTCTTCTTTATAAAATAAGTCGAATGAAGATTATCAGAGTGGGCTTGGGAGATGTTGGTCAAAGGTCATACAATTTTGGTTAGATAGAACAAAGTGAAGAGAGCTATTGTATAACATGGTAACTATAATTAATAACAATGTATTCTTGAGGACTGCTGTGAAGAGTGGATTTTGAGTATTTTCACCACAAAATGTAAGATGATAATGTAATGCATAAATTAAGTAGTTTGATTCAGCCATTTCTATGTGTACATATTTCAAAATCTATGGTATAAAACGCATATACAATTTTTGTGTCAATTAAAAAAATATAATTAAAAATACAAAATAAACCAGACAGCTAATATTTTTTTGTAATATCAACTTTAAACCTAACTGTTTTTAGACCTTAGTTTTACTATCCAAAGGAATTTAGGAATGTTGTTCCCCCAGTGAGTAAAGAGTTACTATGTAAGAGCCTAAAGAGAAAAACAGTGCTAGCTAATTGTTAAAGGTAGGGACAAATGTCAATCTGCCACATGCTGGGTTCAGCTTTTGCCCTTCACTTGGTTCATACCTGAATCATTTAGAGTATACTACATGCCAGACACTTTGCTGGTCAATACAACAAACACAACTTTGAAGAAGATGTGGGCCTTGTCCTCAAGGAGATCATTGTCTAGGAAGAAGAAAAAATGCATACCACAAATTAAGTGCAATGGGAGAAGAGGATGCATTTCCAATGGTCCAAAAATGGAGAGTGGGTTGGATCTGGCTTTTGAAGGATCAACAGATATTGAATACAGAGGAGGAGAATTAGATGTGATTTTTTTCACTGTTTCCAAAGTCTGAAGTGCATGACAAGTAAAAGCAACAGATTGGAACCACAGTGTATTCACATCAGTCAGTGGCAGTCTTAAACTTTTCTGGTCCCCAAATTCTCTACACCAACACATTTTTGCACCGTTGCTAGATCAATTAGCTTTCTTTAAGAAAATGTCTTGTAAGACTCCTCTGTTACCGTCTTGTTCTTCAACCTCCATTTCAAGATCTTCCAACAACATAACCATGACTCTTCTGGTTTTACTTTGTACTTCGGTCATCCTGTTTCAGCCCAACCATATCATCTGTCACTACTATATGATTTCATGGCTCTGATTATTCTGAGCTTCCCCTCCCATGTAGTCATTCTTCTTCACCATTGGGAACCTACTCTCAAAAGATTCTTAAATCGTATCCTCTCCTTTGTCATTCCAGATTCCTAATGGGTATGACCCTTCCTTTTACATGCCCAACTCTGCTATTTGTTCCTCTTATAGCATTAAGCTTGTCTGACATATTTTTTTAATTCCTAGTAGAGACTTCTAACAACAATAGATGAATATTTTTATAAATTGGGTTTAATAAACTAGACTGTACTAGATCTTCTAAAGCTGGAGAACTTCAGGTAATTGAAACAAAATTAGAATTATCAGTTACTCCACATATGTGACTGCCTGTTTTTCCTCACACTGTGTAATGTATAACCAAGAAGAGTGGCCCTGGGAACATGCTGCAGATTATGGAGCAGGAAAGATGAAGGAATGAGGGAAGCAGAAGACAACACCATGCTCCTGAGGCCAGAGCTACACACATCACTGAACGGGCAAGGGCATTCAGTGAAGCAGGAGGCCAAATAATTCTTATTAGCAGTAAGAATTGCTAAAAATTAGGTGCTTTCTTCAACATAAACAAATATTCAAAGCTCATTTTACGAGAGTAGGAACTTTAAAACATCCTGTCTTGCATTTTCCTTAACGTCAAGGGAACCACCACGTTGTCTCAATCTGTTAGGTTCCCAATTACCTGCTCTTCTGTTTTGAGATCGCCAAACTCCTCTAAGAAAGCAGTCTCTGAAGGAAACTGCGAGGGCTCCAGAAAGTTAAGCAAACTGAAGAGCTCTTCCACAGAGTTCTGCAAGGGTGTTCCTGTGAGCAGCACTTTGTGTTCCTATAAAAATTAAAAACAGATTGTGAACCATGTTGGAGTCACAAAAATAGTGCATGTCTGTAGTGAAAAATTAGTCATGGCACTCGGTGCCCAATTTGGGGGTAAATGTTTAATGAAAAGATTGGGTACCAATGCTGCGAAGCAGTAGTCATTAGCAGGTCAGCTCTCCTTTCACATCAATGACTCCAGCGGCAATTGCATAGTAACCAGAGCAGCCACTCGTTCACTCAGAATCGCTACAGGCCTGCCTACCTCTGTTCCGAGGCAGTCTTGTTAAGACTATCACCTCTAGTACCAGTTCACTCAGGGACCCAGCACAAACTGGAAAACATGTTTCCAGGTTACAAATTTCATGGAATTTTAGTGCTTTCTAGGTCTCTCTGGGAGTCAATCTGTGGCAAAAAGGATGTGCAAAAGAAATTCATGTTTATTTATGTAAAAAGCTAGCTAGCTCTCACCAGGGCCATGAGCTTTAGCCCCTCCAGAAGTTTGCAGTTCCTGTTCTTCAATCTGTGGGCCTCATCGATTATCACACAGCTCCAGTGAATCTTCTTCAGCTCTGGGCAATCTGCCAAGATCATCTCAAATGTTGTGATGACAACATGGAACTTGAAGACGCCTGAAAGGGGGTTCCCCTGAGTATGACACAAATCAAAGCAGAATTTACACTAGGGCTACTGAATTCTACGCGTAGTTCTGAGAAAACAGCACAGTTCAATGGCAGATGAGAAGCCAACGTGCCCTGTTTTCTCTCATATGAGAAAGGAGAAAAACTAAGAATAAACTATTTAGAAAAGAGAAGACCTCAGAATATCACAGAATCCAATTTCAAGTCAGTGTCCTCATGAAGAGGAGAAAGATGAAGGGCAATAAGGGAACTTTTCGTTTCTGAATCATGATTACTAAGAAGACTATTTATGCATCATCTTCAGCCTAGAGTCGACTTAAGCCAGGCCTACCTTGAACGCTCAAGGAAACCCTCTGCTACTTTTCAGATTTACGTCATCTTACCCTATCACTCAGTTCTAGCACAACTCCAACAGCAGTGTGCACGTAGCTGTTGTAAGTGCTGCTAGACAGGCTACACCCCCTTCTGCTGTCTGTCTGGATGTCACCATCACATCTCAAGAGTAGAGCTGCCTACTGTTAAAGCAATATAAAATTTCTATCAAACAATGCATACATTATCTGAACCCCTGGTTTTCCTCTGATTGATCATTTTTTTACTTTAATTATAAAAACCACTGCCTGGTGAAAATACAGAAACCTACTCAATAAAGTGATAACAGATAACAAAAATACAGAAAATAAAGTTGTGTTTTCAACATGAAACTCGCTTTTATCTTTCCTTATCCAATCTGTTTATTTCCTCTACAAATTCCCGGGGCTCAAATTTTAAACACCATACACTTTTCTTTTTAATAAAAATTCTTTGAGACAAAGTCTCACTATGTAGTCTTGGCTGACCTCACAAACAAGCAACTTCGCAGGTTAGTCAGTAAACCAAGTTTTCAGTGTCCTAAAAAAGACCTCACGTGTATCTCATAGGGGTAAGAAAGCACCTCTTCAATGTGTGTTTTGTTACAGTCTTACACAAAATACACAGGGTGAGCTTCAGCAAAAGGAACCCTACAAACAAGCAAACAGTAGCTCACAGGTGGTAGAAAGGCTGTTGTGAAGTTAGGGGTCTCTGGGTCTCACCTGTGCGTCCCTGTACACCATTTCATACTGCTGAATCATCTGCCTGCTGATCTGGCTGCCATGGTACACAATAGCGTTCATCTCCGTCCACGTCCGGAATTCTCGCTCCCAATTAGTGATGGTGGAAAGAGGGGCAATGATGAGAAAAGGACCATGGATTCCCCTGACGAATATTTCTGAAAGGAATGTGATGGACTGGATGGTTTTCCCTAGGCCCATTTCATCCGCCAAAATACAGTTTTTTCTGCAGAGGGTAAGAAGTATGAGTAATCCATTACCAATACAGAAAATCACAGAGGTTAGTTATAACTCAGGCTGATCTGAGGTGAGTGAAAGCTTTGTAATTTTGCAGCAATTAAACTAAAACTAGTTTTATAATTATTGATGCTTTGCCTAGGCCAATTTATAAAACAAAACTATTAGAATAGAAACTATAAATACTATAAAAAACACTATTAAGACAGGGGGGAAATGTCTACAACCCAAGCTAGACTTTTTAAATTTTAATTTTTAAGTTAACTTTTTAGGTTAGTACACACACCATGTGTTTTCTCTCATACATTATCATTACAGTTGGTTCCTTCTTGCCCCCAACCCCATGCTGTTCTCCACTCTCCCTACAGGGTCTTTCTTTTTTGCTTCCATGTCACACACACTCAACTGTACTCTCCTTCCTTTCTCCCCTAAGACCTATGTTTATCTAAGCCAGTTTTCAGACCTTCAAATTTCCTAGAAACTACAGTAAAGATGGAAGTCCCATTGTTTACTTTTGTATTTATCAAAGGACAAAAATTTAACCTACATAATAAAGTCCTTGTCGTGAAAGTAAAGACATTTCTATCTAGTGATCAGAAGCAAAAGTGGTGGTCCTGGAAGAGGTGTGAACACATCTGGTTTCAACCCCCTCACTGTTTAGATATGTGACCCAACAACCTGTAGTTGGGTAACTTTTATGCTCTGGGTCGCATAGTAAGTAGCAGAGGCTACACTAGAACATTAGAACACCAGAATCCCTTCTAAGTATGTTTTGCATTACAATGCACTGACTTAAAAATACTGACTGTTGTCTTATGAAAATCTCAATCTATCTTTCTCAAATTTCACCAGGTTCTTCTAGATTCTAAAATGAACTAGAATACAAATAATTCACCAAAAAAATAGTGGAGTGAGTCTATCTGTTCTCTTTCACAGACTTTAAACTGAGGAGTGGCAGATTCCTATAATTCTAGTACTTAGGAGGAAGAAGCAGGGGATCAAGAAGTCAAGGTTTTCTTAGTCTACAAACTGGATCTGAGGTTACCTGGGCCACATAAGACCCTATATTAAAACACTAAAACCCAGAGAGACAATGCCCATCCTCCTAGGATCTTAGTTTTATTCCTCCTATCATTTTGATCAGGCCATGCCCCTCTATCAACACACCTTCAATGATGTCAACATATTTCTCCTTTCATTCGGGAAACAACTGACATAAAAATAAAGTTCTGGAATGATTCCAAGCTGGGAACAGTGCTGCTCTTGCCATTTTTCTAGTCTACTCATTATATCTGAGGCTAAGGCAACAATACACCTGTAGTGTGTAAGCAAAGGACCGGTTAAGAGTCCCTCACCTGTTGTACCAATTGAAAAGAAGCCAGTTCATCCCCTCCAGCTGGTACTCCCGCAGCCGGTTACTGTTCTTATACTCACGAGACGTCTCCAGCTTCTGCCAGGCGTCAGAAGCGGGTCGCTCCTAGGGAGGAAGCAGAGAGCACAGTGCACAAAAAGGTTTTAGAAACATAACACGGAAAACAATGGGCAAGCTAGTATAAATTCCCATGCTGCTCCAAGGACGAATTCAAACTGCTTATATTTTTCTCAATGGTGCGACATTTTCTAAATCTCACCAGATTATGAATACTTCTATAAGGTTTACAAACAGTAACAGACCGACTTAGTATCTAGTGTCAGACATCTTTACTAGGCTCTTGGATGACATTCTCATCTACACTTTAATTTCCCAACAAGTTTGTTGGGTTTCATGGTTTCTCTAACAGAATTTCACTTTTGCTTGTTTGTGTCTCCTCACAGGGAAGGACAATGAGTAAAAGACTGCGCTGATTTGTCTCTGAAGGTAGCACAGGAAGAAAAACTTTTATAATCAAATTATAAATTCTTTAATTCTCCTTACACAAAACACAGGCGTTCTTTCCTTTTCGTCTTTCTTTCTTTCGTTTTTTTTTTTTTTTTTTGAGACTGGGTTTCTCTGTGTCGTTCTGGCTGTCTTTGAACTCATAGTGATCTGCCTGTTTCGGCCTCCTTAGTGCTGAGATTAAAGGCATGAGCCACCACTGCCTGGCCAAATGTTCTCACTCTTTTGTTTTTCCAAATGAAATATCAGTTTCTAAAACTCACTCATCTTGTGAATACTAGTGAGATGCCACATGACTATATACAAAGTTAAAAAGATGTATGTATCTGTGTGTAGGTATGCGACCATGAGTGCCCAGAGGAGGGTGTCAGATCTCCTGGAGCTGGAGTTATAGGTGGTCTTGAGTTGCTAAATAAATGAACTCAGGTTTTCTACAAAAACAGTAAATGCTCTCAGCCCTTTTCCCAGTCCCTTATATATTGCTTCAAGATAACCATGCAGCTATATCTAGACTGTTCATTTTTTTTCATAGGCTGTTTGTGAGTATTACAATAAAACCATTCTTTAATCACTGAAGCTATGTATCTGACAGGGAATTATTTTTCAAAATGGTGCTTTGCCAAGGTTGTAGAAATGGCTTAATGGGTGAAGCACTTGCCATGTAAGCATGAACACCTGAATTTGGATCTTTAGTACACCCACAAAAAGTCAGGCATGGTCATGCAAAACTGTAATGGAGGGATGAGACATAGATGGGTTAATCTTTGGAGCTTTTTGGTCAGCCAGTTTAGTGAAGTGGTAAGCTCGCCCTGCTCCCATTAAATGGGTTAGTAAACAATAACATAAACAGCAATAGAGGAAGATAGCATGTGTGCACATACATACATAAGATGGCTTTCAAACTCTAGCTTACGATTCTGTATAATTTTTGAATCAAGTTTTTTAAAATTATTATTAGAACTTCAATTAAAATGACAGTGCTTACTTATTTGGGAGACTATTTAAATCTTTATCCACTGAGCTTTTGTACCCACAAATTTATTTATTTAGGCTTTAGTTTCTTATTTACACAAAGAAACAACTTTTTAGCTTACAAACAAACTGAATCTCTAAACTGACATTTAAGATCTTAAAAAGAATTCTTAGGTATCAGAAATGAGAGACTGGATTTTTTGTTTTTCTATAGAGCAATTTTTTTAGTCTTTTGTAATTTTACTTTGAATTACTTCTACAATAAAGTTTACATCTAAAATCTGTTGCTAACTGAAGCTAAGACATTTTTGTATGTGATATCTGAAAAATAACTTCCACTATGTCACTCATACTTGGAGTTGAGTCTAAGCTATCCATGACCTGCCAGAAAGACAGAAGTGACAGCTTGCCTAGAGATTACTTCAGCTGTGTTAGACTAAGCACTTTGAAATGGGACCACTGAATGCTAGCAGCAGCACAGTTATAGGTGTTTTAGAAATAAAAGAGAAAGCTCACCACGCCAATGTATTTTGTAGAAAGAGCTCTGACAAACACACCCTGTGCTCAGCAGCTACTGTCCCTGTGTTTTCAGAACCACTCAGCCAAGATTCCTGAAGCCCAAGTCACCCTGTCCATTGGGGGTTCTTTACAAGGAAAGGTGGAGGATTATCTGGAAGCTTCTCCCTTTCTGTTGATTCGATCACTGGCTCTCAGTACTGCAGAGGCCATTTGAGGGGCCTTACTGAAAGCTCACAGCCGGCATGGAGCACCCTCATGCAGCAGCATCCCTCTCTGAACCACTCATCTCTCTGGATCGTCCTTCGTTCAGACATTGAATGTCCTGTTCACCAAGACAGGTAAGGTCTCAACTTCAATACCCACAGCAAGAGTTATTTTGCAAAAAGTACTGTTTTTAAAGGTAATTTACCCTTTGTTTATGTGTAGTGTCCTATACATAAACTGTATAGTATAGTACTGTTTATGTATAGTGTCCTCTACATAAACTGAAATGTTTAGATTTTTTGAGATAAAATTTCAAAATGCACATTTTCAGTGCAAACAAATCAATTGGGAAAAGGAGACAAGTCTAAAAGGACACTAGCCCCTGAGAAAACAGTGTCACAGCCTCACACATGCAAAGTAGTGAAGGAGAGTGCAATCACCTGACATCACCTGAGAACTCCTCCTTCCTGCCCAGTGGGAGCTTGCTGAGAGAATGGGTTGGGATTCTGATGACTTGTAGATGGTAAATCAGCCTCAGAATGAACCTCTGCTCCCACAATGCTTTGCTTGTGTATGATCACAGTTAGGTGTGCTGTATTGTTCCACATGCGTGTACTCTTTCCTTTAGACTGGGCTCCTGGCTTGTACATTGTTTTCTTTATGGTATCACACACACATCAACCTTTATCATGCTTAGTAAATGACTGACAAATTAAAAGAATAACTAGAGTACATATATAATGGAGGGCTAAAAGGGAGCTTGTCAACTATTTAGACAACACACCATGAGCTGTGTGAGTTTCTAATTGCAAGTCTGTATCTTCAGATGCTTCTATATATCTTCAATTCCTATTATACCAAAAACAAACACTGCTCTTAAATGGACTCTGACTGGGAGCTACACTTAAATCTAGTCTTCCTCGTCCCACCAGTGATGCAAAAATTAGATGCAAAATTAAGTAACTGGATATTTTTATATGAAAATGATGATTTAAAAAAAGAAACAGATCACTAAGGCCTACAGTCACCTTCTGATGTGGGATTCCCCTCTATATGCTGTGAATATGTTTTATTACCATTGGTTAAGAAACTGCATTAGCCTATGGCAGGACAGAATATAGCAAGGCAGGAAATCCAAGCAGAGATAGTGGAGGAAAGAAGGTAGAGTCAGGCAATGCCATGTAGCTGCTGAAGGAGACAGACACTGGAATCTTAATACACAGGTTAATAGAAATGGGTTAATTTAAGATGTAAGAGTTAGTTATTAAGAAGCCGGAGCTAATAGGCCAAACTGTGTTATAGTTAATATAGTTTCTCTGTGATTATTTGGGTCTGGGCAGCCGGGAAACGAAAGTGCAGTCTCTGGTTACAACCTTCCTTAACAATTGCTCTTCCCAAGTTAGTTCTACCCTAACAAGTCTCTGATTCCAATTCTGCCTCCTTTTAATTGTTTGGTACTCCATGTACAAATGACCTAAAATCAGAAGAGCAAATAAACCTATCTCAAAAACCTTTGCCTTAAGGTTCCAGGGATCTACTAAGGACCATTAAGGACTATTCACTTTCAGAATATTCTAGTGGAGTGGGGATGGGGGATTATAAAACAAAGACTACTGAGGGAGCAAGAGATTCAAAACAGGGATTAGGAAAGACACTGCAGAGTTCCACATCATCTCTTCTGCATTCCATGTTACTGGTGCCAAAGGACAGATGAACACCAAGAATTACAAGTCCACACCCAAGCTTCTTACATGTTACACACATTAAAACAGAGTTCAGAGCAAGTGCTGATGAGGATGTAGATGAAGTTTGTCAAGGGAAGAGAGCATCAAGGGAAGAAGCCATCCAGGAACCCAAACAAATACACATCATAATTTCTAAGTTTAAAAGTTTACATGTTACAAGAGGTGTCAGACACACAGACACATTACCACATGCTTAACTTCAGGGAGAACTTGTAGAGACTCAAATTCTTTAACTTTTGCAGGATCTACATCTTCTTCTAGCTCCCATGTGCTTTCTTCATAAGGCAGGGAGCACCATTTCACCAGGTAATGTGTCACTTCCTGATGGGAAAATTCAAGAAACTTGGTAACCAACCATTCTTTGCCAGCCCCAGAAAACCCACCCTGCATGAGAACACATAAATGCCATTAAAACAAAGATCATTTGTTGACAAGACAAGCAGTGAGTGTGGAAGAAAGGACAAATTTTATGAAAGGAAAATGGCAACACACCTACCTCCCCTGTTTCTGCATCCTTGGTGTGGGCCACCTCTAAGATACGGTCAATTTCTATATAGTCTGGATTGAACAAGTCTTCATCAGGCTAAGGCAAACAGAATACAGTTAAGATGTGTAGTGTAGCTTTCTATCTGCAACTCTTAACAACCAGGGTTTATTTTTAAGTGGCCCCTACTCTGGACTCTTTCTGAAAACAAAGAAGAAAAGTGCTTGAGAACAAGTCATTTCACAGACATGCTGGAAGACTGTCCTCAAATCCTACTTTTCATGACTAAATTTAAAGGATCCAACCACTGTAGAGGTTGAACCAGGGCCAAGTAAGACCTTTTATAGCAATATTCCAAAGTCAGCACAAGGATACCCTCTGTCTTATAGCTCACTGTTCTTTGGTGACTTTAAATGAGAATTTCTTTTTCTTAATACTGATAAAGTTCTATTTCCTGATTTAGATGGTAGTTACAAGTTTTATTTTGTAAAAATCCACTGAGGTGTATACCTTGGATTTATTTTCTTATATATGTATGTATTTTATGCTTCCAAAAAGGCTGAATTAGGTCACATTTAAGACTAGTTAATGTGTCCCAAGCTCTGCAAAATGCTGTCAGCTAATCCTTACTGAACAGGTACTATAAGTGCTTTATGCCTCCACGAGAGGAGAGATGGCAGGCAAAAGTACGTGTACATATTTATGTATGCACTCATACATAGCTATGTAAAATAAATCATCTGGAGATCAAAGTATGACACAGCAGCAGCTAAAAACACTGTTTTGGACACCATTTTAAATAGCTTAACTACATGTATACTCATGATGTGTATGCTCAACAGAACATTAAGTTGTACACCTAAAATTTATGCAAATATTGCTAATTATATTTCCATGAAGTTGAAAACTGTTCCATCAAGTGTTCTCAAGGCAGACACTATTCAGAGTCCCTCTATATACATAAAAACACACTGAATCAGCAGTGGCTTATTCAAGTGGTCCAAGGCTACCCTGCCCTGGGTGTGTACATGGTCTGCGAGAAGCCCTCGCAGTTTGACTTCAGAGTACAAGTTCTGACCACTACACATTCCACTTCCAACCTCTGCAATGACTTAGTCATGCTTCCATCCCTGTACCACAACCTCCAATCCTCCTGCAGCAAAGCCCCCCACTAAGCGCTCACATCCAAGTGAACATGCTATCACGCTGAAGGCTGGTAACACCAGGCACAACAGCACTCTCCACAATGCAATCCAGGCAGAATGACTTGACAGGCAATAAATTTGTGGACAATTAAACTAGCAGTGCAATCATTTTGTCTACTAACTAATTATAAAACCGCTGAAACACTAATGCAGGCCATTAGACTCACTTCTCTATTTTAATCACCCTAGACTATCCAGACAAGCCTACACTCTGACTTTCTCACTGTTCATCTAACACTAATGCGACAAGAAGCCTGGGTTTCCAGTCAGAAGGCACTTACTTCTGTGGTGTGCGTGAGCTCTAGAGCAGGGGTCACTCTCAGCTATGCCTTGGATGTCTCATAAAGCAGTTGGAAATAATGAGCATAAAAATGATCAACCGAAAATTAAATCTCTATTCATATCACAAGATTATCATTTGTCCAAGTTACTAATATAAACACCAAATAGTTGACATCCTCTCCACTATTACTCATCCTTAATTCTGTGATGCACTCGAATCTTCTCAAAAGCTCATTCCTGGAACTAGAGATAGCACTGGATGATCTTCCAGAGGATCTAGGTTCAACTCCCAGTACCCACAATGCAGTTTACAATTATAACTCTAGTTCTGGGAGATCTGATGCCCTTTTCTGGCCTCTGAGGGAACCAGGCACACAAGTAGTGCAAATATACCTCGGCAAAATACCAATCTACAAAACAACAACAACAAAAAAGCCTTTTCATTTCTACCAGAACAAACTCCTGTTATACTATTCTAAGACACAACACAATTTCCCCTGTCTGCAACCAAGGAAAAGTCACTCCCGTGGGACTGTATCAGAAAGCAGAGTATTGTGTAGGCTTCATTACTAAGTTTAGATTTATTTATTTTTTAAAAAAGGTAAGAAACTGATGTAATGAGCACTGATCCCATGCCTAGCTCCAGTGACAAATAGGCTGTCTGTCTGTCTGACAGGGCTTAAAATGGAAGAGGCAGACGTGTAAACAAGTTACTTCATTGCAAACTCTTGCGAAAATAGAGGTGTGAAAGAAATATTCCAAGAAATACAGAGACTACCCGACGGGCTCACGACGGCCTGTCTCATTTAGTCATCGCCTTCTTTACCCAACTCTATTTTGGAGGAACATGTTACAAAAAAATAGTTCTCACAGGCTTTAAACCACTACAGAGACTCTGAATCAAACTGCAGTTTTATTGAGAGTGTGTATGTGTGATTGAATCCAGGGCCTTGAGCACTCTAGGAAACTGTCATAGCACTGACCTATATCTCCAGCACTAACTGTGAGATTACATCAGAAGGATCCCAAATGACATCATTCTGAAGCAACTTATCAATAGCAGAAGGACCACAATGTGAACCACAGTTGGAAAAATGGATGAGCAATATACTATAATTGATGGCACTTGAGCCTAAGTGGTCCTGTTTCGTTTTGTTTTTTTAAAGATTTATTTATTTATTATGTATACAGTGTTCTGCCTGTGTGCATACCTGCACCCCAGAAGAGGGCACCAGATCTCATTACAGATGGTTGTGAGCCACCATGTAGTTGCTGGGAACTGAACTCAGGACCTCTGGATGAACAGTCAATGTTCTTAACCGCTGAGCCATCTCTCCAGTCCCCTTAAGTGGTCCTGTTACTCGCCCTGTAGACTAGGCTGACCTCAAACTCATGGATTTGCCTGCCTCTGTCTCTCAAGTGCTGGGATTAAGGACATGTGCCACCACCACCTGGCTATAAGACTATGTTTTAAGAGTATTTTTATTTTCTCTTTCCTTCAAAAGTTATCTGTACAAAACTATACATTACATATTCCAAAAAAAAAAAAAAGGAAAAAAAGGAAAGAAAGAAAGAAAGAAAGAAAGAAAGAAAGAAAGAAAGAAAGAAAGAAAGAAAGAAAGAAAGAAAGAAAAGAGAACTGTGGGCTGGAGAGACGGCTGAGCACTTCCAGAAGTCTTAAGTTCAATTCCCAGCAACCACATGGTGGCTCACAGCCATCAATAATGGCATCTGATACCCTCTTTGGGCATGCAGATGTACATGAAGATAGAGCACCACATACATAAAATAAATAAATCTTAAAATAAAAGTGTTAAAATTCTATCAACCAGAAAAACATGATATCCATGTATTTACTCAAAACATTTTCTATGTATTATTATGATGTTTATTTTCCCTTGCACTCCAGTATGGAATTGCCCAACGTTCTGTTAGAGCCTGGCTTTATTTTTTTTTTTAAACTAGCATCAGTTCATAACATTAAGCTTACTTCCAAAGCACCAATAATTTTATTTAGTATTATTCTCACTAAATGTATAGTATCCTATTCTATAGGATATATAATTTAGCCTATTATCCAACACTGTGTTTGCTTTTTAATTATCAGTATAAATATCTTTTAAAATAGCTAATTCTTTATACAAAGACTTTATGGTTTCTTTAAAATAAATGACAACTAGACTAAAACAAATTTGGGATATCTGATGGGTCAGACTTAGTCATGTTCACAGTAGGGACAAGAAAGCCAGTGTCTCTTCACTATGTTGTCCCCAATAATGGTTAATACCTAGAATAGCCTTACATGCCTTTAAAACCCTCAAATATCTGATAAGTAAAAAACTGTAAGATTCCAATGGGCAGTGGAAGCGCACACCTTTAAACCCAGCACTTGGGAGACAGAGGCAGGTGGATCCCTGAAGAATCTGAAGCCAGCCTGGTCTACAAAGAGAGTTCCAGGACAACCAGGGCTGTTACAAGCCCCCCCCCCCCCAAACTAAACAAAAACAAAACTTCAAAACTGTGAGATTCTAATTTTATTTGTACTTTTGGTTTCTAGTGAAGCTACATGTTCTGGAATGCCTAATGACCAACATTTCCTTTCCTAAATTCCCTAAAGTAGCATATTTATCTACTTATTTCAGATTTGGTACTTTTCCTATGAAAGCTGTTTGGCATATGTCTGTATAGACACGTAACTTATGTGCCTGTGTAAATATGCCGATTCCTCTGCCATGCAAGTATGCACATGTGCATGATTAGAGAAAATGAATATATAAGCTATATACTCATATTTTCTATTTACGTGAGATGTCAGTTGTATCGTTTGATCTAAAGCCACCCTAGATTTAACAATAAAACTCACAAGTCTTTTCTCTTGTTTTGAAATTCTCAAGCTTATTTTCTAACATTTTTGGTCTTTTGTGTTTACATTCAAACTTTAAGAGAATGAATGTTGTTCTCTTTATCAGCATCGTATCAGACTTGGCCAATAGAGCTACACAGGACTTCACTGTGGAAATAGAAACTTCCACTTAAATGTTTAGTGCAGAAAGAAAAGCAGCAGTGAAATGAGTCAATACACATTGCTTCACCTCAGTAAAAATGTGCTTCATCTGGGCCTGTTTGTTCCTAAATCGCTTGATCTTCTGTGCGATGCGGGGATCCTTTTCCAGCTCTTCCATTGTGGCCCATTTACAATGTAAATAGGAACTATCCAAGGACATACAATTGTGAGACAAACACAGAAAAATACTATTAAGGTCCCAATAAAAAAGGATGACCATTGTACAAGAAGAAGTAGCAGGTGTCTACTGTGACACTGCTGGATACTGCTCACAAGGACCTTTCCCTAAAGGGCAACAATAGGATTGACTTCAAATCACTAATTTTTCTGCAGGTTCCACCAAAACTGGCTCAGAGGAGACAAAGGGGCAGACTTACGGACAAATTATCAATACACACCCAGTCAAAGGAGGCAGGCAGCATAAAGAGGAGAAATGCAAAAAGAAAAAGAATATACACCACAGAACAGCTTTTCCACCTTGGGTGCACATGGGAAATGCTCAGAGCCTTTAAAAGCACATCAGTCCTTAGGGCCCACTCCGACTATATATCAAGTGGTGCTGGGTAGAGCGAAGGCTTTAGTAGTTTTTAAAAACGTTCTGGGTGATTCTACATGAAGCCCAAAATGAGTAATACTGACTAAGGTGAACCTGAATGAGTCAAGATCATGCCTTAGGGGTCAGTTGATAAAAACATAGAAAATAATGAAGTGTCATAGGAAAGAAAGTTTTATTCACATAAAATTTAAATACAAGTAGAATATCAAATAGACGTACAAATTTCTATACTTAACGTAGAACAGCTCTAGGTCAAATGGAGGTTCTCCTGGGTGAACCTGAAACCAACAGTAAACAGTTATCAGCCCATCCCCCAAGAAGCTCACCCATATAGGCCAAAACAAAACAGGTGAACCAATACCTCTGCCTCGTTTTAGTAGGATTTCTGAAAAGCATTCCTATTATCTCGGGTCTTTTCTTACAAGTTAACAGCTAATCCTAATTCAAACTCTAAATTTTCCAAGAACTAGATGAACAGCTACTCAATAGAGTAAGGGGTACAAAAAGGGATCTCTGCTGACATTTTTCCAAGGTCCACATGGAAAAAGCTTTTAGTCCAGGATAGCCCAGGATACAGAAATGTGAGGACCACAGCATGGTGCAGAAGTAACTTAAGTTCATGGCTCTCTCCTGATTCTCTCTTCAAGAAAACAACAATCAGGACGTCTATAATGAAGAGAAGATAAGCTATATCTACACTGGGACCAACATACTGCCTCACTCATGGAACGTTCTCTTAGGAATTCCTAGGACAGCCCAAGATGTGTAAAGAAAAACTCCACTGTTTCCTATTAGGATTTCTTATCCACCTATTCTTGGCCCCTGATGACTTTTATGGGATACCACACAAAGGGATAAAAATATGTTTGTTAGGATCTTAATGGAGAAAACTATCAACTGATCATTTAAGACATTTAAGAACTTAGTGTCCTAAGAACCTCCACAGTGACAATGTTCTTGACAAGCTTTCACACTAGCCATGACCTTCCTCCATCACCAAGGATGAATAGTTGGTTCTCCAGGCAAATCCTTCTCCACAGAGGTAGTGTCTACTCGTGACAGAAAAACATGAAACAGGGGCCACCAACCTCCTGGACAGTCTTAGATGCCAGGATCTTCTCAATGATGTTTGCATCGTCTTCTGGAGGCTCCTGAAGACAGAAATTTAAGAGAAAAAGAAAGGTTACCAGAAACAGCATCTGAGAGAATAACTAAGTGAAGGATGAGGTTCTGAGTTGAGGGATTTTTGGATTTTGGAATATCTGTATAGACTACCATCAGAATAAATGTAATTCAAAATCCTGAAATCTACTATTCATCTACCTTCACAAAGATACTCAAAGATTTTAGATTTGAAAACACTTTGGATGAAGGATGCATAGTTTGTTAAAGCATAGCTACTACCTCCTTCAAGGCTCACAGTACAGGACTAGCAGGATAGCTTGGAGGGTTAAAACTCTTAAAACACAAGCCTAAACATCTGATTTAGATCCTCAGGTCCCACAATGGAATAAGACTGACTTCTGAAAGTGTGCTCTGATCTTGAGTGCGTGAGCATGTACACACACACACACACACACGGTAATTAATTAAAAATGTAAAAGTTCACAGACTTTGAGTACCAAAGCCCCCTCTAAGAAGACCACAAATAAAGACAACATAAGGGGATCAAAGGGATTCAAATTGGAAAGGAAGAAGTTAAACTTTCATTATTTGCAGACGATATGATAGTGTACATAAGCGACCCCAAAAACTCCAGCAAAGAACTCCTTCAGCTGATAAACACCTTTAGTAGCGTTGCAGGATACAAGATCAATTCCAAAAAATCAGTTGCCCTCCTATACACAAAGGATAAGGAAGCAGAGATGGAAATCAGAGAAGCATCACCCTTCACGATAGCCACAAATAGCATAAAATATCTTGGGGTAACTCTAACCAAGGAAGTAAAGGATCTGTTTGACAAGAACTTTAAGTCAATGAAGAAAGAAATTGAGGAGGATACCAGAAAATGGAAGGATCTCCCTTGCTCTTGGATTGGGAGGATCAACATAGTAAAAATGGCAATTCTACCAAGGGCAATTTATAGATTCAATGCAATCCCCATTAAAATCCCATCAAAATTCTTCACAGATCTTGAGAGGACAATAATCAACTTTATATGGAGAAACAAAAAACCCAGGATAGCCAAAACAATCTTATATAATAAAGGATCGTCTGGAGGCATTACCATCCCTGACCTCAAACTCTATTACAGAGCCTCAGTATTGAAAACGGCTTGGTATTGGCATAAAAACAGAGAAGTCGATCAATGGAACCGAGTAGAAGACCCTGATTTTAACCCACAAACTTATGAACACCTAATTTTTGATAAAGGAGCTAAAAGTATTCAATGGAAAAAAGAGAGCATCTTCAACAAATGGTGCTGGCAAAACTGGTTGTCAACGTGTAGAAGAATGAAAATAGATCCATATCTAGCACCATGCACAAAACTCAAGTCCAAATGGATTAAAGACCTCAATATTAGTCTGAACACACTGAACCTGATAGAAGAAAAAGTGGGAAGTACTCTACAACATATGGGTACAGGAGATCACTTCCTACGTTTATCCCCAGCAGCACAGACATTAAGGACAACATTGAATAAATGGGACCTCCTGAAACTGAGTAGCTTCTGTAAAGCAAAGGACACTGTCACTAAGACAAAAAGGCAACCCACTG
The DNA here is from genome assembly GCF_950005125.1 of Chionomys nivalis. NCBI lineage: Eukaryota > Metazoa > Chordata > Mammalia > Rodentia > Cricetidae > Chionomys > Chionomys nivalis. The sequence goes on along the minus strand of NC_080094.1, from coordinate 17,239,307 downwards.
ACTGGGAGAAGATCTTCACCAACCCTACAACAGACAAAGGTCTGATCTCCAAAATATATAAAGAACTCAAGAAACTAGACTTTAAAATGCTAATGAACCCAATAAAAAAATGGGGCACTGATCTGAACAGAGAATTCTCAACAGAAGAAATTCAAATGGCCAAAAGACACTTAAGGTCATGCTCAACCTCCTTAGCAATAAGGGAAATGCAAATTAAAACAACTTTGAGATACCATCTTACACCTGTCAGAATGGCTAAAATCAAAAACACCAATGATAGCCTTTGCTGGCGAGGTTGTGGAGAAAGAGGCACACTCATTCATTGCTGGTGGGAATGCAAACTTGTGCAACCACTTTGGAAATCAGTGTGGCGATTTCTCAGGAAATTTGGGATCAACCTACCCCATGATCCAGTAATACCACTATTGGGAATATACCCAAGAGATACCCCATCAAATGACAAAAGTATCTGTTCAACTATGTTCATAGCAGTATTGTTTGTAATAGCCAAAACCTGGAAACAACCTAGATGCCCTTCAATGGAGGAATGGATGAAGAAAATGTGGAATATATACATATTAGAGTACTACTCAGCAGTAAAAAACAATGACTTCTCGAATTTTGCGTGCAAATGGATGGAAATAGAAAACACTATCCTGAGTGAGGTATCCCAGACCCAAAAAGAGGAACATGGGATGTACTCACTCATAATCGGTTTCTAGCCATAAATAAAAGGCATTAAGCATATAATTTGTGATCCTAGAGAAGTTAAATAAGAAAGTGAACCCAAAGAAAATCATATAGTCATCCGCATGGAGAGGGGGAAGTAGACAAGATTGCAGGGCAAAAACTGGGAACTTGCGGGTGAGAAGGCATGGGGCAAAGGGGAAATAGGATGAGAAACATGAGAAGGGGAGGATGGGAGGAGCTCGGGGGACTGGGATGGTTGGGATATAGGAAGGGAGGATACGGGAGCAGCGAAGTATATATCCTATCTAAGGGAGCCATCTTAGGGTTGGCAAGAGACTTGACTCTTGAGGGGTTCGCAGGTGTCCAGGAATATGTTCCCAGCTGGTACCTTGGGCAACTAAGGAGAGGGAACCTGAAATGACCCTATCCTATACTGATGAATATCTTGCATATCACCTTAGAACCTTCATCTGGCGATGGATCGAGGTAGAGACAGAGTCTCAATTTGGAGCAACAGTCTGAGCTCTTAAGGTCCAAATGAGGAGCAGAAGGAGGGAGAAGATGAGCAAGGAAATCAGGACCACGAGGGATGCACCCACCCACTGTGACAGTGGAACTGATCTATTGGGAGCCCACCAAGGCCAGCTGGTCTGGGACTGAATAAGCATGGGTTGATTCTGGACTTTCTGAGCATGGCGGACAATGAAGGCAGATGAGAAGCCAAGGACAATGGCACTAGGCTTCGATCCTAATACATGAACTGGCTTTGTGGGAGCTTAGCCTGTTTAGACGCTCATCTTCCTGGACGTAGATAGAAGACCTTCGTCTTCCCGCAGGGCAGAGAATTTGGACTGCTCTTCAGTATCGAGAGGGAGGGGGAATGGTGTGGGGGGAGGAGAAGAAGAGTGGGGATAGGGGGAGGGGAGTGGGGGGAGGGGGCAATATTTGGGAGGAGGGGAGGGAGATGGGAAATGGGGAGCAGGTGGAAATTTTAATTAAAAAAGAATAAAAAATAAATAAAAAGAAAAAAAAAAGAAGACCACAAATATTTTGCAAAGCTAGAATTCAAACAGTAGGGTGCTAAGTTCTGTGCATAGCCCTTACTGTAAAGCAGAAGAGATTCTGGGCTCTAAGACTAAAGAACCAATAAAATTGCTCCAAAGACTTCCAATTTTCGTAAAACTTACACATTTTGATACATAAAATTTTCTATAATAGAAAAGAATCTTGGGGTGGGGGTGGATGCAGTGGTCAAAGTGATTAAGTTACAAAACTTAGTCTGATACCAGGACACAACAGCAGAGAGAACTAACTTTCACAAGTTGTCTTCTGACCTCTATCCATGTACCACAGCATGTATATGCATAATACAAATAAATGTAGTAAAATAAAAAAAGAAACTTGGAGTCTGACAATATAATCAAAAGATCCCAATTCTAATACCTATCAACTACTGACTTCAGCAAAGTTAATTACTATTTCTTGGTTTCTGAATAATAGTTGAAGTGGTAGGAAAGATATATACCACCAATTTAATAGGGTAAAACAGCACATGAAAAGAGTTTTTTAACCTATGAAATCAAGGTGTAATGATTTCTATCCAACCGCTGTTTCACTGATAGTCCCAACTGAAGATTAATTCCTTTCTTTCTATCCTAGTCACACCAAAATCCCAGGCCCCCAATCTCCATGAAATCGTTTTATTTTTTATTTATTTTTTTTATTTTTTTCCAGTCGATGGAAGGGGACTTTATTTGGTCCCAGGGTCATGGGCCAGTTATGGCCCCAGCTTTATTTGACCTTCTTCTTGGGGCGCAGGTTGTTGGTGTGACCGCACTTCTTCTTGTGGCAGTTGACTGCACGGGGGTGCAGGCGTGCATAGCACTTGCGGCAGATCATCTTGTCACAGTTGTACTTCTGGGCAAGCTGACGAAGGGACGGCTTGATGATGCCACCACGCAGACGAAGCACCAGGTGCAAAGTGGAATCTTTCTGGATGTTGTAGTGGGACAGGGTCCGGCCATTCTCCAGCTGCTTGCCGGCAAATATCAGCCTCTGCTGGTCAGGTGGGATGCCTTCCTTGTCTTGGATCTTGGCCTTGACATTCTCAATGGTGTCACTGGGCTTGACCTCAAGAGTGAAGGTCTTGCCTGTCAGGGTCTTCACAAAGATCTGCATGTTGGCATCTGCAACCTGCTCGGTCGCCGCGTTGAAAAGAAAGAGGACGGTGGAAGCGGAAACCCCCGAGTCCTCCATGAAATCTTAATGAATAAATGTATAACTATTCATTATACAAAACATCAGGACGAAAACAACAGTCTTGGAAGGACATACTGAATCCGAGTTCCCTTAGGTTTCGCTTCTTTCTGGACTTGTGCAGTCACCTTTCATTGGTTTCATATGTTCTATGACCTTTCTAGACCTACTTCAATCTAAGACTTGAAGCAGTACTGAAAAGAATGCTCACCACAACAACCTGACTAGCTAGAACATTCCAGAAAGATGATTATGCTGCATATCAACTTCATATTCAATTACCCCAAAGGCCATACCACTACAGAAAACATACTGTTAAACTGTCTTAAATCAAGCTCTTCCCAGAGTAAAGAGTGATGCCATGGCAGTGAAGTACGATCTCATCAAGCAGGCAGCAGATGGCCCAAGAAATCTGAGTATTTCCTCTGTGGGAGTCTTTCCCTGAACCTCAGCCTTGGCCCTTGGCTATGCCAGATGCCAGTAAACCTTTAAAATCTGCCTGCCTGTCTCCCTTGGAGCTGAGGGTATAGGTCTTTGTGAGGGGTTCCTGGCTTCTTATACGGTGCTAGGACCTGAAATGGGTCATGACTGCAGAGCAGGTGCTCTTAACTGTAGAGTCTCAGTATTTTATTTAACCTCCCAAATGTCTGAAGTATTATAATTTAAACATGCTGACAGAATCAACACAAAAATTAAATATTTTTTTCAAATGTTCAGTTCCTTATGTTTTCAAACTACAGTGTGTCCTTTGTACTTTCAGCATACTTCAATCCAGGCCAGTCACATTTCTAATGCTCATAGGCTCACGTGGCTAGCAATGTCCATACCAGGCAGTATTAAGTAATGCCTGTATTGAACAATGAAGCTCTATTCTCTTTTACTGATTTATTTCCCTATCCTCACAGCAAAACCACTGTCTTTATTATGGCAGCTTAATTACGAAGTTTTCACTGGTTTTCCCTTTTTACATTTGATAACATATTTCTATGCAAGGGCATCATCTTATCCTCACAGCAGATGAGTATGTACAATGAAAGCAAATGGAAACAGAAATGAGGGAGAGGGATCTATGAAAAAAGGGAAGTAGGATTATTTATTGGGTTAATGCTTTTTATACTATGAATAACAAAGAAAGGTAGGGATGGGAAGGAACAGAATAATAACTTAGTGCATGGGCTGTAGAAGGAATGCTCAGGAAAGGTGTCTTCAGAGAGGTGGAAGCTTCCAGGGGTGAAGGCTCCCACACTAGGTCTTGATGCAGGCTGACAGCACATTCAGTCCAGTTTGTGTGTCAGGGCTTCTGAGTCTAGCTGTTCCTACTCTGATTCTGCTGGGACACGTTTTCCATTTGAGCCTCCAGCACTGAACTCTGGGCTCTTGCTGCCCTCTTCCTACATCTTCCCGCAGACCAGCTATTTCTTAGCTTTCTTCAAAAGCGCATGTACTTGGTGTAGTAAAATGCCAAACTCAGGTTTCCATTTTGGGCTAGAGCATTGGCTCCTCATTAGTGCCAAGTGCAAGATTGTTACTTCTGATGATGGGGAGCCCCTTGGGGAGAAGAGCCTGAAGTATGACTTGTGACCTTGAACAATGGCTGGCTGGGTGAGCAGGGAGAATACTGCAGTTGTGTAGCTTCTGCAGAATGGAGTTTCTAGGGCTTCTACAGCAACAGTAAAAACACCTTCAGAAGTCGAATCTCTGAAAGGGTCATCAAAGCAGTAGAAAGAGTAGAAAGACCTGGCCAAGGGATTCAAACTGTCAGAATATTCTCATGTACATCTAGTGTCCACCTGAGATATCCGTTGTTTAATGTGTCAGCTTATCACTAGGAATGTCCAACATCAATTTAATCAGGTATGCCAGATTGCATGCTTAAATATTACTGACTTCATCCGATTACAGAATCTTCTTTAGAACAAGCCTTCAACTTAGGTCTTGCTTTTCAAGATTATTTCAGGCTATTCTAGTCTTAGTATTTCTATATAAGCATCCACTCACAGGAAATGCTGTATTTGGGTTTCCTTTTATTTAAATAATTGTGAGGCTTTTTTTGTTTTGTGTTCATTTCTCTGTGTAGCCTTGGCTGTCCTGGAACTCAGAGATCTGCCTGCCTCTGCCTCCCAAGTGCTGGGACTAAAGGTGTGTGCTATTTCCTGGCAACATTTATTAATCCTAATGGCTTCTAGAATCTGTTGAATTTTCTACAGTCATTCAACTATAACTAATGTCAGTTATATATTCCATTGTAATCTTTCAACTGTTTATTTCTTTGGTTTAAGTGTCTTAGTATGTGCTTGTGTATGCATGTATGCATGCACATGGAGGTCAGACTGATGCTCTTGAGCTTATTTTTTAGAGACAGTGTCTCTTACTGAGCCTGGAGTCCACAGACTAGCTAGACTGGCTCGTCAGCAAGTTTTCGGGATCTGATTGTCTCTGTCCCTTCCCTAGGAACTATGGTTACAATCAAAAGGCACCAGTCTTTTACTTGGGTGCTGGGGATTCAAAGTGAGCCTTCAAGCTTGAAAAACAAGCACTTGCCAACTAAGCTTTCTCCACAGCCCCAACATTTTATTTCTTCTCTGCTTTCCAGTGTGTTTGGGAATATAAATTATGATTATACAGATTATAAAATATGATTATATAGAGAATTATCTTTTAACTCTAAAATTTCAAGGAAATATATTAAATATTGCATAAATATTTAATATGATATTAGCTGTGATTTTACCTCTAATAGTTCTTTAAATGTCAACTTTTGTTTCCAAAGTGCAAGATATAACTTTTTAGGGAAAAATTTTTCATATACTTTTCTTTCTTAAGGTTCACCAGACTGTTGAGTCTATTGGCTAATATTGTCATCAGTTTATTGAACTCTTAGTCATTAATTCTATCTTCAAATGCTGCTTTGCTCCAGTTTCTTCTCTGCCTAGAATACAGTCAGAAATGCCTTTTACTGAATCCTGCTTCTCTCTCATACTTTGCTCTGTTGGAGCTGTACTATATTAAGAAAATTTTCCATTGATGTCTTCATATTCACTAATCTTATCTTCTACTGTATCTAACCAACTTTTAAATTTGTCTACTGTAAAATGAAGATTCTTTTCATAATTCTAAATGGTTGATTTGGTTGTCATAAAATTCTCTATTGGAAATTTATCTTGCCCATCTTTTCCATAATATATCATCCATAGTTATTTTCAAGTTCTGTTTGGTTACCTCAGCAACTGTGCCAAGTTTGTTTTCTAGGGACATCTAGTTATTTTTTATTCTATGTTGGACACCAAGGATAAAGAATATAACAGTTCCAAATAATGGTGTCTATCACAACGTTTCCCATCTTTCTTAGACAAAGGAGGAAAGGATCGATGATCCCATCTAGTCAGTTGAGTTGGGTCAGGACTGGGGACTGTTAACATGTATCCCAAGAGAGGAATAAAAGAAAATTCAAACCTCCCCAAACTATCCAAACAGTTTTACCTGTTCCTAGAGTACAAGTGTCCATGGTCATACTGAAAAAGACTGTCAGTTCTTAAGCCTGATTCACATGCCCATAAAGAGTTTCAGTTGATCCTTGTATTCTATAACCCTAAAGATGTTACAATCTAACAAAAATCTCAAGTGAAAGTCAGACTTTTTGTGGTAGGCCACCCATCTTTTTTTGTTTGTTTTTAAGAGTCTTGCTACATAGACCAGGCTGCCCTCAAAGTTATGATCCTTCTGCTTCAGCTTCCTGAGTGCCAAGATTCAATATACAAATGGAGGACCGGTAAAATGAAACTAAAAACGTCTATGGCAGGAGAATTTCAACAAAGTACCTTGCTGAACCTGGGGCAGCATAGGAAGCTGGACCTTTTGCCAGAAGACAAACTCAAATTTTATAGCTTCACAATACATAAGTCCCCAAAATCTCACGTAGAGAGCAACTTTGCTTTAGGCCACAATCATTTCACTAGCTCTGGATACTCCAATCACTGTCTAGCTCTGAGTGCTCATCTCAATCCTAGAATACAGTCTTGCTCTGGGCCAATCCTGACCCTCAGGTTTCAGAACCAAGTGCCTTCAGAGAAGAAAACTAAGAAAACTAACGACTGTCAGCTCATCTAAGACTTGCTCTTCACTGCCTGCAATTATTAACTCAGCTAATTTCTATGTCCACAGGTAGTAGATGTCTTTAAAAATATGCTGTAACAACTTCTCCTTTTCTGTCCATCTTACAGCAACCTCACCCGGAGGGGAAATCTTCCGATATTAACTCACACTAAGAAGGCGCAGGAAGATTCGTTTTAAGGTTTCTTTCTTTCCAGTCCTCCTTCAGCCCTTTTTTTGGGGGGGGGGATAAGGGGAGGGGTCTACACTAATTTCGAAGTGATTACATCTAGTCTCATGATTTTAAATACTAGCTATATTGTGAGGCCTGCCAAATTCACACATCCCAGATTAAAACTTCTTTCCAGACTGCAGACTCACATTCTAATTATTTCTTGCATCTCTACTTAGATGCAAATCTTAAGGTATTTTAAATTAAAATTTCTAAAAATTAATTCTTGGTCTGATACATTAACAAGTCTCCAGCACCTAAGTCCTAATCCCTCAATCAAGAGTTCTTTCCCATCTGAGTTAAAGGAAATTTTACCTTTTCGGGCGCTCAAACCAAAGATCCGGATGCAATCTTTAACTGTTTTCTCTCCACATACCCACGTGTAGTGGTTTGAAGAAGAATCCTAGAGAGAATCTGTGCACTGATGCTTACTGTTATCTTGAGAAACTGGTTCAACTCTCACCAAGAATCCACATGTAAAATCAAAAGCAGAAGAAGCTGTTTTGGTTCCGCAGTAGCTAGGGCTCTGATTTTGAAAACTTGTCAATAAGCTGCCCTCTCAAGGCCTGGGCATGCTAGTCTTCACCTTGGACTTTAGATTACATACTCACAAGACTGCCACTCTGAACAGCAAAACTGACAAGAAAGCATACATCAGGCTCTTTCTTATTTAAATTTGGTGAAATTTTGGGACACAATTAATGCAAGACCAATTTCTACCTATGGTTCTCCATAAAAAACTCTCTTTACTAATATACTTAGAGGGAAAAGACTTGATCAATTTCTGAGATCATCCGTCAGATTAGCGACTGTTACCTTTAGGTAATTGAGAAGTCATAACCATATACCTGAAATATGATAAAGGGTTTGGGATAAATAACTTATAGTAGGAAATAAAATCCTTTGTAGTGTTTCAACTACCAATTAAACCATAAAATGTCCAAGAAAAGCCCAAATAAAGCAACACATTTCAATGACTCCACGCAGTCTTGCAAGAACTATTTTTAACTATTTATTTGAAAAGCACTGCAATAACAAATAATTCCTATCAATTATCACGTTCATTGGTTGGATAACGTTGGCAGAGGAACAAATCAACTGAATTGCCAGCCTCTAACTAACTGTGTGTGACCTGGATCATTCTGTACCTCATTTCTTAATGGTTAAATCTGGACACTATCTGCCTGCTCCTTGCTACTTTTCTTGTAAAGACTGAAGAAAAGACAAGTGAGGTAACATGAGGATGCTTTAGGCTGGAGGAGAGGTGGCTGAAGGCCAGGGGTCAACAGCCTCTGTAAGCACACGAGTGTCTGGGAAGGATGGGTACCTGCCTTGCTGCTTCTCTGCATGAGCAGTAGGTTCTGCCAGGCAGCACCAGGGTCTCCAGAATGACACACAGCTTGTGTCCCAGAATGTGTTACTGGCAACGATTTCCCTCCCACATCCACAGCATGATTCTGCATTTCCCTTTCTTGTCTTTTCTAAACCAGATACTTGGCATAGACCTCCTCAATTAATCCCCCTTTTACTTGTAATGTCTGCACCAAGTCCCAGTGCCATCATTCTCAAAAAATGCTCCCCAAAGGAAGAGAATGCCACTGGAATGCAAATAAGGTCATTCTGCTCTTCTGCTCTAATGCACTTGTGCCTTCTATCTCTAACTCAATCCACAGTATAAAGGCTACACATGCTAGTTGAGCTGCAAGGCTCTGCAGTGTGGCTTTTTCTACCCCTTAACCCTTATATCTTATTGTTCCACAAATCATAGCCCGGCAGGCATCTATGCTTATCTCCATTGGTCATATAATCCATGGCTGACTGTTAGAAAATGTCTTCTGAATGAGCTCTTTCCTATTCCAGCTTCGGTGTGGTCACTGTGCCTAGCACATACTTGCAGGCTGCACTGATTGCAGTGTTAGTAAAGCCATATGTCCCTTCTACCAGACAGAGAGAGCTCTGCGGCATCAAGAGTCATCTGGACACTTCCACCTACATTCCAGACTCTAGATTTGTAGCAGGCTCACAATAGTCATCTGTCAAACCACAGTTCCAACTATAATTACAAATTCATTTGATTTCATTATCAAGACAAGATTTACTATAAGACTTTGCTCTAAATTATTTATTATTTTATGTGTATAAGCATTATATCTGCATGTAATATCTGTGTACTTTGTGCCTTCCTGATACCCAAGGAGGCCAGAAGAAGGTGTAAGACCCCAAGGAAGTGGGGCTACAAATGGTTGTGAGTCATCTTCTGGGTGTTGGGACTCAAACGTGGGTCCTCTGTGAAAGTAACAAGTCCTCTTAACTATTGATCCGTCTCTCCAGCCCAAAACGCTTACTTTTTAAAGAATTATAATGTATGTTAGTTATGTAGCCTAGGCTGGCCTTGAACTCATGATCCTCCTACTTCTGCCTCCTTCAACAAATCCTACTAGCATGCGCCCCTACAATCGGCAGTTACTTTCTCAGCAATTATAATGTGTGTTACATGTGGGGGAGAGGAGAGGGAGACAGAAGGAGGCAAGAGAGGGGGAACTATGGTTGGTATGTAAAATGAATAAAAAGAAAAAAAATGCCAAAAAATTATGTCAGATGACACCCGTGTGGAGGTCAGAAGGCAGCTTGTGGGAACTTGTCCTTCTCCCACTGTGTGGGTTCTGGGGACTGAACTTAGCTTGCCAGACTTGGTGGGAAGTCCTTTTATCTACTGAGTCTTTTTGGGATTTTTTTGGAGATAGGGTCTCACTCTACAGCCCAGTCTGGCTGAGAACTCACTATGTAGTCCAGGCTGGCCTCAAACTGATGGTGATACTCATAATTCAACCCCCAGAATATCACGATATAGATGAGATTTACCATATCCAGCAAGAATCTTACATTCTAATGAGTAAAAACAAAACAAAACAAAACAAAAAAAAACCCCAATAAAAACGGATAATAGATCGGAATATATTAGTTAAAGCATTTCAGCAGTTTTCTTCCCAATGGTAAATTGAGCATAAAACAGGCATTCCTTACAATCCTCAAGACGAGGTACTATTGAAAGATCTCATGGCAATCTAAAGATACAACTTAATAAAAAAGTAAGTTATATCCTCAGTCAGCACATAATGTTTAAATCATGCCCTTTTCATTTACAATTTTTTGAATGTGGGTGCTCGTGAGCAGTATGCCACGGATAGATTTTGGCATGATGGCAGTCAAGTGACTTTTGCTGAGGTGAAATGGGAGGGTACTGTATTTTGGAAGAACCCTGACCCTGTTTGATGTGAGGTCGAGGGTATGTTTGTGTTTTTTTTTTCACAGGAAGAAAAGGAAACTTGATGGCTGCCTGAGCATTTGGTGTGGTGTGTGGAACAGAGGAGTACCTGCCCTGATGATATTGTGGCTGTTGATACTCCCCCAGAGGAGTTGGAGTGAGACTTCTGAACCTGTTTCCTGATCTTCCGATATTACATCCCACATTCTTAGAAGGGAAGGAGATTATAGTGACGGTTGATGATTCCTGGCTTTTTGATAGACCTGCCGAACAAATTTTCCAGACCTCTGGATCTGGAGAAGGAATGCCTATCTTTATCCAACAATGAATATGACTGACTGTTTGGCTGTTTATCCACACTTTGTCTTGGGACGCAGAGGTCACCTTTACCAGTATAGTTTTCATCTGCTGTTGAAATAGAAGGCCTGGAGAACAGGTGCCTCAGACGTTTCCCCTCTGTGGGAAAAACACTACTATGGAGGCAATGTGTGTATTCAGTATAACACTGGAATTGAGAAATATGTGCTGGACTGGTTGGGAAACCAAATTGGAGGTACTGAAGAGCCCCCCCCCCCCAAAAAAAATTGACTAGGAGAGGTGGGATAAAGGTTTTGCTGCTGGCATTCAGTATACGGGAACTGGAAAAGCTCAAACATCGTTGGAAGTTGGCAGCATAAATTCACTGAATTTTAGAGTAAGGAAAAGGTTCAGAATTCTGGAGTTGCTCATACCTCACCCACCACAAAAACATTTTCTTCTCCCTTGAATGATCAGAACTATGAGAACTGTAATTTAACCAATTGTGTGTCCATTATTAATACTCATACTAGAATTATGTTGTTAACCTGTTAATGTCTGTTATCTCTTCTGTTCACAATGAAAGTGTTACTGGATAGAAAAAGGTTAGAGCTCATTTGAGAGGAATTTGGCATGATGGTAATGAGCTCTTAGAGTTGATTCAATTAAAAAGGCTAATTTGGAATTTGATGCAACTAAAACTGCTAAAGACGTCCTGGAGCAATTTTAAAAGGCCATTTCACCTTGGTCATCCTTTACACCCTTACTGGGAGGTACTGAAGCCTTAGGAGAATATGTATTGCTAGGCATTATTTGCTTGCCTGTGATTATTGAGTTACTGGTGAACTCTCAGTGGAAAGATGATTCCGAGATGCATGGAGTTAATCTCCGCATCCTCATTTAAAATTTTCCAGAGGCTGGTTGTCAAAGATGAGTAAGATCTTTTTGCCTCCAGTCAATTTAAGACAGGACATGCATGGTGGAATGTGTGTACCAGTGATAGGCAAGTCTGGAAGGTTGAAAAGACAACCTAAGACAGGCACAGTCGTCCTATATCAGAAGCAAAGGTATTAAAAAATTAAATGGAGAATTGTGTGAGTCCACAGTGACTTCCAACTTGACTTAAGGTCAGAGAGTTCAAGCTTGTTCTTGCTCCTCAAGGCCAAATTGCAGGATGTCTGGTCAAAGGTATGGTCAATAGATGTTTTCTTCCTCATGCCAAATAACAGGATGTTAACATGCCAAAGGCATGGTTTCTAGATATTTTGTGAATTAGGGAGGTGATTATGCTTTGTTTGTTCTTTGAACCATGGTAAGGAAGTCTTTTGTTCCCCTCTTTTGCTTTGGGTATAAAAGGACTATGCGAAATAAACTTGGGGCTGCTACAGCATTTACTGAGAGCCCTCCTGATTCTTTTTTTTTTTAAAAAAAAAAGCTTAGAGAACATACATTCCAATAAAATTATAAGCTCTGATTATATCATGAAGGAAATAAGAAACAATTGCTGGGATGAGAAGCGGGGATCTAGCTTAGACGAAACAGGCAGGAGAGACCTTTCTACAGAGACCATGTTTTGTGAGACATCACTGAGGTGGTCCACTTATATAAAGTGTTGGCAGAGAGCATGAAAGCAGGGCAGCACAGGCCAAGGCTGTAGATGGAGATGAGGAGGCAAGCTTTTCGACTAGAGGGCAACAAGAGGGAAAGATCATTTCTCTACAATGGCTATCTGGTGAAACTGGGAGAGTGATCGTGTGGGTGCTGTTGGGAATGAGGAGTCTGCATTTTATTATAAGCGCAGTAAGACACCATCTGAAAGGTTACCACTGGTTAAGGCAATCTAACTTATACTCTAGTGAAGAGCCATTAAACTCTTTCAAGTAGGCCAGGATGACTTTTCAGCCAAGATCATGCAAAGGCTGTACCTCTGCCTGCCAGGCCAGCGTAGAAGCAGAGAGTGCAGATGTCCGGCCAGCTCCCAGGACAGCGATTGTTTCCCCATCGTCATCCACCACTTTGAAGTCAAGGTCCTCGTTGTATCTCCTGCGCTTTACTTGTCGTCCTGAGCGCCGTTTCTGCAGAACAAGCACACTTATCAGTGTGGCTGTGGGTCAAAAGGAAAACTCTCCACAGGTATCATCTACATCTAGTGACAGGCCAAGCACAATTTTCTCAACTTCCAAAAGGAATCTTATACTTTTTTAAGAACTAAATTCATAGAGCATGGGATCTAGCTAGGTGAGAGATAAAGTGATGCTACAACCTCCGAATTGCCTGATCCACTAAGAGATGTGTTTTAGTCATCAACAAACGGCAGTGGTGGTTTTTTCTTCCTTTCTGGGGCATCTAGTCCTAAGCAACAGGGATGGGAGGTAACCTCTGAATTCTGTCTTTGAGGTCCACTCAGATTTTCTAGTTTTTATTTACTTTTTTTTTTTCAAATTCACTTAGCCACCAACTCCTAAGAATGTACTGTGAGAAAATTAATACAAATTAATACAGATTTTATTGGGATCTAGACTGAGACTCATACATTTAAAACAGGGAGATATCTTCAGTGTGACAAAATAACAAGTCATATGGAAAGAGGTGTCCCCTAACAAGTAGCTTAGAACTGCAAGGCAGCACACACAGTAAAGCAGTGCAATGATGTCCAGCCCCACCTACCACTGGTTCCAAGCAGCACATACATTTTAGGGAACTAGTCACGGAGAGCATGTCCCCATATACTTAATCTTAAATACAACAGCCCAAACAAAACAAGTAGAACCTCAGTTCCTTTTTCTTCTAAGACATTCTGTAAGCACTACATTGCTATTGCTTTTTCACTTTATCATCTCTATGAAGTCTAATGCCATTTGAGGGATTCTTTAGAAAAACAAAACCCACAAAACTTCCCCTTTTCTACTTAGAAATAACCATCCCACAAAACTTTAACTCGTCAAATGTTGTCAACTCAATATGGCTGCTTTCCTGCCAGCACGGTTGCCTAACAGCCCCCAGTTCTAGTTTATAGCCTGGGAGGTGACTTCTGCTTTGACAGTAGACACTCTAACTTATGAAGACCAGGATGCTACAAGCCAATGCCTGCCTAGAGTGAATGTCAATGAAAAACTCAAGGGGGCCGACAAGCATGGTCTAATTCTGAATGATGTTCCAGTTCAGATACACTGCTGTGGATAGCAAAGGAAATGGTACTTTTAAATGTTAGACTCAAGTCCTAGTGAAGACGAGTTGCTTAAAAGAAATCCCACACTAGCTCAGAATTGAGAAATAGATAGTTATTTATTTAGGGGTAAACTCAAAAATCAGAATCCTCTTCTGGAACAGAGATTAGAAAACTGAAATCCGTAACCAGAACAGAGGGAGAAGCCAGGAAAAGAGGCTCTGCATCAGCATACATAAGGGGCCACGCCCCAGTAGGTGGGTAAGCACTAGCTGTAAGACTTCCTACACCACCCCCCCTTTTGTTTAAATAAGAGAGTTCAAAGCCTAGGACAAAATTATATACAATAAGAACAAATATATTTAATAATTATCCTATCCTTACTAGTTTAAGTCTTGTTTTTTTTTGTTTTTTTTTGTTTTTTTGGTTTTTCGAGACAGGGTTTCTCTGTGGCTTTGGAGCCTGTCCTGGAACTAGCTCTTGTAGACCAGGCTGGTCTCGAACTCACAGAGATTCACCTGCCTCTGCCTCCCAAGTGCTGGGATTAAAGGCGTGCGCCACCACCGCCCGCTAGTTTAAGTCTTGTATAATAAATAACTTGGCCAAGTCATAAGAGGAAAGTAACTATAATTATCTTGTCTTTAACCCCATCAAAGATCCGAGAAGGGAAATAATATTACTTGAGTAAGCAGGAAGTGCAATCAAGCAACTTCCAAAATGTGCAACAAATGATAGAAACAATTGGCTATGTGGGCAATCCCCCAAAGTGTCATTTGCAACATTGAAGCAACCAACTTTGGCTAAGGCCTAGAATAACTGACAGACCATTTTCAAAGGCAGAAAATGTTTTAAAACTGTCTCACCCTGTCTTGATAAGATTTGACAGTCCTGCTTATCCATTTTCCGATACTATGCATCTTTTCAGTGGTTGAGACATAGGCATTTCTTTGCCCAAAGGCCAGTTTTGCCAAGTGGAGTGTCTTTGGTGCTCACCATTCTCTCAGGAGTAAATCGGTGCTGCCAGGAGCAATTGTGTCTCACTTCAACAGAACCCTAACTTATTTAAATGTCATATTTTATAGTTTTTTGAAGTAGTTGAAGATTAACTATCTATGTAGAATATAATGTCTACGTATCTAAAGAACCGGATTAATCTAACCATAAGCATGACAAACATAGATAACTACTGATCTATAATCCTTAATACCTATATAACTTAAAGACTAAGACTTCATATTAGAATATTATACAATAAACATTTGTGCAACAAATGAGAACAATAACCTCAAAATGTAAACAATGTATAAGTATCTTGATCAGAGGTAGAAATGTACATTGCAATATGATAAATATATATCAATATCATACATTATTTAATATAATTTAACTTTGAATCAATATACAAGAATCTATACCAATGTAACTGCCTATAAATAATAACTCACAAGTATTTACTCTATTACTCACTATTATTATTAGTGTGAGTAAGCTCACACTAATCTATTATCCCATCCTCAACTTAGAAAAGAACATCCCCATCAGTGTCAAGGGCACTCTGCATTAAGAACTGAGTTAGACACTGGACGGTGGTGGCACATGCCTTTAATCCCCACACTCAAGAGGCAGGATCTCTGTTGAGTTTAAGGTCAGACTGGTCTACAAGAGCTAGTTCAAGGACAGGCTCCAAAGCAATGAGTTAGATGGGCAACTCCTTGTTTCCGTGTTTGGAAACTTCCCTTATTATTCTGGTATATACTATACCTCTGACTTTGCCAGCAATGAGAAGCAGGACGTCCAGTATATACTAGCCTGTCACTCTGAGTACTACATCCCAAAACAGGTCTCTTACCTTACCTAGCCCGACTCAAAACTTAATTTTCCACATCAACTGCCTCTGAAGACTGATATGCTACTTTATGAGAAGCAAACACACTTAACTTCTGAGAACTTATTAATGTAACTATCAGACTTGGGAAATAGCCTGTGAGTGGTCTATGTGCTCACCCACCAAGACAGGACAAGTGCAGCTCGGGTCTGTGTTTAAGGACAGTAAGCTGGGGACAGACACGGAGGAGCACTGAGTGAATGTCAAGACTTGTCCAGATCCCATAACCTCAAGCAGGTCCCCAGTCACAGCTGTACCTGGCTGTCTGTAGACTCGGTAGGCTCCTCAGGACTCCGCAGGGTTGAGTTCGGCAAACTCTGATCCAGCTCTAAACTCTCCACAGTGGTTTCATTTTTCCTTTTTCCTTTCTTCTTTCTCTCCACTGGAGTTGGTCCTTGCTCCTTGCTATAAGACATTCAGAATTAAAACTGTTGGACAGTTTTGAAAACACATAATTAAAGTTATGGAATCATACCCTCGAATTCTAGTACCAACGTGGACTTTAATGGAGAATCTGTACTTATTGTGCCAGAAATGTGCAGAAACATGGGGAGAAACATCTACATGGGCTGGGACAGAAATCACTTCATTCACCCTGTGATGACTGCCATGGTATGATTAATGTTAAAGGACAGAATATGAATTTGCCTAAATCCTCACTTTGAACTTAAGCCAACATCATTCATTAGTAAGTCTGATGGCTTCACAGACATTAAGAATCATCAAATTACAATATCCCTAAGGTACACGGGAAGAGCGACCTTCTTAATAGGTCATCCTCTTCATTCTTTAGATTATGTTTTCATCTAAGGGGCCAGAATGAGCCCTGGGGACTAAAACAAGCACTGCCCTTGCCGTTTTGAGTGCTGTAGAGTTACCCTACACTCACGTGAAAGAAAATGCTCCCCATAAGGAGTGGCACTACTAGGAGGTGTGGCTTTGTTGGAGAAAGTGTGTTACTGTGAGTGTGGGCTTTGAGGTCCCCTATGCTCAAGCTACACCCAGTATCACAGTTCGCTTCCTGCTGCCTGCAGATCAAGATGTAGAACTTTCAGGTCCTTCTCCAGCACCATGTCTGCCTGCATGCCGCCATGGCCCATCATGATGACAATAGACTGAACCTCTGAACTGTAAGTCACCCCAATTATTTATGTATATAATTTATAAGAGATGCCATGTTCATGTGTCTCTTCACAGCAATAGAAACCCTAACTAAGACACACAGCCCAGAGTGTTATATGGAAGATTCCTGAGAGGTAGGCAGAATATCCTGTAAGAACCCACCAAGACCCTGACCTTCCTATATGGTAAATTCTTACATTTGACAAACATGTTGGCAATGGTTAAGTACCAAAACTCTGCTATCTCAGAGTCAGTCATTATGACACCATGCTTAGAACTCATGTTCTCACATAATACCCAGATCCTCTGTAGATGGCTCAATAAACATTTGCTATATAGACATTTTATACTCCTCTGATCTCTCTTATCCTTCCTACAGGATCTCATTAGGTTCTGTATTCCTCTGAGTAGTCTTATATCTTATACCACACAGAAAGTATTCAATTAATATTTAAGCAAGTCTCTAAAAATTTAAGGAATGGATAGATGGCTTCATTAATGGATGGATTGTTTGTGGGGATAAAGAGATGGCTCAGCAGTTAAGAACACTAGGGGCTTTTCCAGAGGACCCAGGCTTGGTTCCTAGCACCCACAGCGAGGCTCACGACTGTCTGTAACTTCAGTTCTAGGGGACCCGACACCTTTTGCTGGCCTCCAAAGGCACTGCATGTGAGTGCTGCACAGACAGTGCAGATAAAACACCTATATATATATAAATGACTTTAAAACGATTATTTATAGTTGGGTATATCTGGGAAAGTTTACTTGAACAAAGATACACATCAAATTCTGAAAGAAATTCAAGAAAAAAAACAGTAAGAATAACTAATAATGACTGCAGATGTATATACATATACTGAAGTACTGAAGGCCCAACTCTAAGTCCTCTATGTGGATTATCTCCTTTAAACCCTATAAACTATCAGGCAGAAACAGTTTATTCTCATTTTATTGTGAGAAATAAGAAGTATACTGAGGCTAAATGAAATTTCCAGAGTTTCGAGGCTAGAAAGCAGTGGAGATCAAATTTGAAGCCAGGAAGAACTGTACATTCTTGGGAGTCATCAGGCGTTCTTGGGTACTAAAGAGCTGTGTGGCTGGATGACAGTGCAAGGGGGATTCAGTCTGAGATGTAGTTTAAGGATTCAGTCTAAGCATGCAGTCTCAAGTTTTGTAGAGACTGCAGTCAGTCTGAGGATTTATAGAGACAAGATCACCCCTTTAGTCTGAGATAGAGGTAAGAACTGGTGGCTGGCTGCTCTGCTTCTCTGATCCCTCGGCTTTCACTCCCCAATATCTGACTCTGGGTTTTATTACTAACTAATTCTAACAATTAGAATTCATGCCACGATTATTCTCTGCCTTATTCCCGTAAGACACTGTCACTGAACATTAACTCCACCATGTTTTTTTGCTTTGTTTTCTGCTGGGCTGGCTGTTTAATAAGAATGTACCTGTCTCTCTCAGAATCCACCTCTCTCCCCCAATAGAGGGATGTACCTGTCTCTCTCAGAATCCACCTCTCTCCCCCAATAGAGGGATAACAAGCCAAGAAGCCACTCCCAGTTTCCACAAGCATGTTAGGCATTTGAATTCAAGTCTTCATTCCTGCACAGCAAGTACTCTTACCCACTAGGTCAGCTTCCCAGTCCCCAAATAACTTTTAAAAATTTAGTAATTCTACCGTGTGTCTGTGTGTGTGTGCCTACTGCATGTGTGTACATGTACCAAGGTTGGAGTATGGATGCCAGAGAACAGCTTGTGGAAACTGGTTTCCTCCTTTCACCATGTGGGCCAGTGATCTAAAGCATGTTATCAAGTTTGGTAGCAAGTGCCTTTACCTGCTAAGTCATCTTGCCAGGCCCCCAAACAACTTAAAATAGATAGCTATTGCACGGATGAAATGGTGTGAAGGAGATTAGGAGATTGTATACTCAATACTGGTCCCCAGATAGGAAAGATACAACTAAGACTATGCTATGAAGAACTCCCATAATCCGGGGCTGTGAGCACCTACATACAAACACATACATACAGTAAAATAAATCTTATAAAAAATTTGGAGAGGAGTGGGTAGGTAAATTAATGTCTTTTCCTCTGCAACATAAAGTTGTAGTAGCCATAACTCTAACCAGGGACATGTAGAGAGCAACTAGAGACAAAAATTGGAATTCTCAATCAAACCTTCTGATTCTGATTCTGTAAGCCAGCACACTCCTAATGATCAGCGTTTAACTTACGCTAATTTAAACTGGATCTGCACTGCGTGCAACCAAGAGCTCTGAATAATACAAAGTCCTAACGTTCCCTGTTTAACAGCTCTGGAGGCTGAGCAAAGCAACCTTACTTCTACAGTCTTCCTTTTTTAGCTTCAATTCGAAAAAAGAAAGAAAATCACTAACTTGTAGGGCAAGGGGGGGGGAGACTATTTGGGGCAACAAAATGAAATGATTTTATAATAAAACATGGGTCTACTGTAAGAACACCCCCACTATGTACTTACAACACACAAGGAATTACCAACATACCAACTATATCAAATTCTAACCCTGTCTCTCTTGTATTCTACATGGCTTCATGAACTAAGATTTCTGGGAACCTTTACTTGCTGTCCTTTATATCAGATGGCTTTCCAAACAGAAACAAACCACAGTATCAAGCACTCAACGGACAGGATTTCTTATACTTCTCCCCTATCCCACCTCAGCGCCCAGGTCTTGATGAGAAGCATGTGTTAAAAAGTTAGGGCTGCATCTGGAGATGAGAAGGCACATGACATGTAATTACAGGTCTTACTACTCTGTGCCTGCAGATCTGAAACACTGAAAGAGTGTATCTATAAAAACACGTTATTACAAAGTAGTTCCTCACCCCATTTTAAGAATTAAAACCTTTACAGGGTGAGAATTACAACAGGCAAGAATGAATTATGATCATGATACTGAGAACAGTTCCTGACCCCAGTCACAGCATCCACTGACAAGCAGAGGCTGAGGACTCAAGTGTGGGACCACTATTCCACTGGAGAAACAGCTCCTAAGAGAAGAGTTTCAGTCCAGCATTCCTGCAGGTTTTTATACTCCCAGCAGTATGCTCCTAAAACACAGATACTACCATGAAAAGGCTCATTTGCACATTTCATTCAACTTTCATAGTACCCAATTTAATTCCATCTATAAATAGAGAACAGATTTGGCACAGAAAATAAGGACACTGGTTAAAAGGCACTTGTTTTGGTACAGATGCAATCTGCTGTAGACAAAATGGAGCCAGATCTACGCTGCCTTGGAGGCTTTCACTGCTAAATCCGCAGCACTGAAACAAAGGCCAACATACGTTGGTGACAATAAAAACTGAAAAAGAACCACAACTTCTAAGATGAAGATGTAGTGTTTTACCAATTAAAAGCAACTAAAGATACAAATTTACACAGTTTAGGAGGGTTTCAAATGCACAGTGCAAGGAGTTCCATGCACCACATCCTATTCCCCAAACTGGTTTTGACAACAACCTAACTAATATATCCACACCTCTAGCCAGACATTCTTGAAGGCTTAAGTAATGGATACTGAACCCTGGTAAGAAAGTCACTGAATTCAGTTCTTTATATAACTTCATTATTCTTGTCTGTACTTAACATATTTTTTTAAATTTAATTTGGGAATTTTTTTTTTTTAATGTGTCTTACTACGCAAAGCAGGCTGGCCTGGAACTTGTAATCCTCCTGCCTTCGCCTCCCAAGTGCTGGGATTATAAGTATAAAAGTCGAATGTCTAAATTCAGGCAATGTTGTCTAACTTTTCATAAATTGTTTTCTGAGCATTTCTTATTTATAAACCATTCAGAGCTGGGTTCCGTTGTTTTGTTTAGGGTATATGTATATACGTTGCTGAGACATCAACAAATGTATTCCACTATTGCTTTCCAACTTTTATTCTGAGACTGGGTGATCTCCCACTTAATCTGAAGCTCACTGATGAGGTTAGGAGGGCTGCTCAATAAGCTCCAGGGATCCATCTATGCTCAACCTCAATGCTGGGCTCACAGATATGAGCCATCACATTCTATTTTTTATGTAGGTACTGAAGATCTGATGCTAGGTGCTTAGGCTTGTATAGTAGGCACCTGACCGGCTAAGTTGTTTCCCAGCCTAAACCATCCTTGTCTGTTAGATAACACACCTCTCCTTGATCTGAAAGTACTAAATTGAGAGTTTTGATGATACAGGAATACGGCCTCAGACCTCCATACCTACTAGCATGACCTCTGGAGCGACCATCCCTTGCCCTATTTTCAGGGTACAGGCAGGAAAAGGTAGAGAAGCTGTGGCTCCTCTGCTCCATTCTTGTAGAGCAGAGCTAATGTCAGTAATGCTAACTCTTTCCTCCACTCCTCCCAAGGGTTACCAGGCCCCCATGAGAGAGAGGCACTTTCACTTCAGCTGCAAACGCAGGTCCTGCATGGGAGCTAAGCTGGGACTCCCCCACAGCCATGTATGTACTAGGAAAAGAAGATAGCACTGGCCTTTCTTGTTGAGAAATGTAGGGACATCTCTCATCTTTGAAGAATGTATTCCCCTTTGTTCTCCCAATAGTTAGAATGGGCCGTGAGAAGAGAAACTAAAGTGTGTTTGGTCTACCATCCTAACAAAGTCCCCAAAGAACAACTGTTTAAATGTCTTGCTCTTTTATATTTAAGTCTTCTCTCATCTACTAATTCCTTTAATACCTGGCTCAATACTCACCTCTTCCAAGGGACTTCCTAGGCCAGAACTGAAACACTCCTAAACTTGTAAATCATTCCAACTAATTTGTATATAATTGTATCAGGTACTTTCATTTATTGATATTTCTGTCTGAAGAGTGAGGCCATCTCTGATTCATAGAGATTTTCAGCAACAAAGACACATGATACTTCTGTAATACCTTCTTTTCTCTTACTCATTAATAATAATACTCCCAATAAAAATGTCTATAAACAAATCAAGCCACAGCAGGCACTAAAACTACAGTAGAGTAATAGTTAAATGGGCATTTATTAAGCAATACATATAGTAACTATTTTCTTAGAGATTTGGTCTTTAATGTCCTAGAGCCTACCTTAGATGGCCTTGGGGAAAATGATGAGTAAGCACTCCAGGTGCTCTTGAAAAGAATAAACAAACAAAAATCAGCAATGAGCCATTGAGCAATCTCCTGTTTTTATTTTTAAATTTTTCAGTCGTATATTAGAATACAGAAGATAAATACAAAGATGGATAAAGACTTTATGAATTCCGAGTAGGGACCTTGGAACCCACTGGGATTTATGGTTAGTAGGGAAGGAATCTAATGGCTTACAGAGATTTGGAGTTTCCTTTGATGAAGTTTGTGTTTTGAGACAGGGTTTTTCTGCACAGCCCTGGCTGTCCTGGAACTAGCTCTGTAGACCTGGCTGCCTAGAACTCAGAGATCTGCCTGCCTCTGCTTCCCGAGTGCTGGAATCCAAGTTGTAGGTCCCCACACCAGGCCCATTGCTGATCCCAATGTTCCCACAGTGAGATGCAAGGAGACAGGAGAATCCCTTGAAGCACATGAAGCAGCTAAGTTTAGCATATGCAACAACTGACTACAGAAAGATTCTGCCTCAAACAAGATGGAAGGTAAGGATCAACACCAGAGGCTATCCTTGGTGTGTCCCCAAAACATACTGTATGTGCTATGGCACTCATGTACTCAACACAGATTTTTCAACAGAAACAACTTTACCAATAGAATCTACAGAGCTTAAAACCGGCTTCCATAAGCAAGTATCTATTCTAAACAAAGAAAAAAGGCTGGACTTCATCCAGTGACAGCTGTCACTTTTCCTGCTCCATACTAGCAGCTGATAAAGTAGTACTCAAGGTATTGCCAATGTCTCTGTAGTCACAAGACCCGGAGTTTGAGCTTTCTAGAAGCAACCAACACAGACAAGAAGAAGGTGGCAAAACTTTTCTTCTACAATGCTACCAAGCTTACTGGATTTGGGAGAAAAAAAAATCTGCTCTATGTTAACAAAGCAAAACAAACTGGGGAGAAAGGCTGAAGCAGAGAACAGGGCTGATGAAACCAACCACATTTTTTTTTTCTTTTTTTTTTGGACTTTTATACTTAGCAGACGTTAAAAACATAAATTTAAATATGCTCCACCCCCACCCTAACAAAATTTCATCTGGACTACATTTCTCAAAGGACAGTTAAGAACTTGTTTTACCTTCAGGACTGAATTTTTTTCAGCACCCCATCTAAGAAACCATCTCTGGAATGCGGTCAGAATCTATGTTTCTTAAAAGCTGCCTGGTTTTTCCTAGACAGCAAAGTCTGACAACAAGAGAACCAGGTAAACAATCTTCCACTTGGGGCCAACATATTGATTAACTTCTTGCTTTTCAAAGAATATAGAAGCTAGAGACATAGTTCAGAGGATATGAACACTTGTTTTGCAAGCATAAGGATCTGGATTTGAATCCCCAGAACCACATAAAGAGCCAGGCATTGCTGTGTATGCCTTGAACTCCAGCACTTGAGAACAAAGATGGCTAACCTTACCTAAAAGGTTCAGTGAGTGTTCAGTGAGAGATTCTACCTCAAAGCAATTAAGACAGAGAGTGACAGAGGATGACATGTGTCATTCCGCTGTGGTCTCTACATGTATGTGCAGAGATGTGTATTTGTACACTCAAAGGCATACATGACATGTACACACACACATGCATGCACACATACAATCACACGCACACACAACACATTCTGACAGGTAGAAAGTTCAAAGCTAGGCTCCTATTAGGACAGAGCTCCCATACCCAAGTTTCTAATAGTAACCTCTAGCTCAGTCCTAATGCCTGAACTCCTGTTCAGAAGTAGACAATCTAAAGAGCTGCACACAAATTCCCAGGTACTCACTTCCTCCATACTGACTAGAAATGCCAGAAAACCACATATACAACCAGAATGCTGGTCAGGCTGTGCTTTATAGAAGGAAGCAGACTTCTGCAAAAGAAAAGCTTTTAGGAAAAAGGAACTTCATAGGCATATGGAATGTAAAATGCAAAAGCTGCCACTGAGAACAGCAATTATAGGATCATGTAGTGTTCTAGAGAGAACCCTTTCTCAATTGCTAAAATCTGGCTTCCCCACAGAACTGAGGATCTCTTCTCAATTTCATAATTCCACAGGATCCAACAGCTATTGCTGTATGAGTCCACATATGTATAGCACTGTATGTAAAATTGTACACACACACCAGAATATGCTTTCTTACAAAAGTGATCCTAATCACCTATGGAATAAAAGTACCACAATAATAATAACACAAGCAGGTTATATTAAGTGAAACTTTCATTTCAGAGCCAAGGAAATAACAAAGCCTAACCCAACTTCCTGGAGGGGTTTCCTTCCTTAAGCTTTATATACTTAAGGGTCAATAAGACAAACAAACTAATCAAGAGAAAAGAAGAAAATATTGTTCAAATAAAGAAAGCGTATCCTGAGAATCCTAAATATTAATCACTATTAATATCAAACTTAAAAAGAAAAATGTGCTGATACTACAATCACTGTTGCTATGGGGAATAATCCTTTTGTACACTGTGAAGATTTGTCATTGTGATTGGTTTAATAAAGAAGCTGACTGGCCCAATAGCTGACCAGGATGAACTTAGGCAGAAAAGCCAAACTAAGAGTGCTGGGAAAAGCCTGGCAGTGGTGGCGCACGCCTTTAATCCCAGCACTCGGGAGGCAGAGACAGGCGGATCTCTGTGAATTCGAGGCCAGCCTGGTCTACAAGAGTTAGCTCCAGAATAGGCTCCAAAGCTACAGAGAAACCCTGTTTCAAAAAGAATGCTGGGAAAGAGTCAGGATTTCACAGCTAGATGTAGAGGAAGCAGGGGATGAACATGCCATGTTAATAATAAAGGTATCGCCATACGGCACAGCATAAATAAGGAATATAGGTTAATTTAAAATGTAAGAGGTAGTTATTAATAAGTCTGAGCTATTGACTGAGCATTTATAAATAATATTGTCTCTCTGTGGTAATATGGAAGCAGCTGCTGGAATGGGGAGTAGGTGATAGGACAGGAAAAGTTCTGTCTACATATGGCAGCCCAACATAGGCCATAAGACATAAAAAAGCTTAAATAAAGGATTCTAAACACAAAAACAGAGTCAAATTCAGTTTCTTGGTAACTGTCTTTTCTCCGATAGGTTCTGTTTGCTGGAGGAAAGTAGAGGTGTGGTTCCTTTTAGAGACAGTTTCCTGGCTTGGTACAGGTGGCAAAGAAAACAAAACAAAACAAACAAACAACAACAACAACAACAACAAAAAAGTTGCCCTGCTGCCAAACACTAAAGTAGTGGTTTTGAGTGGCAGGTGGCACACTACTCAAAAAAACGAGGGGGAGGAGCAAGCCCACCACACAATGATCTAAGTTACAAGGTAGATTTTTTTTTTTGCTCACACATATAAAAAAGGTTACAGATACACAGTAAGGGCAGATTCAAACAGAAAAAAACTCTAAATGGGTTATAGTGTATTTAAATATATATACATATATATATGTATATATATATATAGGCTTGGGAGAGATAAGAGGAATAGTATATACAGTCTTAGATTTAAAAACACACACCCATGAATAATTGATTTTTGACAAAGAAACTAAAGTTATACAATGGGAAAAAGAAAGCATCTTCAACAAATAGTGCTGGCATAACTGGATGTCAACATGTAGAAGAATGCAAATAGATCCCTATCTATCCCCATGCACAAAACTCAAGTGCAAATGGATTAAAGACCTCAATATAAATCTGACCACACTGAATATGATACTGATAAAAGAAAAAATGGGAAGTAGCCTTCAATGAATGGGCACAGGAGACCACTTCCTAAATATAACACCAGTAGCACAGACACTGAGAGCAACAATAAATAAATGGGACCTCCTGAAACTGAGAAGCTTCTCTAAAGCAAAGGACAGAGTGAATAAGACAAAAAGGTAGCCTACTGAATGGGAAAAGATGTTCATCTTTTCAGACAGAGGACTGATCTCCAAAATATATAAAGAACTCAAAAAATTAGACATCAAAATATCAAATAATCCAATTAAAAAATGGGGCACAGATCTAAACAGAGAGTTCTCAACAGAAGAATTTCAAATAGCAGAAAGACACTTAAGGCAATGTTCAACTTCCTTAGCCATCAGGGAAATGCAAATCAAGACAACTTTGAGATACCTAATCTTACACCTGTAAGAATGGCTAAGATCAAAAACACCAATGACAGCTTATGCTGGAGAGGATGTGGAGTAAGAGGAACACTCCTTCATAGTTGGTGGTGGGAATGCAAACTGGTACAACCACTCTGGAAATTAGTATGGCAGTTTCTCAGAAAATTGGGAATCAACCTACCTCAAGACCCAGCAATACCACTCTGGGGCATATACCCAAAGGATGCTCAATCATACTAGAAGGACATATGTTCAACTATATTCACAGCAGCATTACTTGTAATAGCCAGAACATGGAAACAAGCTAGATGCTCCTCGGCCGAAGAGTAGATAAAGAAAATGTGGAACATTTACACATTTTTTGTACCTTTTGGAAGTTGCTTGATTGCATTTCCTAGAGTACTACAGCAGTAAAAAAAAAAAAAAAAAACAAACAAACAAACAAAAAAACAATGACATCTTGAAATGTGCATGCAAATGGATGGAACTAGGAAAAAACATCCTGAATGAGGTAACCCAGACCCAGAAAGATGAGCATGGTATGTACTCATGTATAAGTGAATACTAGCTGTAAAGCAAAGGATAATGAGACTATAGTCCACGATCCCAGAGAAGCTAAGTAACAAGGGGAACCCTAAGAGAAACATATTATAGATCCTCCTGGCAAGGGGAAATAGACAAGCTCTCCTGAGAAAATTGGGAGTACAGAGATGGCGAAAGAAGAGAGGGCAGAGGGGAGGAGGAGGGGAGAAGGAGAAGGGTAGAACTTGAGGGAATGGGATAGTCAAGTTGGGGAAAGGACAGATATGGAGAGTAAGAAAAGAGATATCTTGATTGAGGGAGCCATTATGAGGTTAGCAAGAAACCTGGCACTAGAGAAATTCCCAGGAATCCACAAAGATGACCCCAGCTAAGACTCTAAGCAATAGAGGTGAGGGTGACCAAACTGGTCTTGCCCTGCAGTCAGATTGATGACCATCTTGAATGCCACCACAGAACTTTCATTCAGCAACTCATGGAAAAAGAGGCAGAGACCCGCAGTGGAGCACTGAGTTGAGCTCCCAAAGTTCAGTTGAAGAGTGGGAGGAGTGAGAATATGAGCAAAGAGATTAAGACCATGATGGGGACATCCACTGAAACAGCTTACCTGAGCCAATGGGAGCTCACCAACTCTAGCTAGACAGAGAAGGAAACAGCAAAGGACCAAACTAGCACCTCTGAATGTTGTATGGCTGGGGCAGACTGTGGGGCCACTGGGAATAGGATCAGGATTTATCCCTACTGCTTGTACTAGCTTTTTGGTACCCATTCTATTTGAAGGAATACCTTGCTCAGTCTAGATATAGTAGGGAGGGTCTTGGTCCTTCCTCAAAGCAATGTGCCTTACCCTCTCTGAGGAGTGGAAGGAGAGTGGAGGGGAGAGGGAGTGGAGAAGAAGGGAAAAGGGGTTGAACTGGGAACTAGAATTAGTATGTAAAATAAAAAAGGTTTTTTTTAAATAAAATTAAAAAAAAAATCAGAAAAATGCTACTGATGACTCAGAGACTGTCTGCAATTATACCAGACAGTAATCTTGAAACATAACTATCATTTTAGTTTTTACAGGAGCTCATAGGAATAACATTGCCCCCATGACAGCTGGAAGTAATTCTAGAAAACGACAGCCCCCCTCCCAACAAAGTTTGTCCTCAGAGTGAGAGACATCTATTTGGGGTTGGTTATAAGTGGTATAGGGTTGGGGGTGGAAATGAAGTAGGCTCAGAAATTCCTTTAAACAAATAAAAGGGATTGGATGGGATGGGATAACAGGTAGATTAGTGTATTACTTGTGAGCTATTATTTATAGACAATTTATACTGGTATAGATCCTTGTATACTGATACAAATTCAAATTATATTTGTTATATTGAATATGCTCCTATTTCTATTTACAACATTTGTGCACCTATGCAAAGTTATTTTGTCATATAGTATGCATACATGTTTCTACATCTGCTTAAGATATTTTGTATACTGATACAATTTTAGGATATATTTATCATATTGCAGTATACAGTTCTACCTCTGATCAAGATTTTATATATATATATATATATATATATATATATATATATAGTTTACATTTCGAGGTCACTGTCCTCATTTGCTGAATATTTGTTTAAAGATTGTTTAATTTGTTAATATGAAGCCATATTAAGTTATATAGGTATTAAGAATTACAGGAAAATAGTTACCCATGTTTATCATACTTATAGTTAGACTAGTCAGTTTCTATACATGCATAAAGATTCTATTTTGTATAGATTAGTAATCTTGAAACACTTCAAAGAACTGTAGAACATGGCATTTAAAAAATTTAGGATTCTGTTGACATGAGACACAATTGCTCCTGGCAGCATCGATCTATTCCCAAGAGAATGTTGGGCACTGAAGACACTCCAGCTGGAGCTTGTTTTCATTTGGGCAAAACTGGCCTTTGGGCAAAGAACTGCTTCTACCTTGACTACAGACAAAATGCATGATGTCCAGACTGGACAAGTAAAAACAACTGCTAAACCTTACAAAGACAGGGCAAGACGGTTCTTCAAATTTTCTTGCCTCTGAAAAGGTCTGTCAGATACTCTAGGCCTTAGCCAAAGTTGGTTGCCCAAATGAGACTTTGGGTGATGGCTCAGGCAGCTGGCTATCTCTATCATTTTTTTGCACCTTTTAGAAGTTGCTTGATTGCATTTCCTGTTTACTCAGGTAATATTATTTCCCTTCTTAGGTCTTTAATGAGGTTGAAGATTAGATATTCATAATTACTTTCCACACATGACTTAGTCAAGCCATTTTTAATATAAGATTTAGACTCTTTAGGATAGGATAACTATTGAAACATTTAGCATATTTCTTGTTTGATGTTGTTCATGCTGGTTGTAATTCTAATTTTTAATATATGTTTTTGCCTCTTTTCCCTGAAAAATATTTGATATTTGTTCTTACTGTATATACTTTTATAATAGGCTTAGAACTCTCTTATTTGGACAAAAGGAGGAGGTGCTGTGGGAACTCTTTCAGTCAGTAATCTTTAAGATACCCATGCATTTTGGGTGTGGTCTCATGTACTTAAGTGCAGATGAAAAGCGTGCACGACCCTCTTTTTTCTGCTGGATTCAGTTCCAGTTCCCAGTGCACGCAGAGGACTGTAGATCGCTACCTTTTATTATGAGTTTATTCCCAAATAAATAAACCTTTGTTATACTCAAAAAATAAAATAAAATAAAATAAAAAAAGCAGCAGCAAGGAAAAGAAACGGTGTCCTGTTTTAAGTTGAGAAGGAATGTAGAGCATGTAGGATCATGCTTCCTTCTCGCTTTTCTTTGAAGTATTTCTAATGTGCAGATCATTTCTCATCATCTTCATTAAGACCATGTCATATGTAAATTATACTTCTAGCATTAAAGGAAATGATGCATATTTGTGTGATATTGACTATATAAGATATTGGACTGAATACTTACATTATAGTTTAAATACAATCTCATTAATTAAAAAAAAATGACTGCCAAACTTTGTCAAGACAAGGTAGGACAGTTCTTCAGAATTCCTTGCTTCACAGGAAAGTCTGTCAGATATGCTAGGCCTATAGGCCAGAGTTGGATGCCCTAACATTTCAGAGAAACTTTGGGTGACTGTCCAGTCAGCCTGATGCCCCTGTCATTAGGTAACATTTTATCCTCCTGGGGTCTTTGATGGAGTTGAAGACTAAATAGTTATAATTACAGTTTTTCTTAGTTATGATAAACAGGTAAATTAGATATAAAATTTTAGACTCACCAAAATAAGATAGATAAGTGTATTTTTCTCTAATTTGCCAAATACAAGTGGACTGAATATTGTAACTATAATTCTTACTTAATAGCTGTTTTGTTATATATAATCTTATATTAAAGTAAAAACCTTCCTTTTTAATTTGACAAAAAGGTGGAATGTTGTGGAATAATCTTTTTGTACACTGAAGATTTGTGATTGTGATTGGTTTAATAAAGAAGCTAGCTGGTCAAGAGCCAAATAGGATAAACTTAGGTGGGAGAGCTCACCTGAAAATGCTGGGTGAAAGAAGAGCAGAGTCCGGAGTCGCCAGCCAGATGCAGAGAGAGCAGGAAATGAATGTGCCATGCTAATAAAGGTACCGTCATGTGGCAGAGCATAAATAAGGAAAATGGGTTACTTTAAAATATAAGTGCTAGCTAGTAATAAATCTGAGCCATTGGCTGAGCACTTATAAATAATATTAAGTCTCTGTGGCAATTTGGAAGCAGCTGCTGGGATGAGGAGTGGGCTGTCAGGACAGGAAAACTTTTGATTACACACTGTTTAGGTCCAGGACATGTTTTATAGCACAAATTCTAATTGTTCATAATAATAATAATAATAAAACCCTGGAGTCAGATATTAGGGGATGAAATCTGAGAAATAAGAGAAGCAGTACAGATAGTCAGTCATTAGAGAGACTTTTTACTTCTACCAACGCTCAGACTGAAGGGGAAATCCTGTCCTCAGATTGTCTCCTCAAACTGCTACTGTCTCCACCAAACCTTAGACTGCATCTGAGTTTCTGTCTCCTCCTGCTTTATATTCCATTCTCCACATAGCCATATTGTTCCTCTCTCCACTGCTGGGATTAAAGGCATATGATCCCAAGTGCTAGAATCACCTTTGTGTGAGCTCTGTTTCTCCTTTAGACTAGACCAATTTCGTGTAGCCCAGGGTGGCCTTGAACTAACAGAGGTCCGTCTGTCTGCCTCTGTCTCCTGATTCCTGGGATTAAAGATGTGTGCCACCATTCCCTGACCTCTAGCGGCTTAGCTCTGCACTCTGATCTTCAGCGAAGCTTTACTTGTTAAAACACAAACAAAATATCACTACAGCGTTCAACTGTCTGCTGCTTGCTGCCTCTCAAAGGAAATGTAATCATAAAAAAAAGTTGGAACCATTTTAGTCCTTGAAAGAATACCAATGAGATGCTGCAGAAAAGGAGCCAATCCCTACGAATTTTTCCGACAAGGGATCTTCCACTTTCATTCTTGACCTTAGTCTCGGGAACCTGAAGAGCTGACACTGAAGTTCATCAGTCTGTCCTGGACAAGTCACTTATCTTTTATTATTATTTCTTAAACATTTTTATTTTAAATAAATATTTTTTAAATCATGTGTATGTGTTCAGGTGCACAGACACCCAAAGATGAAAGAATAGGGAAATCAGCTCCCCTGGAGCTGGAGTTACACACAGGAGCTGCCTGACATGACTGCTAGGAATTGCTCCCAGGAAGAGGAGCATGGGTTTTTAACCTCTGAGCCATCTCTTTATTTTAGAACTCCTATTTTTAATTAGAAAGCAGAAACACCACCAAATATTGACAAGTTCATAATGTATCTAACAAAACATCTTATTTTCAGGGGGAAGGGTTCTTGAATGTAATCAAATTAAATATGTAGAATATTCGACTTGTATCTGACAAATTTCTTTGCCCCTGGGGAAACAAGGGACAGAAAGATATGGTGATCCTGAGAAGCAAGCCATACATACACCAAAACCAAAGTTAACCATTAAAAGGGCCGTTGCAGAAAAAAGTATGTAAGACAAAAAATTGGGAGGCCTGAGTTTACAATATATATTGGGAATGAGTTCAGAAAAATCATTTCTCTGTGGTTCTTTACTTCCCAGAATACAGTATGATAGGGCTGAACTAGATCCCTTTCAGTCTGCTGAGATCTAAAGCCCATAATTTATAATGACAATGAAGGATCCAGTCAGAGGGACATATAAGCACATTTTGCATTCAGACCTAGAGAACGAAAAGGACTAGGGATACTTGCAGAAAAAAGACATTATGGTTGGGAGAAACAGCAAAAGCCATCTACAAGAAAAACAATTACCTCAAGGGTTTATGAAAGCAATCTAGCTGGGAAGTTTGCTGCTAGAATTAAGGGAAGAAGAAGCCAGACCTCCAAATTCTTGAGTAAGGGGGAAAGGTTTGCTCTGAAGGCAACTGTAACAACCAGAAGTTCCCATGCAAATATAAACTAAAGAAGAAACCCCCTTTTCTTATGCCTATATTTTCACAGGGAAAATAAGCTTTACTCTTCAAAAGAGTGCAATGCTGGAGACGTTTCTCTAACTGGGGACCCACCTGAGGCAAGACTCAGAAATGGGGAGGATTCCTGGTTCAGTGCTGCCATCTCTTCTCTGCCTACAGTTATAGTAATGTGTAACCAACAAGAAGTCTGATTTCAGCCACAAGGCGATGTGAGTTATTTGGCCCAGTTATCAATAATAAAACTGACCACTGGACCTCTTTTGCTGGCCACTTCTCAGCTGATTTAGAATCAAGACAGAGAAAAAGGGTTTAACACTGATGTGACTGACAACATAAAAAAGGCAATGCTAATGTTTCAGAAAGACTGGTTGGGTTGTAGTAAAGAGGAGGAAAGACCAAAAATATAAGCTGGGGGCCATGCTCCTGTAGTAACCCAGGCAACCAGTGAATCATCAAGTATTACCCAGGGTTTGAAATCAATAACTGTTCAAATAAAAACAAATACTGAGCCAATTTACAAGAATAAATTACACAC
This sequence comes from Chionomys nivalis, assembly GCF_950005125.1. Taxonomy (NCBI): domain Eukaryota; kingdom Metazoa; phylum Chordata; class Mammalia; order Rodentia; family Cricetidae; genus Chionomys; species Chionomys nivalis. Next base: position 17,206,440 of record NC_080094.1, on the reverse strand, counting down.
ATACATACACACACATGCACACAATTGAGACTTAATTACTAACATTTTAAAAAATCAATTAATATCCTTTCATAACTAAAAACTGATTATGCTGACTGGTGCAATAATTAATTAAAGGAACCAAAATATTTTTACAAAGATACAGAGGAAAAGAAATCAAAGGCTAAATAGTTCAAAACCCTATTTGGGCTACACAGAAGAGTATTATTACAAGTGTACACAGCCCTAACACATACATAGACAAAGTCTTTGTAACTTGCCACATTTCTAAAGAGATGGCCATCTTTATCTACCTGTCAATCTCCACTCAAAAGATGCCTCCTAGATTTCTAAAGCTAGAGAGTTCACTGTCCTTTAACAGCCTGTAAAAGGACACGTACTTCCCCAACTCATTCACTTGGTTTAACTAGACCAGAATTACACTCTTTTCATCTAATGCTGTTAAGATCTTCATCAGTCAGAATCTTGATTTTGCCTCTACATGTGATATTCAACTTTATTTCATGAAATAACTCCTTATTTTCCTGAAATAGAATTTCTAACAATGTCTATATGTTATCAACTTGTTTTAAATCTTATATAATGTCAGTATTAATTTCTTTAAGGAGAAGTCAATAAAACTGTGAACATGAGAGTTTAGAACATTAGTGAGTCCAGATATGTTATCTTCTACTGTCCTCCAAAGCACAGAGGTCCGCTCCTCTAGTTACCCTAATTCTCAAATGCTTAGGATTCATTACAGTTGATAACTCCACTAGTCTGAACTTCCTTCTTTAAACCTTTACCCTAAAAATTCCTTTACCCTAATATATATACTCCCCAAAGCAATGTACAAGTGTATGATTGGCAGAAGCCAAAATTACTATGTCACCCTACCCACATACTGGAGATCAGAGTATCCTTCCAATGTTAAATGAGCAATAAAGCTTCTATGGTTTCCATTAGTCTGAATACCAACTTTACCTGTCCCTCTTGGTCTTTCAAGGTAGACAGGATTTTATGACTATTCTTGCCAGCTACAACCCTAGGATCCATTGACCTTCAAGCTTCTTTGATAGGAAAAAATGACATTCCCGTGTAATAACATTTAAACTTGGATTAGGGATTATCTATCTGGTCCTGACAAACCATCCTTCTGAAAACTAAACCAGCCACAAAGCAGACTTGAAGCTGCAGTACTCAGCACTAAAACACTTTCTAAACACACTTCTCCCCGTGCTCTGACCCAACCCAGGTGTTTGGCAGCCTCATTATGCTATGTTCTCAACATTCACACCAAACCCCTACGATTTCATGGTCTGATAGGACAGAAAGACAAACACCTCACCTCTGTATTTAGACTTCAGAAACTTAACTTCGAGTTAGGGATTATAATTTTTTTGTTTTATATTTTCTCAAAAAGTCTAAATACAATGCCATGCAGTAATGATTTAAAAAAGACATCCCATTTGTACGCAAACAGCAAATACTGATTTCTGTGTGAGAAGCACCATAGCTGCATGCTCTCTCCCATTACACACTGTATGGTCAATCTGCACCTAGGCCTCTGACCTACATAGGTCAATTTGTTCTTATCTAGCTTCATTTATCCAGCACTGTCTGAGCAGCTATGGCAGGGTCAGGGACTGTGCCAGACACTGCACTAAGGAACTAGATCAGAAATAATCTTGCAATAGAGCATGGAGCCTGGGGAGGAAAGCCAGTTCTCTTGTACACAGTCTGTCTGCTCATGGTTCTGCCAGAATACCATACCACTGACTCCTACGGCTGTGTACCTTTGCCTCTATACCACTGCTGTCAAAATATCCCCACCATTAGACCCAGGATGTCCTATGAAGTATACTTTAGACAAGTTGACATTTAAATTATTTTTTGTTCGTTTATTTTTTGTTTTCTCGAGACAGGGTTTTTCGGTGTAGCCCTGGCTATCCTGGAACTTGCTTTGTAGGTCAAGCTGGTCTCAAACTCAGGGATCTGCCTGTCTCTGCCTCCTAAATGCTGGGACTAAATGGTATGCACCACCACCACGACCCGACTTAAATTCTTTTTAAATACAAACTGAATACCAAGAAATTACATGACTAGGAGGTGAGAAGAGGTTCATTTTTGATTGAAAGCTAAAAGGACATAAAGAACATATCCACAAGGCATTTAAAGAGCACATGCACAGCTGAGATGGGATGCCAGCCACCACATAAAGAGTGCTGAACACTAAGTACGTAGACTAAAAAGATGGTAGGACTCTGAAGAAATTTAGCAATTCTTGGAGTTTCCAAAAAGTACAATGTTTTAAGTATAATTTCAGATATTAAATTAGAAAACAACACCTTCCATTAATGCCAAGAGTTAACCCCCTCACTGTCTCATGTAAGTGAGGTACAAAGCTTGGACCAGGAGAGGTGTAGTCAAGTCGAGCCCAGGAGCTTAGGCTACTGACAAAGAGAAACAGCCCCATGAAGTCAAGGGCAAAGAGGAAAGTACACACCTGGCCTTCTTGGACTTCGTCCTGGATACATAGTCAGTGCAGCTCCTCTTCTCTTTAGTCTCCTTGGTACCCGAGGCCTCCCGAGGCTTCCGGGGCTTCTTCACACCATCCTTCTGCTTTGCCTCCTTGGGCTCCTTGGCCCTCTTCGGCTCCTTGGCTCTCCTGGGTTCTTTTGGCTCTTTAGGTTCTCGTTTTCTCTTTGGCTTGGGCTCCCTGTCCTTGCTTCCCTTTGTTCCCTCTTGCTCTCCTGGATCCTTTTTCTTCCGTTTCTTCTTCACTCCAGTACCTCTGCCTCCACTATCCTCCATCCCATTATGGGATATCAACTTCCTAGAGAAAAGGGTATCAGCTTCTTCTTCAGTAGCATAAAGGTCCTTCTGGGACAGACAGTGATTGGCAATATCTTCGATTTTCTCTTCCTGATCAGTGCTGCAGTCAAATGGTGATGGTGATTTGTAATCAAAATTAACAGAGGCATCTGACATTGGGGAATGACTCAAAGATTTTAACTTGGACAACTGTGAAAGAGAAGAAAAAAAAAAGCACATTACTCCTTCACTGCTCCAAAGACTGTTATTAGGTTTGAATGATTCAGTCAATATATAGTGAGTTCCTACCATGTGTTAGTTCCAGTACGCTAGACCTTGGGATACAGTACAAGCAGGACACAGCCACCTGTGGCCTTATGCAGCAGTGGCATGATGTTGATATGTTACAAGTCAGAATATGAGCCACTGAGATGGCTCAACAGGTAAAGGTGCTTGTGCTCAACTTGGGACCTGTTTAATTCCCAGAACCCTTGTAAAGGTGAAAGAGGGAACCAATTGCCCTTTACCTCTACCATGCACCATGGCATGCACACTCATATAAACATATCAAATTCTTAATTTAATATATAACTAACATATAAAAATTTGAAGGACTTTTTCTATAAGGAAATTTGAGATTATTTTTATTATTTTATTTAAAACAGGCATGTATATAATAGTTTTCTCCAAAAAAAAAAAAAGAAAAAGAAAAAAACCACCTTCAGATGCCACCAAATCCTAGGCATACTACAGAGATCCGCAATGGGATTTATGATACTCACACACAATGCTACTATTCAAGTATGTTGAAACCTCCTGGTCATGAACTAAGGCAAGTTTCTGGGGTGATAAGGCAAGATTCATGCACTCCTATACCTCTCAAAATTTATTAGTGACCAAGAAGTATCAACACTGAACTGCGCTGATTCTGAACAAGGAAAGTGGAATCATTCCAACTTGTCCTTTTTTTACGTTTACTTATTTGTATGTGCATATGCATGGGTACACAGGTCAGAGTGCAACTTGTGGGAATTGATTTTCTTCTTCTGTCATGTGGGTCTGGAGAATTAAATTCAGACTGTTAGGGTTGGTGGCAAGTGCCTTTATCTTCTGAGGCATCTTGATGCCCTACAAGTTTTACTTTTGATAATAACTAAAACTAGGCTTGTTCTGTATTTCATTGAACTCAGCTACTAGACTCAATCCCAAATACCTTTGGTCACTTGCAAAAAATCAAACTACCCAAATAGGAGGGAGTTTTATTGTGACCAATGCTAGAAGGAGTATGTCACAGGTGCTGTGGTAGCACTAAAAAGGGAATTTCAAAACCACTTTTGAGAACCATTAAGTAAAAGCATAGTCTCACACCATGAACAATTTTAAGGAAACAATACTTCAGAGGTTGATGTTTCATCTCATACTTTCAGGTCTAGAATTCTAAAAAGTACTTTCATAACCAAAGATTGCCTATAGTCCAATAATAATGTGACTGCCAGCTCCAAGGATAGCAGTCTTTCCTTGATCTAGAACAAAGAAATTACCTTGGGAGAGCCCAAGAAGGACGAGCTTTCCAGGAAGATGGAAAACCAGCATTCTGGTGATAGTTTAGAAATAGCACCATTTGTGAGTGCCTGCTCTCCTATGTTATATACCACAAACACTTGCTCAGGTGGTGTGGCTTTCCTTAAGTGTGCTGGTTCCCCAAGGTGTACCCATACTTCCTGGCCCACAGCGGGAATAAAAGCATTGCAAATTCAGCTGCATGCTACCCTGTCTTCTTTTCTAGTGCTCTTCCGCAGTCTGAGGTGCACAATGCAGTACTGAGATTAGTGGGAGAAAAACACTGAAGAAAAGAAAGGTTTTCTTTTGGATCTTTACAGTAAGTAAAATCCTGCTAAATAAACATGCCTAAATCCTATGGGCAACAGTTGTTCTTTCAAGACTCTGTACTTTAAGAAAAAAGGGAAGTTTCTACGTGCTCATACTGGGAATATTAATGAATTCTGTGCCAGGGACATTGGTCCTTAGAGATCAAGGATTTTAAGAGTGCAAGAGTGGACAAACTGAGACCCTTCAGTGCTCAGCTCTAAACAGGGCATCTCTACCACCTCCTGCAAGTCTGGAGAAGAGCTCAGAAGAAGGGGTAGAAACCATTTAAGAATTGGAAGATGAGGAAAAATCCTACAAAATATTATCTTCTGGACAGGGCATGGTTGCTGCATCCATGAACTCACAGCAGTGGTGGCTACCCACCTGCATAAGCCCTATCCCTACACCCCAGGAGCTGTAGGAAGAATAGTTAATGGTTGCTGGAGAGAAGTAGAGTCATATTTGTGAGTGGTAGAGTCACTAGTGTATTGTCTTTGCTCAAAGTAAGTAAACTCCTGCCTATATGCATGCAGGCAATTCTAACTTAAAAAAAAAAAAAGACTTGAATATAGGAGGACTTTGGAAGAAGATTTGATGAAGGGGGAAGGGGTAAGTGATGTGGGAAGGTCATATGTCTGTTGCTTTCATTGGTTAATAAAGAAACTGCCTTGGCCCATTTGATAGGCCAGCCCTTAGGTGGGTGGAGTAGACAGAACAGAATGCTGGGAAGAAGGGAAGTGAGGGCAGACACGATGGAGCCAGCCATCAGGTCAGACATGCTGAATCTTCCCCGGTAAGCCACCACCTCGTGGTGCTACACAAATTATTAGAAATGGGTTAATCAAGATATAAGAAATAGCCAAGAAGAGGCTAGAACTAACGGGCCAGACAGTGTTTAAAAGAATACAGTTTCTGTGTAATTATTGTGGGGCTAATAAGCTAGCTGTGCGGGAGCCGGGCAGGACGAAAAAGCAGGCTTGCCCGCAGCTCCTTACTCTTATCTTACAGGTAAGAGAGAATAAGGGAGGTGATTTTGATCAAAGAGCATTATGTATGTGTGAAGCTGAAAATAAATTTTTAAAAAGTGAGAGGACAAACTGAAACAGTTTCAAAACCAAAAGACTGAATTCCACCGAGAGAAGTCTGCTCTAGGGCAGTGACACTGTCTCTTCTTCCTGATGACAAAGTCTCTTTACTCATGGACAAGGCTTATCAGAGAAGATGGAAGTGGGCAGTAGCAGAGAGAATTAAATACAGAGAAAATAACTACAGCAGCTGCTAATGTTTACTGCACATGTCATATAAAGATAATGGATGACATAAGGACTCTAACAAGGTCAGTATAAAGATACCAGTCTGTACAGGGAGAAGTGGGAATTAGTGATGGTAAGGAATGTACCCTGGACAAGAAGCAGCTAGTGAGGAGAGGGCTGTGGATTTGGAATTCTGGCAAAAGGCTAATGTGTATTTATGACCTCCCAGAGAATAGTGACAGATTATTAGGCCACCAGACCAGCCAGATGAGACTTGGTTAAATGTTGTTAAATGTGAGTGTATATACTGCTTTGGGAAAAGTCAGATAATTTTTTACTAAACTAAACAAACACCTCAACTGCTGCCTGTGATATTCCACTACCTAGAATCAAAGATAATTATCCAGGAACAGCCCCATCAACCTCTACTAATTTTACAGATAAGAGACAACACAACTTGCCAAGGCTAAATTCCTAGAGTGACAGAGGTGGCACTTCTAAAAGGGGAAGAACATAATTGTTTGATGTTATAATGGGGAAAAGGCAAATACTAGTAATAGAAATATAAAATGTAAATTTTGGGGTCAGTAGTCCTGAGAAGCCTTTTTTTTTTTTTTTTTCATGTTTGGAACTAGGCTAAGATTCCTGAGGAGCAAAAAACACATAAGACAAAAACATTTCTTTCACGTACTTCTGAGCCAGAGGGAGACAAAAAGTCTGAGTGCTAAATCCTACGCCAGTGTCTCCACTTTGAAATGGCTCTAGGTGGAAGAGGATGAAGACAGCATACCACAAGGGACTCAACAATAACTTACTTTACATCAACTTACATAGAAATGAGAGTCTAGGAACTGAGCAAAAAATAAAGGAGAAAGGGGCTAACTGTTAAAAAACCAAAAACAATGGTGTTCCTTTGATCCAAGCTTATTAACCCACAACAGTCCTGGAAAACAATGAAATCTAGAAGAATGAGATTCATCTTAATTTAAAAAGTTTAAGAACAAATGAAAAAATTATAGTCTAAGGTAATGATCTCAAACTAAGAAAGCCCATTTTAGTCCATTATGACAGGTAAACGTCTAAGTTTAAAGACAAGTTTACACACACACACGCACACACACAGCATATGTGTGTACTACTGAAGAGAAAACTGATATCCTATAACTAGAAGGAGGACAATGGAGACAGAGGTACTGGAGTGAAGAACTAGAAGAAAGAAAGGCCAGGGTAGTAAGAGAGAACAAGGAAAAGCAAAGACAGTAGCCAAGCCAAAGAGCCTAGGAGGCCAAGGAGCAAAAGGCCACCTTGGTCCCATTCTTGTCTGTGGGTCCATCAACAGATACACTTCACTTTCCTCTCCTGAGAAGAACATAGTCTTCACCTTAGAGTGTCCTGCTTCATTCATGTACGACATAGGCAATGAGTCAGCCTCTGGGCCCAGGCCTCACTCTGGCCTCAAGTGTATGTTTCAGAATACAAAACCAATTACAATGGTTGGGGGTGGGCAGAAATCCTGTGAAGGTATATGAAGAGACAGAGGAAGAATTCAATGCTCTCTGGAAGAGTTGGAGTAAGTCTATTTTAAATCCTTTTGACTCATGAAGACAATGTTTTAAACTGGTTTTACTATCACTTTTAAATATGCTGAAAGGGGCAAACAAACTGAAGGTCTGAATAATGCTAGTCCTGCTCTGTTGAGGGATGCTGAGAAGTCTCAAATCAACTGTTTACTCATCCACATTATTACCAATGTTCGTATTCTTCCTCACTCACTATTTTCAACCAAGGCTTGTGACTGGGCAATAGTTCAGGCAGCAAACGCCTTCCTAGAGATTTGAGCTCACCCCGCCCCTGGCTGTAGAAGACAAAGACAGACTGTGCTAGGAACATGGCAGCTGGCTAAATCCACCATGCTTATTCCAGTTCACCTTTTGCCACCACCAAAATTGAGCACTGTACCCTAGGCTTTCCCTTTCTCCCTTACTACCATGCACTTCCTGAACCCATCTACAATTACTCTCTTCCTTCCCTGTTCACTTCTAAATTGGCTGACCCCAGAGACCTTACTCTTTCTAAATTACTCAAAATTCTTTGGTGGAGCTAATATTACCCGTGTCCCTATATTCCAATAGCAGACTACCAGTCTTCCATCCACAGTGTAAAATCCTGGTTCTTCTGAGGCATGTACCATGCCCTACTTCAACTGTCTTTCTACAATCCGACTATATACAGTTCTTTAGAAAACATTTAAGTCACTGCTGAACCTGGCCTGAAGTAGAACTTAAATATTTCTTGCACAAATAAATATGAAAAACTCAGCAATATTTGTTTAGTGAATAATTCATGTTCATATTCACTCCAGGGAAGAAAGTATGCTCTAGCTGTCTCAAGGTCTGAGAGTCCCGCTGCTCATCTGAATTACTCTTCCCAATTCACGAACTTTGTGTTTTCTTGAGGACCTAAAAATGAAGGCTATGCCTGCTCAGCTCTTGTCCATGGACGCAAGGGTCTCTGAAAGTCACCAGGTCTACTTTATTCCCTGGCTATAGCTCCAAGTTTTAATAAAACATTTTTAAAAACTGGACTGATTGGTCTAGATTACTAAAGTAAACCTTTCACCCTTACTATTTTATATCACATCTCATCTGCCATATTTTATACTTCTTAGTAGCAAACAAGGAGCTGAGAGTTTAAAAAAAAAAGAATCAGCACAGTCTGTTTTCACTAAGGTGAGGGTGTGTTCCCCTTAAGAAGTATATTCAGCTGTAAAAGTTGGGCTTTAATCATTATAATTCACACCTTATTTCCCTAGCTAATTTTTGCCTGCCTAGTATTGTTCAGTAACCTCAGTAATTAAACTCCACACACTTCTTAGAGGCAGTTCAGTTATTTTCATCAACACAGATGAAAAGACTGCAAGAGATTCATTTTTCACAGTCCTATTTTTTTGCGGGGGGGGGGACATTTCCTTTGGCAATACAAAGTCAGTTTCTAAAGCCTTTGTTTTTGGCATACCACCTGTCATGCCCCTTCTAGTTAATAAGAAGCATGATTATTTATTGCTGAATTTTGATTAACTTGTAAAAATCTGTCATCTCATTTTAATTTTCCCTAATAAAATTTTGAGCAGGGAAATGAGAAATTTCAAAGATCAGAATGCATTTACATGCCATTTTCTTCAAAGTGGAAAAACAAACTAAAAGAAATGAGGATTTTTTTTTTTTTTTAAAGAATGGATGTTTCTTTAAACAGACTTCCCCACTCCCCTTGCACATGCTGGGCAAGTACTCTAGCACTGAGCTACAGCCTAAGCCTTTTTTGTGTTGCTTCTATCGTTTCAGTATCATAGTTAAAGCAAGCTTGATGGCTATTCACTCTGTTACACACTAAAGATTTGCTTGCTTTTGATATATTAAATACTAAGTATTTGATTATCATTTAATTACTTTTCACACTGTGAAAACTGAGACTGAACTTTTTCAAAGAGCCTAAGTGATACAGTGGGAATTTCAATTCCATTCTATGAAAACCGAAGCCTTTTCGATCCACCCCTAAAGTGTGTGGTACATACTCAGTCCTAGAGCGTACAGATTGTTTGGGCTCCAGTATTCCATTGTTATGTGCTGAATTTCTTGCAGTTCAATAGTCCATATGACCCAGTGTCAAATACTGACGAAAGGAACAGGATCAGTTCTTCCTATTTATTCAGCCTGACCCCAGCACAACTAACAGTAATTTTCAAGTAGAATTCATACTCTGCAGCAGGGCACAGCAGGGTGACCCTATAGTCCTGCACTCACAAGGCTGACGCAAACTGATATCAAGTTCAACATCAGTCTGGACTACACACAAGCCTATACTTCTTTTTTTTTTTTTTAAGCCTATACTTCTATATCAAGACTATCTCAAATACAAATCAGAAGCCAACAAACCAACCCAAAACAGAAAACACATCCCAAACAACAGAAATTCCATTCTGTTCACTAATCATTACTCTAAGTTTAAAATAAAAATCTCCCTAAGGATACATAATAGTTCACCTTAAAGAATGTTTAAAAACGAAACATGAAAATTGCCTTAAGAACTATAAGCCTGCCTGCCTATCATAAATAACAATTTTTTGAGGGTTTGGGATATATTCTACAAAGCATTTAAATGGTGGTTTTGGATGGATGTGTGGTTCTTTCCATCTTCCTCATCATAAATGTAGCAGTAATAGAAGAACTTGTACACAGCTCCAGGAGCCTGTCAGAGTGAACCCAGGATCAATCCCCAGCAGGTGAACCTTTTCTGTGGTGCTTACCTACAACTTCCAGTTCACTGTAGCGCCAGAAAAGAGAAATCCAATATTTAGCTAGAAGTAGTGCTTTTCTTGTGAATAACTGACACCGATGAGAATAATTTCTCCAAATCATGCTCCCTACAAGGGTCATCTAGTCTGTGATAGTCCACATCCCCTCTCTCTAACTAGGGTTCCAAAGAAGACTAGAAAGGAAAGAAAGGGTGGCTACTTCTACCCAACAATCTTGCATGGGGTCCCAGTGCAAGGCAGGAATTCAGACCACTACCACTACCCCATTGCTAGATTATCATCCAATTCCATAAAAAGAAAGGCCACTGGTGTGGGAGAATTGTCTGTATTTTGTCAATCATGTTTTAAACGCTGATTGGCTGATAACCAGGCAGGAAGTATAGGCAGGAAAACCAGACAGGAAGTACAGGTGGGGCAATAAGAACTGGAGTATTCTGGAAAGAAGGAAGCTCTTTCCCTAGTCCTGCCCAGACTACCGAAGAAAGAGGATGTGACCTGCCCCACTGAAAAAGGTACTGAGCCATGTGGCTAACATAGATAAGAATAATGGGTTAATATAAGTTACAAGAGCTAATAAGAAGCCTGAGCTAATGGGCCAATCAGTTTATGATCTTCTGGAGACCTCTGAGTGATTTTCTTTGGGGCTAAACAGCTGTGGGAATTGGGCAGGACAGAAACCCCAACAAGCAGGCCCTCATGTTACAGGCCACCCATCAGACAGACTGTGTGAGAGTCAGAGGCCTATCTCCACGTCTCACTTCTGTAAGTCACACTGACTGATATTCTCTAGGTTCCTTCCAATATAAAGTCATCAGAAAACAGAAGTACCAACTGAGAAGAGGTACTATATTAATGAGTCACACTGGCCACAGTTACAAGTATAGATAAAAGAGTGCTTCTGAGCCGGGTGGTGGTGGCGCACACCTTTAATCCCAGCACTTGGGAGGCAGAGGCAGGTGGATCTCTGTGAGTCTGAGACCAGCCTGGTCTACAAAGCAAGTTTCAGGTCAGGCTCCAAAGCTACAGAGAAACCCTGTCTCAAAAAACAAAAACAAAATAACAACAACAAAAAGAATGCTTCTAGGACAATGAGGTGTCTCCATGGGCAAAGGCTCCTGTAGAGTAAGCCTGGCAACCTGAGCTCAAGTCTAAAGCCCCAAAACTCCCCAGAAAGGAGGAAGGAGAAAAGTGACTCCACACACTTGTCCTCCTACCACCACACATAAGTTATTACATGTGTACCTACTTCATGTGCACACACACACACACATAAAATGTGGGGGAAATTTTTAGCAAACTAAACCTCCAAAAATGATTAATACATAAAAACTATAGAGAATTGGTCACATCACTCAGAAAAATCTAAGAAGTTGTTCCAAAAGAGGAAGCATTTCTACAGGGCTAGCTTGCACCATTCTCAGTCACAGCTCCATTACACTGCTCTACTATGGACATGACTGAAGCAAAGGGGAAAATTCATGCCTTAGTCACCCAGAGCTCTGCTGCTTTGTATAATGAAAAGCAGAGACAACAGGGAACTACCAGAGGTTAAAATGTGAGCCTACACTGCTGGCCTATCCTCTTTAGTAGGCATAAGGTACAATGACACATAAAACACATAAGAGAAAAGGGACCACTTACCTGCTTCTCTTTCTTCTGTATTTTCATTTTCATCAATTTAAGGGAAGGTATTTATTTCTATAAAACATAAAATGCAAAGATTATGATTAATCTCACCAAAAAAAAAAAACCAAAAAAGTAAAGATTGACTCCAGATAACTGTCCAACAACACCCAGACCTCTAAGTTTATACCTAACTCTCACCAGACCCAGTTTACTGTTCTAGATGGGATGAAGAAAGTGACACTGTTTTTGTAAATCAGGTAATTTATAAAAGGTGCTGGCTTACCAAAGCCACCAGGTAACGAAAAGGAGAAACAAAAATAAATGGTATAACTTTACTGATAGGGATGAAGAAGAAAGGGTACAAATAGGTAAGCTTCACCCTTTGGGGAAATAAAAGTTCAATACATAAAGTTTACCACAGACAAATCATTTTAATAACAGAAATACAGACAATAAAAGAGAGACCTCAATGATTTCAAGTAATTTTGTCTAAGAGTGGGACAGGGATTGACACTGGTAGAGGGTAGAGGATGGTATTCTTTCATCTCATTGTAAGTTTTCCTATGTTACCAGATGTTTTAAAACCATGAAAATATATTACTTTGTAAGCTGTATTACAATAATTCATTGTTTAAAGGACTGCTTTCACTTTACTCAGGTCTTAAGCCTTTCTGTTAACAGTTCTCTTCAATATGAGTTTTGAGCACCTCAAGAGTCCAGCAGCTGGTTTTCCAGGACAGGAAGGAACCCTGGTCTTGCTTGCCTCACTAACCACAAGTACTACCTATGGGTCTCCCAACATTACACACAAACAGTAGAGGGATCGTAGAATATTGGTTTCTGGCTCTAGGCTAGATTTAAATGTTGCCTAACATTTTACCAGAAGCCTACAATCACATCAAAATTAATCCCATCTACATGAATGTGATATGCAGGCATTAATAGACCATTATAATTAATGAAGTAAGTATCTGAAGTGGTGGCTATATGTTCCTTAGCTCAATTTAATTATTTCTATTATATTCATAAATCCTTACATCACTTCATAGTTCATAAAATATATAATCACAGTTGGTCAACTTACCACAAAAATTATTTTTTAAAATTAAAAGTTTTCTTTGAAGTTCAACTTCTTAAGCTATGGGCTATGATGACATATAGTTTCATAATTAAAGGTAGTGGTCACAAAAAAATTGGCAACAGCTTAAAAGGTTTCTGAATTGCAACTACCAAAAATCAGTCAGAATCAATGTATCATAAAGGTAGATTCCTAGCAGTATTTGCCTGTGTCGCTGTAGCCTTGGCGTGGAACGTTTGCTCTTTGCACTGCACACACCATCACATCACAGGGCACCGAGGAAAACAACCATGTTATGCAGTACAGTGCTTTCACACCTGCAGTTTTCTCCTTAGATCAAAACACAATGGCTTTCTTACAGAAAACTAAAACTTTAGTATTTCCTATTATCATTTCCCAGCATATAAACATCAAATTAGTTTATCTTTGGATTGTATTATATTAGAATTTAATTTGTTTTTAAGTGCTGCTTGAGCTGCTGACTCGAGTTTCATAAAAAAGCAATTTAGCAAATTTTGGGTTGTGATTAGGGCAAAATTTCCAATTATTTCTGCAAAGGCCCTAAACATTTCTGTCATGTACTATGCATTTAAGTGAAGCAGCATTCTCCACAATGAGCATTATAAAATCAAACTATTGCTCAGGAGTTAGGGTGATGGCTTAGTGGATGAAATGCTTGTGTGCACACACGAGGATCTGAGTCTGAACCCCCAGACCCTGTGAAAGCTGAGTGCAGTAGCATGAGCTGTTTAATTCCAGCACTGCTATGACAAGACCTGAAGTAGAGAGGAATCCTCAGAAGCTCACTGCCAGCTAGCCTGAAGACTACAGCACAGCAGCTAACAACAAAAAGACCCTGCATAGACACAGACATGCAGAACAAGCAAAAAGAAATCTTGCCTCAAACAAGAAGAAAGGCAAGGACTGACATCCAAATTTGTTCTCTGACCTTGACACATGCCATGGCATGCATATGTCTGAACACATATACACATGCATACATAGAACATCCATGCAGACAAAGAAAAATCACCTCTGGAAAACCCTGAAGATCCTCTATGCCTTTCAGTCTCATATATTCAACAAGGATTTAAATTTTTATGTAAAAATAAACAAGTACAACTATCTCATTGGTATGTAATTTGCTTTCATCTTTATAAGAGGTAAAATTATACGCATGACAAAAATGGCTTTAAAGTAAATTCCTTATAATTTATTATTATAAATTTTATATGCCTACATTCTAGAGTTACAAGTGGACAAAGTTTAAGATAACCTGCTCTTTTATCTATCAGGGTGCTACTATCTGCCAAGAGCACCACGGCCAAGGGAATAACAAGCTGGAAAGCAGGCAGGGCAGGGAGACAGACTGTTTGCTCAGTCGGGAAAGGGATCTTCTATGAGGACATGCTTCTAAGTAAGTCAGAGTCAGCACTGAGGCAACAATCACTCACCCCCAAATGACCATCAATCCCAGAGAAAGAATAACAGTTCTAAATCACAGCAGGTAAAGCCTAAAACAATATTCTTTCCTACATTTCAATATAGTTCTAGGTAAATTATATTAACTGTTTTTTTCCCTTTAATTCCAACTTTAAACTATTAGACTCAGGAAGAATGCCATTCTTAGCCAGCACTACCATGTATTTCCTGATCATTGCAGAAAATCAACATTCTCAACCTATCTCACAAACTACCACAAATTCTGAAATTAACTTCAGAAAGTAATTTCAGCTAATAAAAAGGATACTACAATTACTAGAAATATATACTAAAACTTTTGTCCAATAAAATGAAATCATTAATACAGAAAAATTTTACCAACCCCAATATAGCCCACAAAATAACAGATGTTACTAACATCACTAAGTGCTCCTAAGCACCTCATAATATAAACATTCTCTCTTAAACGACCTCTTTTTTTTTCAGGCTTCCTGATGGCACACATTAAAACACAAAACAAGCAAGCAAACAAACAAATCCCACAACTGATCTTCCTGTAGAGCTGAAAGCCATGTACTAGGAATGGCTTGTGCTTCTGCACACAGTAAAAATGGCTTTTATGGCCCCTGTGGCTGTGTCACCATCACTCAGAAGTTGTGATTAGATCGAGTCTCAATAAAGAACAAATCAAATAGCAATTTCAAAATCTCAACACTTAATTAAGAAGCATAATGTAATATATTTCTGAAAGCCCTGAGTGTGTAAACCAGGAAATCTGTCTCAGGGGAAAAAACTAACTTCTAAATGGCATGACAACTGGACAGACTCTAGGATCCTCCTCTCTGTATCCCAATACCTATATGTGCAGCATGTAATTGCCTTCTCCAAAGGTAATAACTAATAACATAAAAGGCAAACGACGTAAAAGTTCCCATTCCTTCCTATGCTCACCATACAATAATGTTTCTATTAAGAAAAAAAATGAGAGCCAGGTTCCGGTAAGAACATTTTGCATTACTCTCACTAGTTCAAGAATTCTTTTCACTAGTGTCTTTGCCATTTTTAAATTCTTCAGTGTTGTACTATGCACACTTAAAAATAGAAAAACATCAAGCTCACACTATTCAACAATTAATCCACATGTATCATTTAAATATTTTCAATTTAAAAATAAATTAATTTTATTCTATTTTTAAAGGTAATTTTTAAAATAAATTTATTTTGTTTTTAAAGATAGGGTGTTGTAACCCCGACACTGCCTAGAGGGCTAGGACACGGAAATAGAATAGCCCAGAGACCTCGGATAAAATCAGATATAACTGGCAAAAAAAAAAAAAAAAAGTCACTGTAAGGATGCCTAATGATATTCGGCTATTCTTATAGAATGATGCCTCGTCCAATGGTCATCAGGGGGGCTTCACCTGGCAACTGATGGAAACAGCTGCAGAGAGCCAAACACGTGGTGGAGATTGGGAAATCCTGAGGAAGAGGAGGAAAGATTGCAGGAGTCAGAAGGGTCAAGGACACCATAAGAAAGCCCAAAGAATCAACTAAGATGGGCTCACAGGGCCTCACAGAGACTGAACAGACAGCCAGGGAGCCTGCATGGGACTGACCTAGACCCTCTGCGTGTCAGTGACAGTTGTGCAGCTTGTGGGATTTCCAACAGAGAGTGCGGGAGCTGTCTCTGACTCTGCTGCCTGCTTTTGGGACCCTTTCCAGAACTGGGCTGCCTCGTTCAGCTTTAACAGGAGAGGATCTTGATAAACCATGGCTAGCTGATATCTAGGGAAGGCCTGTCCCTTTCTGAAACATAAGGGAGGAGGAGAAGTGGATGGGGGTGGGTGGGTGGGGGTGACTGGGAGGAGAGGAGGGAAGGGAAAGTGTGAGTGCAATGTAAAAATCAACAAAATAATTAAATATCCTTTTTAAAATGAAGAAAATTAGAGAAAAAGATATTACCTCACTATAATAACCTTGATTGGTCTGGAACTCTTAGATGTCTGCTGTCCCAAAGCACTGGCATTAAAGATATAGCACCACACTCAGCCTCAAACAACAGCTTCTAAACCAAACATTCTAATAATACAATCCAAAGATTACTAATTTGATACTTACATTCTGAGGAATAACAGGAAAATAGTAAGTCTTCGTTTTATGTAATTAGACTACTATGCTTCTAAAAGAGCAGGAATCCACACTTAAGCACAGTATTATAACTCAGCCTTGGTGTTGGGGCAGTATTTGAGGGCATTGTGTTAAGCGACAGTGTAAACACGGCTCAGCATGTGTGCTGTGTTCGGAACCACGGCAGCAAGGCTGGAATGCATACAGACAGGTACTACTAGATACACCTTGGATTCATTACACATTTGACTGTGAATTAATTTGCCATCATCCTATGTGGGTATGTTCATGTAGGTTCCATCTCTAGGAGATCAAAGGTGCTGGATCCCCTGGAGCTGGAGTTCCAAGAGGTTGTGTGTCACCTGATGTAGGTACTTGGAACTAAACTCAAAACCTCCACAAGAGCAGTTATGTGTTCTTAACCAATGGGCCATCTCTCCAGCCCCCAGAAACCTGCCGCTGTGATATTTTTGGGACTCTCCAACACACAGTTATATAACCCCATGGCTTAAGAACCTGGGTTTTTAATCACAAAGAGGATTCCATGGGTGAAAATTCCCTCAGCTTCCTACTTTCCTGCTATGATCCTTAGTGTTAATTGACAACTGTTGACAGAATTTAGAATCACCTGGGAAATGGGCCTCTGGGCACGACTGTGAGAAACTACCTTATTACATTAACTGATGTGGAAAGACCCATCTTAACTGTGGTGGCATCATTCCAGGGAACCCTGGACTGCAGAACATGGGGAAAGTATGCACTAGTTTGTTCTCATCCTTCTGTTTCCTGATTTGTGGATGTTATGTGACCTGTTGCCTTTATTTCCCTGGCATGATGCAGCGTGAACTGTCAGCCAGAATAAAAAGTAACAAGATATCACCTGTTTACCCCCACAGCACAAAACTGGACAAGGTCATTACTGCTTCACGAGACCTGAAGCAATTTAAAGGTATTATTAGATATCAAGAGTTTGAAGTATCAAAAGGCAGAGTTTAAATCCAACCTCTGAGAGTGACTAAACATGGAATCCTTGACTGTCAATGGTGTCACCTGTCTCAGAGGGTTTAGAAGAATTAAAGAGGATGACAATCTATGGTGTCTGCTACTCAGTGAATAAAAACTATATGACAACTATTATTGCTGCCAACGCTAAAGGTCAGGGAGGGTGGAGGCACTCCTGAGGACTAGTAGTCCTTGAGAGTCTGCCCTGACAAAGGTAACAGAGTCTCCAGATGGAAGGTGGTTTGAAGCTGGTTGGAAAGAATGATAAAGGTCCAAAGTATAATGGCCACAGGGAAGAAAACCTGAATTTTGAGAGGAGTTTTAAGATTTTAACATGAATAAACTAGTATTTTAAGCACAGAGTCATTTGAACCCCTTAGGCATTTATTAGATACGGATTTAATAGATAATGGTGGTAAACAACTATTGGAATGGTAACACTTCATCTTCCAGGGTGGGGCACTTCCGTTATATAAAGCTTACTACATGTATTACTTTGAAATGACCACAGGAACCGAGTATCTGCCCCCCCCCATACATTCATTTCCTTCTAGAGTCTCACGGCCTCTTTGGAGATGCCTTCTCTGCTCTCTTTAACAGGAATAGCACCTCCCCATCTTCCGTTTCTCATCTTACTGTAATCCTATTTGACACATGCATTTTGCTTTTGGGTTATGAGTTTACTTCCAGTTACCCTCTTTGTACACAACACTGGGAAGTTAGCCATTTTATTCATGCTATATACTCCTAGAGTCTAGAATCTCACAGGCTTCTGGTAAAATGTTCAATGAGCATTTGTTGAGTGAAAGTTCATTTTCCCTAAAAGAAAAAAATCACTAATTTCCCACTTTCTATAGCTCTTAGTTCAACAAAGAAACAGGTTCAACTCCAAACAGATGCAACTCTAACAAACCCAAAATACACCCAGTCTTCCTTCTTTCCAAACGCTTCCCTGAAGCTGTTTTCCTCAGGATTCTCATCCTACTGTGGTTTTCCTTTCCTTTTTTTTTAATAGACTGTCCAACACCAAAAATGTACACTATAAACTATGGATTTACTATATGAATGTTCATCCATCATTTGTAACAATGAATCACATTAATAGGAAATGTAAATAATTAGAAAAACTAGGATAAAGATGGGGTGTTTGAAAACATACTATTCTGTACATTAAAAAATTAGCTTTTAAAAATATTACAAAGCTTTTATTACAGTATATTTTGATCATATTCTTTGCCCTCCTCCAACTTCATATTTTCTCTCTCTCAAGAAAAAAAGAAAGAAAAAGGAAGGAAAAAGGAGGGAAGGGAAAGAGAGGAGGGAAGGAGAGGAGAATGGGGCTGTTTGTGCTGGCCGATCTCCTGTGGACGTGAGGTCTACAAGCAGTGCTGACATAACCAGTCACTCCATTAGAGAAGACTGACTTTTCCTCTCTTAGCAGCTATCAATTGCAAACAGCTTCTTGGTTAGGACTGGCGCTTTGCCACTTCCCGTTCTTGCTGGGATTTTGCTTAGCTCTCACTGGTTTCTTGAAGGAGATTCTCTTCCGGTTCTGATTACTGGCTTCCATACTCAGCTTCTTTATAGGCTCCTCCTCTCAAACGTCACTATGTCCAAGGCTTAGTCCACTCAACACCACAAAGTCTCCTGAATTTTCTATTAGACTCCAAAACTTCTCTACACAATTATGACTGTATACTAATCCAAGCCATGCTTCTGATCTTTATGTAGATGCACCCAACCTAACCTCAGCCAGTTCCAATCAGGTATCACACAAGCATCCCTCAAGTCCTGAAAACTAATCTCGAAAGGGCCATCTCTGCACAAGTCTGTGCTCCTGCCCCTGTTGGCCCAAAACTCTTTTTCAATTCTTTCCCTTTCCTGTAATTTTTTCCTAATACCTGAACCTTTTGGTTCCTCCCCAGCATACTTTTGGTTTATTCCCCCTTTGGCATCATCTTCTGCCTGAAATAGCCTCCAAAGGGTCTTTCTACACTGGATGTTGTCTCTGCCTTCACCCCACCATTTTATTACTACTGAGAGTACTTCTTCCTGAAATGCTGACACATGGCTCTCACCTTCCTAAGGATTCCACCCTTTAATACAGTTCCTCATGTTGGGATGACCCCAGCCATAAATCATTTTCACTGCTTCTTCACAACTATAATTCTCTCTCTACTGTTTTCTTTGAATGGAAGGCCTGTTCTGTATATGAATGGTGAGCCTTCCAGCTCCAAGGCACACTTCTAATCCATTCTCACATTCATTCTTACATTTTTGTCCCTTCATTCTACTCCATCTCTTGTTCTACTTCCTGGGAAATATCTTCAATTTTATTTTACAATTCTTTGTTTTAAATGGCTAATTTTTAAACATTCAGTAATGTATATTTGTGCTCTAGTGTTTTTATTTTCTTCTAAGCTTATTGCCAGCTAACTAACAGTGGAAGGTGTTCAAACGACAAGCAGTCATTCCTGCCTTTCAAAGACAACCACATGATCTAGTAGGCATGTTTTGTGCAACTATAATATATACAAATTGGTGTGAGGAAAGGCTTTTCTGTTTTTAAAGGTTTCCTTGTACTTCATCTGTGGGTAAGCAGTTGTATTTTGTATTAAAGGTAGCCCAGCTCCAAATATACTGGGTGTTGGGATTAACCGTCTTGTACATGTTATGCAAGTATTCTACCACTGAGTGACATACTAAACCCTTGGGTTTTGGTACAGAATCTCTCTATACAGACCATAACTCTCCATCCTCCTGCCTCTGCATCTTTAATGCTAAGATTACAGACCCTGTCCCACCACATTGGGCTTTCCCCTCCCCTTGATGATGGGAATGAATATCAGGTATTTGATCAGCTACCTCAAGTAGCCCCACCTATTAGGATGTGCAGTTCATATATCAGAACTTCTTGTGTATAACTCAGGCAGATCTTTGATGTTCTTCACTACCTTTCAAGAAAAGATAAACTCTTTTTACATCTTTTATTTATTTATTTATTAAAGATTTCTGCCTTCTCCCCGCCACCACCTCCCATTTCCCTCCCCCTCCCCCATCAAGTCCCCCTCCCTCATCATCCCTAAGAGTAATCCGGGTTCCCTGCCCTGTGGGAAGTCCAAGGACCACCCACCTCCATCCAGGTCTAGTAAGGTGAGCATCCAAACTGCCTAGGCTCCCACAAAGCCAGTACGTGCAGTACGATCAAAAACCCATTGCCATTGTTCTTGAGTTCTCAGTAGTCCTCATTGTCCATTATAAAAAGGGAATCAGTTGGATCAAAAAGTAATTTATATTATTATTATTATTTTTTTTTTTGGTTTTTTTCGAGACAGGGTTTCTCTGTGGTTTTGGAGCCTGTCCTGGAACTAGCTCTTGTAGACCAGGCTGGTCTCGAACTCACAGAGATCCGCCTGCCTCTGCCTCCCGAGTGCTGGGATTAAAGGCGTGCGCCACCACCGCCCGGCAGTAATTTATATTATTAAAATAGACTTCTAAAGTGAAAAGTTCTTAGGCAGAGTTATAGATGTGAAAATTTGATTGTCATACATTCATGGTCAAAGATGACTATTGTATGTACTCAGAAAGCTTGCATTAGATTTTCAAATTTTCCAATTTCTATGAAAATTGCTAAGGATGTTAATATTACTTATGAATAAGTGATGCAAATAAATCATTAATTTAAAAATTAATGAAAAAAAAAGAAAAGATAAACTCATGACCACAGTCAGCAATTGTTTGCATCTGTAGGACTAAAGGAGGTCCAACAGGGCAAGCAGATCTGTTCTCACTGCTGCTGCCTGTATTTAGTAAACAATAGGAACATTAACATCACACATAGATTCATCACAGTGGATTAAAGGGAAGATACCACCGAATAAAAACCTTCTGAGGCTTAGATTAAAAACCTACCTTTCCTACTCGATTAGTGGCTAATTAGGAACGCTTGCCACAGGCTGCTTGTGAGGAATCACTAGTGCTATCTCCATTTCCAAACTCTGACAGCTCTTGCAGGAAGAATATATCATTATGACCAACATTAACTTAAAACTACACCCTTGGGGGCTGGAAAGATGATGGAGAGGCTAAGAGTTCTCCACACTGTTCTTGTGGAGGATCCAAGTTCAGTTCCCAAGCACCCCACTACGTTCCTGTCACTGCCTTTACTGCTGGTTATTTCTTCTCACAGACAAGGATTGAAATCATGACTGTGTTTTCACTATCTACCTTCAGGAGAGCAAAGCTTTTATTTTAAGCATGGAATATTTTTCAACACTTTTCTTTTGAAGAGTAGGTAAAAAAAAAAAAACCTCTTCAAAATAAAAATTAAAAGATTTATTTTAATTATTTGGATGTGTATGTGTCTGGTTTTGGTGTATGCACATGAGCATATGCCTGCAGAGGATCCCCTGGAGCTGGAGTTACAGATTCTGATACACAGGATGTAGGAGCAGTGTACTTTTAATCACTAAGCCAACTCTCCAGCGCCACAACCAAAAGTGTGAACTGGACAATTTGCATAATAAGTGGATAAATCTCAATCTTAAATCCCAACTCATCTCTTCAACCAGGGAAGCTCTTACAGAGTCAAGCAGGGGGGTGCATGCCTGTGATCTCAGAAAAAGCAAAGGGGTGCCACAGATCCCAGGACAGTTTAAACTATACAATGAGACATCCTCCCAACACATACCCCAAATAAAGTTCTAGCAGAAACAAAGAAAGACAGTTTTGGGAGGAGGATAAAGGAGCAGCTAAACAGAAAGCTCCTGCTCAGTAGAAGTTTGAAAAATAAAAACATTTGTTTCTCCAAACCTAAAAGCAGACACTTATAGGCAATATGAAAATACTTCCCAAGACATTGCTGCTTTAGCTGTACTCTCCTAACTCTACCCCCACATCACATGGAACTCCTTTAATTTGCATCCATGTTGGCATAGATTGGTCACTCATTTTAAATTCATAGTATACTTGCAAATAAAATATTAGAACTACTGACTTCCGACACCTAAAACACTACTTACTTAGATATAACAGTCAACAAGGTTTCAGAATGACACAAAACACTATCTTCTGGGACAAATGGTCTGAGGAACAATAAAATTCATGTCAAGATAGCCACAAAGAAAACACCAGTTACATTCTTAGTAAACTCTCAAATCGAAAGACAATTCACAATATAAACTTAACCACAGTTCTGCTGCCCTCCGCAGACGCCTCATACTTCTGGCACATCCCAACACCCTGGGATTCCCCACTGCAATTGAGGCTTCACCTCCGCAACTTCACATCTTGTCTTGTCAGGAACTCCCCATGGAAATATGACCCAGCTACACACTGTCTGGGCTCCTGGACTTTCCTTAACAATCTTGGTGCAAGCCTCTAAGACTCAGGAACTCTTACATTCTACATGCCTACAAACTGACCACCACACAGATAACACAAAGTCCTGGCACCAGCTTTAGCAAAACTCAGCCCCTTTGGACCATGGCTGTAATGGCCTCTGACTGCTTAGTCAGTTGAACTTGGGGAAACATTTTCCTAGGTTATCCTTTTGAGTACAGCACCCGCAACACTCACTTTTTAAAGCAAAGTGTTTCAAATGAATCTGCAATTTTCCCTCCTGGGAGTCTAGGTGAGTAAAGCCATATCCTATTCCTGAAGGGTCCTCAAAGCACCCTTCCGTAGTCCCAGTATGGAGTGTGTGGCTTCTCTGTAAGGCCACTAATATCTTTAGCAACTACTTTTGTGAGCAACTTAAAAGGTGCTGCTTTTCTGGCCAACTAGGCACTTTGATAAATTCCTGCATCAGTTTTCTTCCAATTCTCACTGTAAACCTGGCTAAAAGCAGCCAGTAACAACCACAACAATGTCATGCCATTCTGAAATTTCCACTACAGAATTAATCCCTGAAATCATGCTCACTCGAAATTTCAGGAGAGAGGCAAAACAAAATATACTAGAATGCAGCAAGGGGAATCCCAGGGTGTTGGGATGTGCCAGAAATGTGAGGCTAGTCCAATCCCAACAGAATCCCTACACGCTAGACCCCCACTGCACGCAGCTCCATCAGGACTCTGGGTTTTTGCACTCCCGCCGGAATCTCCCACTAAGCTCTGCTGATAGCATTCTAGAGCTTTTCTAGCTTGTATTTCCAAACTTTTCAAAATTTCTCAAGAAACAGTTCTGCAGGCTAAAGTGGCCAGGTCTAGACACAGTGACCATTCCATTGTTCTAGTTCCAGTTTTCCTATGTCAGCCACTTTGCATCCATGTAACCACAAAGCCTGACAGAATCAATTTAAAGAATGACTTATTTTGGCTCTGGTCTCCGTCTCTGAAAGTCTCTCAAAGATTCCATGCCAGGGAAGGAGGCTTTCACAACACAGAACAGGAAGTGTAAAGAGTTTGAAACCATGGGAACATTCAAGGCTTGCCCCTATTTACTTACTTTGGCTAGTTGTTTCACCTTCTAAAAGTTCTACTGCCTCCCCAAGCAGCACCAAGAGCTGAGAACCAAACATTCAGAACATGAGCATGGCTGGGGACATCTGACTCAGACTGTAACAAGAATAATTGGGTGGCTACAAACAAAAATCAAAAACCTCAGAAGTTGCTATTCAACATTTGACAAGAAGTACAACAGTGGGGTATGGTGGAGGCTCAATGAGGACTTGCTGTAGGATCTGACATCAGATGCCCAGCCTGTGCCTTGAAGATAATCCCTTAGGCAGTCATAGCCAGTGGGGAGTTGTTTTTACCGAATATGCATGATGAGAACCAAGGAGGTGTGCATATATATATATATATAAACAACCCTAGTTATTTTTTATACTTTTCAGTTTTATAGGCACACATAAACATCTTCTGTCTTCCAGAGATATGGGTCTTGCCGTACAGCCCTGGCTGACTATGAACTTGAGATCTTCCCGCCTCAGCCTCCCAAGTATGGTGACTACAGTTACGTAACAACGTTGCCCAGGTAAATATATGATTTTACTGGTCATCTTTTAAAGTTTTCTCTCTCGAGTCTCATGGCTTTCTTAAGAACTTACAAAATAAGTAGTCATATCACATTAATATTTTGAGGTCATTCTTTCCAGTTTGTTGTCTCCTATCTTCCTTTATACTCTCTAAAATGCCCAAACAACAGTGGGCCAACATGAAAAACTCTGCTTCCTCAACTGTGAAATAAAGGCTTAAAGCCTCCCAGGTTTCTTTCTTGAAGAGTCCACACTCTTCTAAGCCCTCTAATTCTATAGCCTCTATCCTCAAAATGTATATATATAAAACCTCTGTAAACAAATCCTCCACAGAAACAGCAACATGGTCCCTATTTAACTAAGTTCTCTCTCTGGGTAAGTAAGAAAGCTTTAATTGACTGATAACTGGCTCATAGGTAGACAGGCAGGTAGATAATGGATAGAGAGAAAGAAAACTAAATGGATTGTTTTCTCCAACTAAGGTTTACAAAGGGAAGACTGAACAGAAGTTGGAGGATGACTCAAGAAATCTACTTCTGACAAAAGTAAAAACATCTTTAGCAAAACATGTCAAGTACTTAACGACATTCTCCATAGAGGAAAAATTAACTTAAATAATTATTATAAAAATTATAGTCTAAGTACAATTAAGAAATATATTTTTAAGCCTAACCCCACACAGCAAAGCTACAGAATCAACCCCACAAAGCCTTTCCTGTGTCACCATGCACTGTGTGGGCGGTACACAAGCCCATCCCCTTCACCTTCAGACCTGAGGAGGCTTCCTCATCTTTTTCTGTCGCTTGTATCCCTGTCAATGACTACCATCTATTCAAATCAAGAGATTAATGTGACAGTTCAGATTTTGGGTAATCTAGCAATTTTCTTATTCACACAGCTTAACCTTCTATCAAATCAATACAAAGCAAGCACAATTTAAACAAATCATAAAGCTTTAAAAGGCACTAACTATTCTGCAATAGGATACACCCACCCAAATTACTCACTATTCATACCCAAATTAACATTTCATAGCAATAAAGGAAAAATAGAATTACAGATAACAAAAGAAGGGAAAAAGATTACTTAATTTTGTTAAAATATGAGAAAATTACTTTGACAACAAAACACATAGATAAAAACAAATCAAACAACCACTAAGTCAGAGCCAGCAAGTGGGTAGGAGCACTTCCAGCCAAGCCTGCTGACTTAAGACAGATCCCTGATACCCACATAATAGAAGAAAAGACAACCACAGTTGTCCTCCCCCCATACACACATCATGACCCACATGCCTGTTGTGGCATATTTGTTTACACTGTGAAGATGTGTCATTATGACTGGTTTAATAAAGAGCTGAATGGCCGATGACTAGGCAGGAGAGAATAGGTGGGACTTACAGGGAGAGAGAATTCTGGAAAGAGAGGCATGGACAACAGTGAGACTCTGAAGAAGTTGGATATATGGTACAGAGCAGAGGTAATGGAGCCATGTGACAGAATGCAGATTAACAGACAGGTTAATTTAAGTTGTAAGAGCTAGTTGGGGAAAGCCTAAGCTAAGAACAAACTTTCATAATTAACATTAAGTCTCCATGTCATTATTTGGGGCTGGCAATCCAAAGATAGTCAGTCTGACAAGAAAACTCACTATACATTCTCACATATATATACATGTGCTATGTCTGTAGCTATTAAGATACTAGCTGCAGACAGCTCAGGATGGTAGCACATTATAGAACCCCAGCACTTGGAAAATCGAAGCAATACTGGCTACAAAGCTGAATTCCAGGCTGCTGTGGCTACTCACAGAGATTTTGTCTTGAAAAATTAAAACAAAAAATAACAAGACACTATCCACTGGGCTGGAGACAGGCTTGCTGGTTAAGGGCGTGTACTATTCTTCCAGAGGGCTCACAGCAACTTGTAACTCCAGAACTGGGGCGTCCAAAACCTCTGGCTTCTGTGGGCATTTGTATTCCTGTTCACATACTCCCAGACACACATAATTAAAAATAATAAAGATACTATCTGTAGGCCTTCTGCTACGAAGACATGTCCTAAGATCTTCCTCTGTGGCTGTGGGCAGAGCAACTATTTTATAAAGATAAACAGGGTTCAGAGGCTAGAGTAAAGACTCAAGCAGTCTGCCAGGGTTCTCATAGCCCTTCCACATTTAAATTTAATAATAACTATAAAAATAATCCTATCTTCAAATCTTCCAGCTTATCAGTAATGTGGGAAAGAGTGACATGGTGTAATACCAGGGTGAAAATGAAATTTATGCCCTGGCAATGCTGATACATAAGTAAAATCCACAATTTGGGGAGAAGCAGCCAGTCTCCACAATAAATAAATTACGTTAACCTCTAACAGGGGAGGCTATCATTGATTTAAAAACAAACAAACAAAAAAAAAACTGAAGACGTACCAATCAACCAAATGCTTTCTATGAACCTTATTTTAACTCAAAAAAGTAGCTGTAAAATGCCATCTTTGAAAAAAAATTAAGAAAAAAGATTCAGTTTTAGTAAGAGATTAGGGTTAATTTTTGTAGGGTATGACCGACAGTATGGTTTTCTATAAAAACCGTATCTGGAAGATGTGCACACTAAACAATTAATAGGTGAAATGACAGGTTGATGGAGCCCATACTGGGACAGACAGAAATAAATGTCAAGATCCATTGCATTATTCTACTTCTGTGTCATTTAAATTTTTTCTTAAATTAAAAATATTCTTAAGGCCGGGCGGTGGTGGTGCATGCCTTTAATCCCAGCACTCAGGAGGCAGAGGCAGGTGGATCTCTAGGAGTTCAAGGCCAGCCTGGTCTACAAGAGCTAGTTCCAGGACAGGCACCAAAGCTACAGAGAAACCCTGTCTCAAAAAAACCAAAAAAAAACCCCCCCCCAAAAAAAGAATATATATATATATATATTCTTAAGGACTAAAGAAAGGACAAGAGTTTAAAACCCTAAATTTGGCTATCACCCAAGAGACATACAAAACTGCAGAGAGCCTGGGTATGTAAATCAACAAGAGGCTAATGGCTCCATCAACTAGAGGAGAGGCTCTGAGTGAGTTTCTTTGTGAACAGAGAATTCTAGCCTGTGCCAAGAGAAGAGTGCAGCCACCTAGGTGGAAGCCAAAAGTCTTAACAAAACCAATCTCTCCCAACCTCTATGTAGAGAAGTTATTCAAGGAAACTGAACTAAGACATGCTAGTTTTAAACATATGTAAGTTTATTTCCAAGTTTTTAGAAGTTCATCTTTGTGCTGTTGAAGTTTTTCCAATATTCATATAAATAAATATTACTCTACAAGTTGAAGGAATCACTTTTGTACAGTAAAAATATCACTATCATTTAAAAAAAATCAAACTTAAGCCAACTACTGCTCAATGTTCCCTGCTCTCCGTTTAGCAGCGGCTATTAGTATGCCCTCATCGTAGGTGCTGGTGGAGCTGGAGCATTAACTGACTGTACGACAAACTTGTAGGTCAACTGTATCACCTATTTTTCTTTCAAACGTTCACAATAGTAGTCTGCTGTACTTATATTATAGGGCACTACTCAAATGCTTTAACCATTAATAAAATACAGATTATTTCAATAATCCAGATACCAAGGAATCTCTCATCAGGCAAGGGAAAATAATGAATCCAAAATACTTCACCTTGCAAGACTTCTGTCTGCCAAGTGCTTAGAATATCAATCTATCTTCCCCTATTTGTGGCTCTTCTCTGCTGTTTGTAACTTGAACACAATTTGGTTAGTGATGGTAAAAAGAGCGCCTATAAAAATCAAACAACATGTGATGTTTGAAAAAAAGAATGACCACTATATATAATATATATTATATATGTGTGTGTCAACATATAATGGCAAATAAACTATACACTAATATATATTTGATTGTAGGAAAAGTCATCTGGGTATCAGCTTCTCTTGGGTACCTGTTTTGTAGGTGTTGTTTGAGATCTTAAGTCTTTTAGAACAGGACAGATTATTCTACCCCAGAAAACAGAAAGGAACATTACCACCAGCAAGGTAGAATTAATTAGCTCAGTTCCCTCTCTGCCTTTAATATTCTAAGCAATGGTGTTACTTCCTTAATTAATACAGAAGTAGCTATATTTATCCACACTAAGATTTAGATGGTGTTTGGTTATTAAAAGCCCTTCTACTTAAAGAACTTGGCTTCTAAGAATCTCAAGTTGGATTTGCCTTTCTAACATTCATTGTTAACAGTTAAGATGCCAGAAGGCAGTAAACTTACTGTTCATAACAATCTCACAAGATAGGAGCTATTATAAGTTCAATGAGAACCAAAGAACAGAAGGAAGATCAAGCACCCCCTGCATCAAAGATAGCTAAGTGAGGTGGCACACATATCTAATTCCAGCACCAAGGTGTCAGAGGCAGAAGGATCAGGAGTTCAAGGTGTGAACACGCGCGCGCACACACACACGCACACACACGCCAAACAAGTAGCTGTGATATTTCATTTTGGTTGTCAAGTTGACTACATCTGTAATCATTAAGATCCAAGCAGTTAGGCATGCCTGTGAGGGATTTTCTTGATCATATATGGTAGAAAGACTCATCCTAAATCTGGGCTACACCTTTAGATGGCAGCACACATAAAAATTCATGAAGAAGGAAGCTTTTACTTTTTGTCTGCTTGTTCCCACTCTTGCTGGCAAGTTCATCTATCTGCTGCTGAAGCATTCCTTCTCTGGTGTTATATCCAGACTCCAGCACCAGACTGGGACTGCTGAGACATCCAGTTGGTACAACTACCAGTTCCATGGCCTTTCTGTCAGGAGACAGCCACTGGACTCCCTGGTCCACACCTTGCAAGCCATTCTAATAAACTGATTCATTTCTGTTCCTTTAAAGAACCTTGACTAATTCCATACCTAACCTAAGCTAGGATGTAAATACAGGAAGTATGGCTCAGAATTTGCACTACAACATGAGCATGTGCCTTCCATGACAATGTTACCATAATTACCAATAAAAGTTTTAAGAATAAAATTGAAAAAAATTAAACCATTAGCAACTTACTATATATACTATGAAGGAAGACTCCATAAATGTTTTTAAAGTACCACACTTACTACTGTACCCAAAATATACCTAAATAAATATATAATTCTAATCATAGCCTTAAAATTGTTATAAACAAATTTTAAGCTGTCCAGATTCATCTGTAAACTGTCACAATAAGCTGACCTGTTTGTTTTTTTTCCTCAATTCTTTGTTTTGGGAACAAACACAGAACATTAAGGATGAGTCAGGTTTTCTTTTTGTAGAAGTCTCTTCTCTCAGACTTTCCTATGAAAGAGGCTGGCACGTCTTGCTAAAAGGCTGGGATTCTGAAGAAGGAAACAACAATGGAATGCAACCCCTGAAAATTAAAAGCATGTGAATGCAATGCTTAAAAAAAAGTGCTCCGCCTGGGACCTGACAAGTTTTAGTACCCAGTGTCTAGGACTTACTTAACAATGTAGAAAAGACTGTATTATCAAGACATCTCCATCCTCCTGCCCTCTATTAGTGTGGGAACCACTTGTAGGCACTCAAAACATCTAAAGACATCTCTCTTCTTCCAGCACACCTCTTGCTATATCTAGTTGAAAAAAATAAGCCAATCACAGTGGCTAATGCCTAAATATGCGAACAACAAGAACAGGACATTACTAGAGAGAAAGGTACCTGTTGGGCAAAACGTTCTCTCATACTTGGAAGAGAGAAAAAAAAAAATCAAGCAGTAGGAGTAGGAAGGAGAGATGTAATAATGCTGACTTAGGCCTGGAGAAACTGCACAGCTTTGTGTGCAGCATGGATAAGTAAGTTAAACATACAGACAAGAACATAGGTAGAATGAGGTAGTCAGTGCGTAAGAAAAGGAGGGTGGAGCAAATCACAGGAATCTTTGCAAATGTCAAATGCTAAAAGTCATCTAAGAAAATCTAATTACCAAAGCCTTGGATCTCTCCTGGATTCCACAGAATGGTGGTATTAATCACCTAGTGCCATAATAATGCTGGAAAACACCACATTTCAGTGGTCTACAAATAAAAACCTGACATTCACTTAGGTTCTTTCAACTGAGTTAGGTTAGTGATGCTGAAAGCTGCTCTGCCACAGTCTGTGCTCTGTGGTCTCACAATGAGACCCAAGCTGAAGGGGCTGCAGCTACTGTCTTTTCATAGTAACTACCAAGACACCGACGAACAAACCGATTGGGCAAACACACCACACACCTCTGCCTTATCCTATCCACCAATATAGCACTGAGTCATGTAAATCAAATGACCAAGTACAAAATCAAGGAACACAATTCGATGCAGGAAACAACAACAAGCAAATAAGAAGAACGTGATCTACTATTTCACCCACACTACTTTTCAAAGCTAGCCAGATTTAACTCGTATTCCTTAAAACCAAAACAATCAAACTAAACTGCAATGGTTAAATACCCTGAACTAAGTCCTACTTCCTGATATGACACTATCTATGGACCCTCAGCTATCTTTCTCACCTGAAAATGTAGGATACAAACTATATGTACATTATCAATTTAAACAACAACAAAACAAACAACAACAACACACACAGAAAACCCTTCTAATTAAAATGATGTGTGATGAGGAATCTCTCTCTCTCTCTCTCTCTCTCTCTCTCTCTCTCTCTCTCTCTCTCTCTCTCTCTCTCGTTCCCATGCCATACAGCTGAGCTTGGACTTCTTATTCCTGTTTCGTGAGTTTGCCCCTTATAATAAAGAAAAATATATTTGGTCTATCTTATAATTAGCCTGGTACTTCCCAACTCACAATAATTCAACAGTTGGTGCCCAATGTGGGGCTCAGATCCCCTGCAGCTCCAGGCAGCCACCACCAGGCTCCACATGGTGCATTTGGGTAGGATTCCTGACATGGTGGTCCTGAGTAGCCACTTTCCAGGTCACCTGTGCCACTGGCAGACTGAATGGCTGGCTTGTTGGTGCAGCTTTCCCTGCACACTGCAGAAGCTCAGTCTGGGAACAGGCTTCCCCGGGTGTCTCCCCTGTCCTTGCACTGCTGAGTAACTGCTTTCAATTTGAGCATAATTTTCAGTATCTGATGCTATAACCAATTTGAACTGTTTAAGCCAGCTATGCGGCTACAACTGTGCCACAACACCTACTTGCCCATAACGGTTATTGTACCTACTCCACTGGTTATAGTTGAGATTTATAAGGTCAAATTTATAATTTAAAAGGGCAAGATGACAGATAACTTAACAATACAAGAGTTCAACAGTTTTTTTACTTATACCATGGATGATAGTATGCAAAACTTAATGTGATTTCCTTTTTACATCCCTCTATTTGGTTTTGGGGATTAGCTTTGTCCTTCATATTTTCTCCTTAAAAACATGGTTTGATAATAGGGTCAAGAATGAGACACTTTTAAAAATGACACAAGCGGGCGGTGGTGGCGCACGCCTTTAATCCCAGCACTTGGGAGGCAGAGGCAGGCGGATCTCTGTGAGTTCGAGACCAGCCTGGTCTACAAGAGCTAGTTCCAGGACAGGCTCCAAAACCACAGAGAAACCCTGTCTCGAAAAACCAATAAATAAATAAATAAATAAATAAATAAATAAATAAATAAATAAAAATGACACAGTCTTTACAGACTAATAATGACCAACTAAAAGGAAAAATCAGCACTCTGGAGAAGGATAAGACCAATTTGACGGACAAAACCCAATCAATGACAGAGAGTACTGAGACATTGTCTGAAAAAATTCATGCTATTAAATGTATTAATCAGAATCAGTTATGATAGATTGATGGTAGACTGTCTCTCCAGGAAGGTAATATGTACACTATAAAAATTACATCAAAGACTCATAAGTGGTTTTTAAACACAAAGCAAAGAAAACCAGCCTACAAATCACAATCCCAGAGAACCCAGACAACAATGAGGACCCTAATAGAGATGTACATGGATCTAATCTATGTGGGAAGTAGAAAAAGACAAGATATGGGGACCATGGGGAAAGAGTTGAAGGGGAGGGGAGAGGCAAGCAGATAAAAATGTAGAGCTCAATAAAATCAATTTAAAAAGAAAAAAAGAAAAAAATCACAACCAAGGATGAGATGTTATCTTTATTGGACAGACTTCCTATCTTAAAATCTTCAATAATGGCATTAGAACAAAACTCCGGACAGGAGATCCAAACTTTACAAAAGGCAGTGGTAAAAAGATTTGAAAAGATTGAGAAATTTATCAAATTTGATGAGCAGGGACAAAAGATACAAAGACAAAATTTAGCCTCAGTACGTAACAAACTCTGGGATAACTTACATAGTCTCATATAAGAGAAAAATCTAGTCTAGCAATATAATCAAAGACAGGCTAGAGTTAAGCACTAGGGAATATCACAACCCAACATACAAGCAAGAAACTTGCTTCACACGGATACACTGTGCCAGAAGGTTCTGCATAGGCAGGATTTCCTTCTCCAAACTGGTTAAAAACACAATACCTAGGTATTTCCCTCTACTACTGAGACATAGGATCGGTTTTAATGGCATTTCAAAACACTAGGGGGCGGTATGGAACTTTAACAAATATAAGCACTAGCCAGGCCAAGTATGGAGGTGCACAATGATAACCATTGATAACCCCAGCAAATGGAAGGTAGACCAGTGAATTAAAGACCATCCTGGCAACCTTGGAAGAACACTGTCTCAAAACACCCAGTAACAACAAAATGGTCTAGACATACTAGCAATAATAACAAAAGAAAGCCTCTGCCTATGATTTTGGGAATTCTCGTTTCATTTTTCTGTGGACACCTGTTAAGTTTCTATCCATCCTTCAAAACCCAAGTGAGATGTGAGCTCTTTGGGGGCATTCTTTTTAATCCCTCTCAGTATTCCTCTATGTTACTTTTACTCTTTTACTTATGGTTTCACTGCAATCGAAATATCAGCCCTGTCTACTTCCCCTGTGACGTTTGTCACCCTAGCACCAAGCACATGGCAGGAGTCTTACATATCATGAAAGTGTCTGCAGAACTGTCTTAAAACAAACACCAATGGACATGCCATACCATTCAAATGTGGAGATTCTCAAAATAAGTGCTATTATTTTGCAGATAAGCACAGTCTGTACTAAAGAAGAGGTAGTGAAAAACTTAATTCTCTAAGATGTTGTTTTGAGTATTGCAGCTACCAGCTCTTACAGTGAACTTCAAGGTGACATCCTGACCATTAAGTGACTTAAACAGTGATTAGAGAATCTGCCTGGTAAGCTACAGTCCCACAGGTATGGCATAGCAGACACAACCCCTGAAGCAACAGCTCACTCACCTCAAGGAGGTGCTTGGAACAACTTGGTCCTATAGGGTGTGTAAGCACAGGTCTCAACAGGCAATGAGACTGAAAG
Source organism: Chionomys nivalis (assembly GCF_950005125.1). Taxonomy (NCBI): domain Eukaryota; kingdom Metazoa; phylum Chordata; class Mammalia; order Rodentia; family Cricetidae; genus Chionomys; species Chionomys nivalis. The sequence goes on along the minus strand of NC_080094.1, from coordinate 17,172,514 downwards.
CACAGAAAATAAGTAGATTTACAGTTGTACAGAACACACCTTTTACTAGAGACTTATGAACTGAATGGTTGTCCTAGGTGGCGTCAAGACCAGGTGGATACCCACAGTTTGTGTCAAAAAGATGATTTGGAACAGAAGTGATTCCATTTTGGCTTGAATGTAACTCAATCATTTTAAGAGAATACTGAAAAGGACATCATGGAGTCAGCAGCCAGTTGCAAAGCTCCAATTCCAAGTTTTATCTATGTATTGTACTCTGAGAAAATGTAAGAACTAGTGAGGGTTACTGCTTTTGTGGTAACCCTGCGAGCAAAAGCAAGCTATGTAACCTCCTAGTGCCTAAGTCCCTTCACTGACAAAATGGAGGCAATAACAGAGCCTGTAATCTCAGTGAGATTAATAAGGACTAAATAAAATAATACATAATTAGTGCTGGTATTCCTCCCAAGCAATCTAAAAAAAATGTTTATTTCATAGCTCTGGAACGGGATACGAATGCGTTGGTTTTATCTGGTTCTATGCCTGCCTTTCCAGTAATGGGGCGAGACTTAGCCCGAGCCTTTTTACTGCTGGCCTCCTTGCTGCACATCTGAGTCCTCCTGGCATGCTCTAGGGAAGGTGTTTAAAAGAACACCTCTTCTCTGGACCCACATTTCTTCCATTCCCTTATGTGAATACTTATTATTTTCCCTGTATCATTTTCTTAGTGGCCTCTTTCTTGTCAACAGACTAATGATTATAAAATCAACCTACTCCACAAGTTTATGATAGCAATTCTTAATTGCCAGCTTGATGGGTGACGGATGCAGCACATTCTGGTTGTGTCTGTGAGGAGTCTTCTGACAAGAGGAGACTCCCAAGGGCTCTGATATACCAACGGGATTAATCCTCTGGTGGGTATGTAAAATGATGGCATTACATTAATAGCTGGGGTGAAAAGTGGAAGATGGGAGGCAGTCGAGAGGAAGCTAGTCACTAGGGGTGTGTCCCTGTATGTCCCCAACCTCTCAAACTGTGAGCTAAAATAAACCCCTCCTCTGTTTCCTGTCAGCTATTTTGGTCACAGCAACAAAACACTAACCCAAATATCTGCCCAGGAGGTCCCTCTCAAACACTTTTTATAGATGACACTAGCTAAATAATGAGAAGTTAAATATTTTAAGCTCCAATATCAAATGTGAGATTAAACTTTCCTCTCTCAATCATATCCTCCCTTTGCTGCCATTCCCCAAGCCCCCTCGTTTTCTTTTAGGTAGGAAAGAGTGTGCCACTATCACCAAAATGATAGAGCAGAAGCCCCCTTTCACCTTCTGTAAGGCTAGCTCTAGTGTCTGCTAACTGCAACAGCTTTACAAGGGTCTTTAAAAAATTCTCCTCAGGGCTAGAGAGATAGCTCACTAAAGGACCTGAGTTTGGATCCATGTAAATAGCTGGACATGGCAGCATGTGCCTATAATCCCAGCACTGGGGAACAGAAATATGAAGACCCCTGGGGCATTCTGGCCAATCATTCTAGCTGAGTCAGTGAATGCCAGGTTCAGTAAGAGACCCTGTCTCAAACATAAGGTAGAGTTACTGAGGCAAATATGCAACATGATCTCTGGTCTCCACACGCATGTGGAAACATATGCATGCATACCTATACACACATATAAACACATACAATCAACACTGCTCCCTGGCTTCCACATTCAAGCGCACACACAAAGGCTCTCTTCAGCTCTCCCTTGCCGTGAGTCTCCATTCTACATACCACATAAAGAGTGAAGCTGCCAGTTTACTCAAACTGAAGGTGTGAGCTGAAACAATAGTAAGCACAGCAGTTCAAGGTAGGGATCCTGCCCTCCCTCCCTTCTGGCAGAAACAGGTGGTCTGTAGAGCAGCTATGTCCTGACATTATCCTTGGTGGTTATCAGGTTTCTGCACGAGCCACAGTCAGCATTTCTACTATTTTCTTGATGATCACTGATTACCATTGCCTGTTTTTATATATAGTTAATGAGCTTTAGTGTTTTGTTCCTATTTTTTAATTATTAGGTCTCTTTTATGCCCCTTTAAATATTCCTTTGTATTACACATTTCTGTACTTGTGAAAGAGAATATTTTTCTTGCTGTTTCTAGTATTAATTCTGTCTGTATTTCACTCCCAGTTTCCTCTGTGATACAAACGTGACTCCAACCACACACTGAGCAGTTCCACCATGTCCCATAAGCACAATCGAGCTGTATGAAGTTTTAAAAGGGTTTTACACTATAGAAAACATATTTCAATAAGACTAATCTCCAAAGCTAGAGAGCATATAGACGAGAATGCATCACACAAGTAGGAAGAATAAACAGTGTAAACTTTTGCACTGGGGGGAGATGCTTAGAATTCTGAACTCTTGCCACACAAGTCTGACTTCTAGAATCCATGGAAGGTGGAGGAGAGAAGCAGCTATGGTATGGGAAGTCCTTCTATGTGTTGCTTTTATTGGTTAATGAATAAAGCTGTTTTGGCCAGTGGCTTAGCAGAATAGGGCAAGGTGGGAATTCCAAGCAAATAGAAGAGGAGAGAGTAGGTAGAGTCAGGGAGACAGACTCTGGAACCCTGTCAGTAGGCCACAACCTTGTGGGGATACACAGATTAATAGAGATGGGTTGGTGATGTGGGATTACCCTCTGTATGCTGTCAATACCACTGGTTAATAAAGAAACTGTTTTGGGCCTGTGATAGTGTAGAGCACAGTTAGGCAGGGAAAACTAAGCTGAATGCTGGGAGAAAGGAAGTAGAGTCAGAGAGAAACCATGGAACCACCGCAGGAGACAGACATGCTGGAACCTTTCTGGTAGGCCACAAGCCTCGTGATAAAATATAAAATAATGGAAGTGGGTTAAATTGAGATGTAAGAGTTAGCCGATAAGAAGTTAGAGCTAATGGGCCAGTGATTTAATTAATACAGTTTCTGTGTGGTTATTTCAGGACTGGGTGGCCGGAAAATGAACAAGCAGCCTTCATACAATAGGTTGATTTGAGATATAAGAGCTATCTAGGAATACACTTAAGCTATTGGCCAAACAGTACTGCAGTTCACAATACACACAGATCTCTGTGTGATTGTTTTGGGAGTCTGGGCAGCCGGAAAACGAGCAAGCAGTCTCACCCAACACAGTCCAAGGCTGTCTTCCAGCCTCTACATGAGAGCCATGGCACATGCTCTACAATACTAGAAAGTTTTTAAAGAAACATGATGGGTAAACAGTATACTGATTACTGTAAGTGCAGTCAAAAGGTTACAAGCTCTAGCCTCAGTGGCCAGATGTGAACAGCTTCTTAGTGGGAAAGACAGCAAGCAGACTCTCCAGCTTGTTCAATCTCCAGCTAGTCATGTGAGTCCAACTTAAGTTGAATCAGACATTCTCACTGGGGCAACAGCACTTTGGGAGGGAAATAGCAGTTCTTGGAAAGTGAAAATACCTGATCCATATGTAACAAGGAAAAGCACACACAGATATAGTATATATATGGCATTAAATTTTCAGGTTACTAATGCCAAAAACATGGTCTAAAAAGTACTTTGGGGAAGCAAATAAAGAAAAAAAACTTTTCCAGAAACATTAAAAGAATTTTATCTCATAAAGCCTAACGTTCACAAGGTGAAATGGCACTGCTGTTAGAGCTTTCCCTCTCACAGTGTGTATGTCTATGTGCTGTGTATGTGTGTTTATGTGCACGTGTGTAGGTAGGCTAGGGGGTGGGGGATCAGGGACAGCAAGGTCTTCAGGTACAGGACAGGATCCTAATGTTCCTCTTCTGGTCAAACACCATCATCTCACTTGCTCGCAAGACTAACAGCCCAGTCAGTTTCTGGTTGTCATGGAAAGATGCTGAGTTCAGTTGTGCTTATAGGACAAGAGGGTGGAGCTGCTCAGTGTAGGGCTGGAATTAAGTTTGTATCACGGAGAAGCTAGGAGTGAAATACAGACAGTATTAAGACTAGAAACAACCAGAAAAAAAAAAGCCTCTTTCACAAGTACAAAAAGATGTAATACAAAGAAATATTTAAAGGGGGATAAAAAAAGACCTAAATTTAAAATAAAAACACTAAAAGTTCATGAACTACATATAAAAAAAAAATCAGGCCATGATAATCAGTGATCCTCAAGAAAATGGTAGTAACTTAGCTGGAGAGATGACCCAGAAATTAAGAGCATTTGTTCTTCTTGCAAAGGACCGAGGTTTGGTTCCCAGTGCTCACATGGTTGCTCACAATCAGTAACTTCAGTTCCAGGGAATCCAATGTCCTGTTCTGACCTCTGTAGGTACATGCGCACACATGCGCGTGCGCACGCACACTCACACAAGGTATAGAGAGATAGAGAGATAGAGAGAGAGGGAGAGGGAGAGGGAGAGGGAGAGGGAGAGGGAGAGGGAGGGAGGGAGGGAGGGAGGGAGGGAGAGAGAGAACACTCAGACACATAAAAAAAGATAGAAAGCTTCTATTCCTAATGATGACCCAGTCAGCTATGAAAATTATTTTACTAAAATTCTGATAATACTGCATTTTTAAAGCTAAGCATGCAGATAATTCAACAGCTTTTGTCCTAATTTGGAAAATAACGTTAAAACAAAGCCTCTCCTTGTCTCAGGAAGACATGAAGGGGTGTCTTAAGTCAGGGTTCTCTAAAGGAATAGACTGATACACACACACACACACACACACACACACACGGGGTTAGAATGGTTTACAGGCTGAATGGTACAGCTAGTCCAACAATGCCTGTCTATCAACAGAAGGTCCAAGAATCCAGTAGTTCACAAGGCTGAAGGTCTCAGCTAGTCTTTAGTATATACTGAAATCCCAAAGAAGTAGGCTCTAAGCCCAGTGAAGGATTGGACTTGCTAGCCAGAGCAAGAGTAAGCAGGTAAAAGAAACTGCAAGAGCTAGTTCCAGGACAGCTAGGAATGTTACACAGAAAAACTCTGTCTCAAAAACAAAAAAAAAAACAAAAAAAAAAACAAAAAAAAAAACAAAACAAAAAACAAAAAAAAAACAAATAAACAAGCAAACAAAAACAAAACAAAAATCAGATTAAAAGTATGTCTTCCCATTTAAAATTATCTGATCAAGGAAAAAAAATCCCTCACAGGTGTACTTAGAGACTTGGTATTTAGTTAATTCCAGATGCAGTCAAGCTGACAACCAAGAACAGCCATTACAGGTACTATTTTGTATATTTTGTATCTTTTCAAGGCACAAAAGAGGGTACATAAATGCCTTCGAATATAAACATGTTTTTAATTCTATGTGCTCCAATTCTCCATTAGGATGGAGAAGACCAACTTGACCCAAATTGCTTTATTTAAATATTACTCACATCACAGTTTATTTAGCAAAGAGTATTTCACATGTAAAAACCAAGTCAAACTCTATACTACAGTTGTAAGCAAACCCCCAGGTATGAGCTAAATTAGACTGAGGTGCTGTTTGGAAACGATATTTGCCACAGGTTGGATACTTCATCTGGGTCCTGTATCTTAAAGAGAGTATCACTACTGTAAGTTTTACACAAATGCCAGAACTTAAAGGAAGACTTTCCTATCTGTGCTAATGCAGAGCTAAGGCAGATAAAACCTAACCACTCAACACTACAGTTGTAGATAACCTTGAACTTCCGACCCTTCCACTTTAATCTTCCAAGTGCTGAAATTACAAGTTTGTGCCACTGTACACAGTTAACTGATACATTTTAACTTTAACCAGAAGTACAAGACAATAAAACTGACCAAAAAGTTCATGTCCATCTATTCTCACCCCACAGGCAATCCTACTTAACAATAAAAAGGAAAGAAATAAATTAAAATGTTCTACCTACGAAATAGAAACATCCGGACAAAGGAAAATTTGTTAAAAACCTACTATGTACTCATCTCTATAAAGAATGAACTTTGTACACAGGAAAGCCCCAATTTTGTTAGAGAAGTCAAGCACACAAGAAAATAAAGAATAATGGTTGGCTCTGTCTCCTCCTGTGTGGCTCCTAGCTAGGCCAATCCTGATTCATTATTTATTGGCAGGACACTGGAAATCAGTATTCTGAAGCTGGTGTACACACTGGCATTGCCTAGGTAGTAACAAAAAAATCTAAAAGCTGGGTCCCTCCACCACCAATGTGATTTGATTCTGTGCAGCCTGGTCACTTGCATTTTAAAAGCTCTTCCAAGTGATCCTAAAGTGCACAAGATTTGAACACCACTGTTCTAAACCAGCCTCTACTACCCAAGCATGGAAAACCACCGCTAGTAAGATGAAAAGTCCTCACTGTGATCTTTCAGCATCTCAACTTCCTACACCTCCCACCTATATATATACTCCACAGATCCCCAATCAATGTTCCTGCCACAACTCACCATGCACTTTTGATACAGGCTTTTTCCCAAGAGGTTCTTCAAATTTATAGGCACTAATCCTGGGTACTGATGATCAAACTTCAACTTCCAAAAAGCCTTAACTAACTCCAGGTTAAGCCCCCACATAGATAGTTACTCTTCCCTCTTTTCTATCAAACCTTGAACATAGCACTGCTTTTAGCACAGTGCTTGCAGCAGCTTACCTTTCTGCTTCCTCTAACATACTATACATCCCACAGGACAGAAAGACCATGCACATTTATCTTCAAGTCCTCAGGGCTCAGAAATGGATGAAACTCAAAAAAATTCAAAAATTACTTACTAAATAAATGTGTAGCAATATGAGAAAAGACAGACAGTTCAATGGAAATTCTAAATTGGTTAACTAGTCAAAATATTTCTCTGTGCTTGATGAAAGAGGATACTTTTTAGGCAGATTCAGAAAGGGAAATACAGAAAGGAAACACTGAGATTTTTCTCAAATCTCAAAGAAAGAAGAAAATACCTTCTTTGAGGAGATGAAAAACAAGGGACAGAGAACTGTAAGTGTGGGAAACCCTGACTATGCCTCACACCAGGAAAAGGTGCTCATGGATGCTGTGGGTCCCTTCAAAGTTTAAAAAAGAATTTTCAGAAATTCATTATGCTTTTTTAGTAAAATGAATCTATTCTGCCCTCATTAACATGCTTCATTTTACAGTTCTATGTGTTCAGACATCACTAGGACATAAGCTCTTGAAGAGCGGATTGTTGCTTTGTCTACTGCTGCACTCCAGGTCTGCACACCAGGCATCCAGATATTCCATATGTGATCATCCCGAGAATGATCATGGAAAGCCGATGATAAAAGATGATGACGCTCAGGGCCAAGTGTTTTGTTTTAATCATGCTTTTCTCTCAGCTCACTAGCCCACTACTCTTGTTCTCAGGAGTGTTTCCTCATTTTGGTATTTTGTTTGTTTGTTTGCTTACCTGTTTTTCTAGACAAAATTTCTCTATATAGATCTGGCTGTCCTGGAATTCCTTCTGCACACTAGGCTGGCCTCAAACTCAGAGATCGTCCTACCTTGGTCCCCCAAGTGCTGGCATCATTGCCCTGTATTTCCCCATTCTTAATTCACTGTCTATTATTTATATTCCTAACTGTATGTCCCTGGTCCGGTTCATTGTCTTGGGACATAGAGCAGATCTTGAGCAACTTCAGCAGGTGCCCTAGGACTCAAATCTATACCTCTAACACTTCTACCTCCCTACCAGTCTTCATACACCCAACCCTGCCTGCCCAACCAGTCCCACTCAATGTCCTCAAATAACTTTTGTTTTTTTTTGGCACTCCCACAAGTTATACTGTAACAGAACAATTATCTATATACAAGTGTTTATGGATATCTCTTGGTTTTTTTTTTTTTTTTTTTTTTTTTTGCCCTATGAATCCTTGAGAACAAGTTCTAGGATCCTCCCAACCAGCATAAAAAGCCTCACGAATATCACCAGAAATTCCTGCTGGAAAAAAAAAAAGGGAGGGGGGATTAAGTAAAAAGTAATACCAAACCTTTAACTAGAAAAGTTATCAATGATTTCCCCATGGATCTTTATAATATCCAACACATATGATTGCAATGCCAGGCACTGCTCCCAGGCTATTCACATAAATTAACTCTGGTAATCTTCAAGCCCGCCATCAAACATGGATATTACTTCCACTTTAGATGGGAAAACTGAAGGGAGGACACACAGGAAGTAAGTAGCAGAGCTTCAAACCTAAGGTTATGGCTATAGACTCCATACCCTTTACCATCATTCAGTACAGTGTTTCTGACCATAGAGCAGCTATCATACCCATAAAGTTCATCATGATCTTCTGAAACTCCCAAAATACTAGAAATTAGAGAATATACAATTATGGCAAGGGGATATCTTTATCATGTTAGGAAAGGCAAGGTTTCAGAAGGTAACAAAAAAGGATAACAAATTACAAAAAGAAAGAAGGGGGAGGTTTTGCAGCACAACACTAGGCAGGCTGAATCTAGTTAAGAGGAAACCCTGGACTTAACATTAATCAAGGCGGGGCTCATGTTCCATATGTAACAGTGGACACTAAGATCCTAGAGCACAAAGGGTGGCATACTGCAGTATCTAAAAATGCAGGGTTCAAAAGTTAAATCACTGGTGCCCGGGTTTCTAAAAGAGAAGACAGAGTAAAAACCTACAAAAATAATCCTTGCCAATCTCAGTGATAACATCTTCAACATTTTATTTTAAAGAATATCTTTATCCACTCAACCCAGTCGAGATGGTTATCATGAAGAAATCTGGCAAATGCTGGAGAGGGTATATAGAAAAAGGAATCTTTGCTCACTGCTGCTGGGAGTGCAAATTAATACAGTCAGTATGGAAATCATCAATTTCTTAAACAATTAAAAATAGAACTACAATATAATCCAGCTATACCGTAGCTCCTAAACATATACCCAAAGGAGAGACCCTTGTACATCCATGTTTATTGCTGCTGTGTTCACAACAGCAAGGAAATCGAACCACCCTAGATGCCTATCAACAAGATGAATGAATAATGAGAATATGGTACATAAACACAATAAACTACCACTCACCTATAAAATAAAATGAAGGCATGAAACTGGCAGGAAAATTGATAAATTTGAAAAGTGTACTATTTAGTGTGATGTGGGAGTCCCCTCTGTGTGCTGAGATAACCATTAATGAATAAAGAAACTGCCTTGGCCTGTTGATAGGGCAGAACTTAGGTAGGCGGGGAAGACGGAACTGAATGCTGCTGAGAGAGAGCCGCCATGGAGCTGCTAGAGTCAGACATGCCAAATCTTTGCCGGTAAGTCACTGCCACGTGATGATATACAGATGACTAGAAATGGCTTAAATTAATATAAGAGTTAGCCAATAAGAAGCTAGAGCTAATGGGCCAAGCAGTGATTTAAATAATATAATTTCTGTGTGGTTCTTTCAGGACTGAGCAGCCGGGAATGAACAAGCGGCCTCCCTGCAACATTAGTGAGGTAACCCAAATTGAGAAAAACAAAAATGCATGCTGTCTCTATATGAAGATTCTAGCCTATAATGTATGTACACACACACACACACACACACACACACACAAGTGTACATGTGGATAAAGTCTAGAAACTCTAAGGAGACCAAGAGGGAAAAATACTAGGTGGTAAGGAAAGGCGGGGGGGGGGAGGGGGGCACAAAAGGACACATGGTACATGAAAGAAGGAAATAACTGGGGTGGTATCTGAGGGCAACTGGGAAGATGAAGAAAGGAAAATCACATTTGTTTTAAAATCAGAATGGAAGACTGTTGGGAGAAGCGTGAGCAGCAGTGCAGCAGGCCACGAGGATAGCAGTGGCCTCCAGAAATTATCTGACCACTGGAGCCTCAACCCGACCAACACCAGGAGGAACGACCATCTGAGCCTTGGGCCCGTGGCACCTGGAGGAACAATCACTGAAGGCTCTCTTCTGTCTACACCTGAAGAAACAATCAACCAGGTCACTACCCTCAACTACACCACCTGGAGGAAGAAATGGTAGATGGCAGGGCAAGAATACACTCAGGAAATAAAGAGCAACACAGCCCCACCAGAAACTAGTGGTTCTACAATAGCAAGACCTGAACATCCCAACGCAGATGAAACAGAAGAAAATGACCTTAAAAATAACTTTATGAAGATGACTGAGGCCCTTAAAGAGGAAATGAAAAATTCCCTTAAGCAAATGGAAGAAAAGACAACCAAAAAAAGAAAGAAAGAAAGAAAAAAAGAAAGAGAGAGAGAGAGAAAGAAAGAAAGAAAGAAAGAAAGAAATCCCTTAACAAAACCAAGAAAAAGCAATCAAACAGGTGAAAGAAACGACTCAAGGCTTAAAAACTGAAACAGAGGCAATAAAAAACACTCAACAAAATTATAGAAGAAAACTTTCCCAACCTAAAGAAGGACATGCCTATGAAAATACAAGAAGCTTACAAAACACCAAATAAACTGGACCAAAAAAAAGTCCGCTCACCATATAATAATCAAAACACTAAACACACAGAATAAAGAATATTAAGAGCTGCAAAGGTCAAGCAACATATAAAGGTAGACCTATCAGAATCACATCTGACTTCTCAATAGAAACAATGAAATCCAGAAGGGCCTGGTTAGGCATTATGCAGACACTAAGAGACCTTGGATACCAGCCCAGACTACCATACCCAGCAAAACTTTCAATCAACACAGATGGAGAAAACAAGATATTCCATGACAAAACCAGATTTAATCAATACCTATCCACAAATCCAACCCTACAAAAAGAACTAGAAGGAAAACTCCAACCGAGGGAAGTTAGTTACCACCCACACAAACACAGGCAATAGATAACCTCACACCAGCAAATCCCAAAGAAGAGACTTGCACACACAAAACCACCAACAATAACAAAATCCAAAACAAAAATAGCAAGAACTAGTTATCACTGGTCATTAATATCCCTTAAAAAATTAATGGACTCAATTCGCCTATAAACAGACACGGGCTAACAGAATGAATACAAAAACAATCTATCCTGCTACATACAAGAAATACACCTCAACTACAAAGACAGACATTACTTCAGAGTAAAGGGTAGGGAAAAGATTTTCCAATCAAATGAATGTAAGAAACAAGCTGGTGTAGCTATCCTAATATCTAACAAAATAGACTTCAAACTAAAATTAGTCAAAAGAGATGAAGAAGGTCATTTCATATTCATCACAGGAAAAATCCATCAAGATGAAGTCTAAATTCTGAACATCTATGTCCCAAATACAAGGGCACCCTCATTTGTAGAAAAAACATTACTAAAGTTTAAATCACACATCAAGTCTCACACACTAATAGTGGGAGATTTCAACACTCCACTCTAACCACTGGACAGGTCTGTCAGACAGAAACTTAACAGATAAACAAATGACCTAAAAGATGTTATGGCTCAAATGGATTTAACACACATCTATAGAACATTTCACACAAACACAAAAGAACATATACCTTTTTCTCAGGACCTCATGGATCCTGCTCCAAAATCGACTACATACTCAGTAACAAAGCAAATCTCAACAAATATAAAAATATTGAAATAACCCATCTTATCAGATCATTATGAATTAAAGTTAAAATTCAACAACAACACTAATTGCAGAAAGCCCACAGACTCATGGAAACTGAACAATGCTCAACTGAATCACCACTGGGTCAAGAAAGAAATTAAAGACTTCCTAAAATTCAATGAAAATGATCACACAACATTCCCAAACTTCTACAACTAATAAACACCTTCAGTTATGTGGCAGGATACAAAACAATCAGTAGCCCTCCTATATACAGATGATAAACAGGCTGAAAAAGAAATCAGAGAAACATCATCTTTTTTTTTTTTTTTTTTGGTTTTTCGAGACAGGGTTTCTCTGTAGCTTTGGTGCCTCCCCCGGAACTAGCTCTTGTAGACCAGGTTGGCCTCGAACTCCCAGAGATCCGCCTGCCTCTGCCTCCCGAGTGCTGGGATTAAAGGCGTGCGCCACCACCGCCCGGCTCATCATCCTTTACAATAGCCACAAATGACATAAAATATCTTGGGGTAACTCTAGCCAAACAAGTGAAAGATCTGTAGGACAAGAACTTTAACTCATTGAAGAAAGAAATCGAAGACATTAGAAAATGAAAAGATCTCCTATACTCTTGGATAGGTAGGATTAACACAGTAAAATGGCAATCTTATCAAAAGTAATCTATAGATTCAATGAAATACTCATTAAAATCCCAGTAAAATTCTTTACAGACCTTGAAAGAACAATACTCAACTTCATATGGAAAAACAAAAAATCCAGGATAGCCAAAACAATCCTGTACAATAAAAGAACTTCTGGAGGGATCACCATCCTTGACTTCAAACTCTCCTACAGAGCTACAGCACTGAAAACAGCTTGGTATCAGCATAAAAACAGACAGGAGGACCAATGGAACTGAATCAAAGACCTGGATATCAACTCACACATCTATGAACACCTGATTGTTGACAAAGAAGTTAAAATTATAAAATGGAAAAAAGAAAGCATCTTCAACATATAGTACTGGCATAACTGGATGTCAACATGTAGAAGAATGAAAATAGATACATATCTATTGCCAAGCACAAAACTCAAGTCCAAATGAATCAAAGACCTCAACATAAAACCAACCACACTGAACCTCATAGAAGAGAAAGTGGGAAGTACACTTGAATGCACTGGTACAGGAGACCATTTCCTAAATATAACCCCATTAGCACAGACAGAGAGCAACAATTAATAAATGGGACCTCCTGAAACTGAGAAGCTTCTGTAAGTCAAAGGACATGGTCAACAAGACAAAACAACAGCCTACAGAATGGGAAAAGATCTTCACCAAGTCCACACCTGACAGAGGAGTGATGTCCAAATTATACAAAAAACTCAAGAAACTAGACATAAAAAGAAAAATAATCCAGTAAAAAAAAAAAATGGGGTGTGTGGGGGGTAACAGACCTGAACATAAGAATCTCAAATGGTTGAAAGATACTTAAGGACATGTTCAACATCCTTAGTCATCAGAGAAATGTAAATCAAAACAACTCTGAGATACCATCTTATACCTGTCAGAATGGCCAAGATCAACAACACTGATGACAACTTATGCTGGAGAGGATGTAGAGTAAGTGGAACACTCCCCATTGGTGGAAATCAGTATGGCAGCTTATCAGAAAATTAAGAATCAATCTACCTCGAGACCCAGCAATACCACTCTTGGGCATATACCCAAAGGATGCTCAATCATACAAAGGGCATTTGCCCAACTATGTTCATAGCAGCATTATTCATAACAGCTAGAATCTGGGCACAACCTAGATGCCCCTCAACTGAAGAATGGATGAGGCAAATGTGGTACATTTACATAGCGGAGTACTCCTCAGTGGTAAAAAAATAATGACATCTTGAAATTTGCAGGCAAATGAACAGAACTAGAAAAAGAAAAAAGAAAAACATACTGAATGAGGTAACCCAGACCCAGAAAGACTAATATATACTCACACATAAGTAGCTTTTATACATAAAGCAAAGAATAACCAGTCTACAACCCACAACCCCAGAGAACCTAGACAACAAAGAGGACTCTAAGAGATACATACAAGGATTCACCTAAGAAAGAGAAAAAGACAAGATCTCCTGAGTAAACTGGGAGTATGGGGGGGGGGGCATGGGGAAGGGTAGGAGAGAGAGGAAGAAGGAAGGGGAGTGGGGAAAACATATAGCTCTATCAAAAACAATAAACAAAATAAAATTTAAAAATAAAAAAATAAAAATCAGAATGGTATCTAATACATAATTAAATTTTTAAATGTGAATATGTAGTTTATAGATTTATTCATTTCCAGCACTCCTTGATGGAGGAACTACTTTCATTTAATAAAGAAACTGCCTTGGCCCATTTATAGGCCAGCCCTTAGGTGGGTGGAGTAAACAGACAGAATGCTGGGAGAAAGAAGCCGAGTCAGAGAGTCGCCATGATTCTCCCACTCCAGACAGACGCAGGTTAAGATCTTCCCTGGTAAGCCAGCTCGTTGTGCTACACAGAATATTAGAAATGGGTTAGATCAATATGTAAGAGCTAGCCAATAAGAGACTGAAACTAATGGGCCAGGCAGTGATTAAAAGAATACAGTTTCCGTGTAATTATTTCGGGGCATAAGCTAAGCCATGCGGGTGGCTGGGTGCCGGGGATACAGCCCTGCCGCCGCTCTTATTACAACAACTCCTTTCTCCCATATTCTTTTTTTTAAATTAACTTTAAGTGTATAGGTGTTTAGCCTGCATTTGTGTCTGTGCACCAAATGCACATCTTTTGTCAACACAGCACAGAAAATGGTGTCAAACATCCTGGGACTGGAGTTTCAGAGCCACACAGAAGCTGAGCATAGAACCCAGATCCTCAGGAAGAACAGCAAATATTCTTAACTGCTAAACCATCTCTCCAGCCCCAATTCCCCCAATTTTTAAAAATTTCCTATGTGAAACTGGATATCAACATGTAGAAGAATGAAAATAGACCCATATCTATCACCATGCACAAAACTCAAGTCCAAATGGATCAAAGACCTCAGCATAAAGCCAGCCACACTGAACCTTATAGGAGAGAAAGTGGGAAATACACTTGAACACATTGGCACAGGGAACCACTCCCTAAATATGACCCCAGCAGCAGACTCTGAGAGAAACAATTAATAAATGGGACCTCCTCAAACTGAAAAGCTTCTGTAAAACAAAGGACACGGTCAACAAGACAAAACGACAGCCCACAGAATGGGAAAAGATATTCACTAACCCCACATGAGACAGAGGTCTAATCTCCAAAATATACAAAGAACTCAAGAAATTGGACACCAAAAGATCACATAATCCAATAAAAAAAAATGGAGTACAGATCTAGACAGGGAACTCTCAACAGAGGAATCAAAAATGGCTGAAAGACACTTAAGGAAATGTTCAACATCCTTAGTCATCAGAAAAATGCAAATAAAAACAACTCTGAGATTCCATCTTACACCTGTAAGAATGGTCAAAATCAAAAACACTGATGATAACTTATGCTGGAGAGGTTGTGGGGAAAAGGGAACACTTCTGCATTGCAAGCTGATACAACCCCTTTGTATGTCAGTGTGGCGATTTCTCAGAAAATTAGGAAACAACCTTCCTCAAGACCCAGTAATACCACTTTTGGGTATATATCCAAAGGATGCTCAATCATGCCACAAGGACATGTGCTCAACTATGTTCATAGCAGCTTTGTTTGTCATAGTCAGAATCTGGAAACAACCTAAATGCCCCTCGACTGAAGAATAGATGAGGAAAATGTGGTGCATTTACACAATGGAGTACTACACAGCAGAAAAAAAAATAACGACAGCTTGAATTTTGCATGAAAATGGATGGAGCTAGAAAACATTATTTTGAGTGAGGTAACCCAAACACAGAAAGACAATTATCACATGTACTCACTCATAAGTGGTTTTTAAACATAAAGCAAAGAAAGCCAGCCTACAAACCACAATCCCAGAGAACAGACAACAATGCGGACACTAAGAGAGACTTACATAGATCTAATCTACATGGGAAGTAGAAAGTAGAAAAAGACAAGATCTCCTGAGTAAATTGGGAGCATGAGGACCTTGGGGAAGGGTTGACGGAAGAGGGGAGAGACAGGGAGGGGAGCAGAGAAAAACATAGAGCTCAATAAATATCTATAAAAAATGTATAAAGAAATTTTCCTATGTGAGTTTTCAGGACCCTAACCTATGACAGTTAAAGAGGAAGTCCTATACCTTAAAAAGAGTAAGAACTGCCACAGACTAGTGAGTGCTACAGGCTCACAAAATACTAACATCACTAGGACCACATTTCATTATTCATAAGGTTAGACTATATGTCCTCAGAAGTACATTCCAACTCTTCTACACGCGAAAACTGAAAGTGCTTTCTTTACTTTCTGAGAAATCTGGTTAGAATGCCAATGTTTGCAATATCCGATCCTCTTAAACGACAAGCTTGAAGTAACTGCTATAACCACACTAATGATGGCAGCAACAAAGCTCAGTCCAAGATGGAACACACGGTCATGAATACCCAGGGAAGAACCTTGCTGGCACGAAACACTGCAAATAGATACAGAGTAGACAAGAGTAGAGAGAGTAGGTATTATGGGTAAATCAGACGACTGATAGTTGTGTATAGCTTAGGTAATCAGTCATGTAGCACCATCTTAACATGGGAACATACTTAAAGCAAGGAAAATCACAAATGTTTTAAACATAGGATCTGTCAGACTATTAGATTTCAATTCCATCTATGGGCTTACCAATTCTTCAAGACCTCATAGTGGGATAGGGATGGAGCTCAGTTAGTAGAGTGCTTGCCTAACATGCAACAAAGCCTTGGGTTCAATCCCCAGCATTGTGTGAAAACGAGTGTGTTTGCATATGCCTGTAATTTCAGTACTTGGAAGGTGGAAGAAAGGGTGTTTAGAAGTTCAAGGTCATACTCTGCACAACTAGGCAAGTTTGAGGCAAATGTGGGATCTCTGAGACCTTGCTGGAAGGTGGAAAGGAGAGAAAGGGAGAAGAAAAGGACAAGAGAGAGCCAATACATGCACAGTTACCTAGAATTTTAATCCTTTTGGAAGAAAAGTTACACAAAAGCCAGGCAGGCATAGTGGCACACACTTGATATAGATCAGAGAGAGAATGACAAGGATATACAAGGAAAGGGTCTTTGAAAAATGCAAATAAACAAAAAGAAACTGAAGCAGCATCTTTCAAAATGACAAGTCCCCAAATCAGTACTACTCAGGTACTCATGTCATTTTCAGTTAAACAGACACTTTCCTTACCACATCATAACCCACTGGGCCCTGACCTGAGAGCATAAGACCTGCCACTCAAAAGAATGTACACGTGGGAAACATATGAAACAGCATTAATCAGTGCCATAGCCACCACAGACAGTCCCGTGTTATAGTGCCTTCTATGTGCAGCTCTGCCCATGCTCTTTAAGGAACCTTCTGACTAGCAGTCTGAGCCTAGAAACCACACAAGACAAGCCATTGTCTCTTTCTGTAAGACTTATTACCCAAATGACCAACAATTTCCCACTTTTGAACTAAAATTTAGTAAATATGTTTAATCAAGCTGCTGTTTGATTAGACCCATTTATTATGACTAGACAGCATTTTAAAAATGATTTGCCATGTGATCTTCACAGTCAAATTTGACTTCTATACAATCAAACTTCTATCCACTTGCCAATCGCAAAATAATTTGCAATTCTGCTGGGGATATTGATCAATATACTAAAATCAATGTTATCCTTGGGTTTCCAAAGTTTAAGATTTGAAGTACAAGCACATGGGGCAGGGAGAAATACATATATTCCTGAATGATCAAAAGAAATTTCTTTTACCAAATACTTTTTAAAACCATGCTGCAAAGGGGGCAGAGAAAAACCAGTCTTTCAAAGGAGACTTAGATAATATGATCAAAATGGTTTCCTTTACAAACTGCAAAACCATCCCTGTATTAAGCTTATAAATATACCTGAAATAGAAACCCTATGACCTAATGAGATGGAACCCATTATATCCAGCACTATTTCTACCGAGAAATGAGAACTACAGTACTACACTTAAAACACTGCTTGCCTCAAACCCGATTAAGATAACATGTCAGAAGCCATGCTGAACTCACACAGAAAAGTGAAGAGGCCTTGCTGGTGAATCTACTAGGCCTTGTTTCTCAGGCCTCAGGAAACACATCCAAGTTTATTTCTAGTACAGTTTTCTGAACTTTCATATAAAAGCAGACAAATATAGGTGGGTAAATAATGTCAATTTTAATCATATAACTTGTTCACCCTCATTGGGGACAGTCTTATCTCTAATTTGCCTTTCCAGCAAAAATTAAAAAAAAAAACACTTGCTACAACAGGGGGTTAAGGGAGGGCAGAGACTAAGGGTCTAAAGTTGTGCCATTATTTTAAATATAAAATAAATTTAATATTAAATAAAATTTAATTTCTCTTCAGCCACATATGAGGGGTTTAAAAGTACATATGGCTAGTAACTCACGTGGTATTTCCATCATAGTGCAAAGTTCTATTAGGCAGTGATGTTTTAGAAAAATTTCTCCAATGTCAATCTTCATGAAAAAATCTTTGATAAATTCCTGGTTCTCCCCTACCTACTTCACTAGTCTGACATTTCTAACAAGCTTCATGGCAGTGCTGAAGTATCTCAACACTGGCACAGGTGTTTTCTAACCTGTAGAGGGCCAGTGTTCATGTCTGTTCTTTCCCAATCAGCCATAGGCTAATACTTCTATAAAATATCAGAAAAATGGATTCCAGAAGGTTCTGGGGGAAAAAAACCACATCAAGCAGAAAAATGTAAGTTAATACTTTTATTATTAAATTTAAGAGGTAAAATATCTTTTCTAAGGAACTATGTAAAATATGTCTATTACAAGTACTGTACATGACTCAATCAAGAGACGTTAACAGTTCTGACCTACACAATTCTAGGAGCTATTTTAAGTAGTTAGATCTATAAAGACTCATTTTATATTTTTACAATCATCTTTCTGAAGCTTGCCATTCATTAATCTTTCCTAACTCTATAAGCTCCTCGATATATTTTTATTCAAGGCAAAACTGTTAATTCCATTAAGTAGAATACTCTTAAATCCTTAACATGGTATCTTACGGAATTTGCTTTAATAGGCAATCTAATGATGGCAGGGTCAGGATATGGTCTGTCCCCACAGACCATTTGTGTAGAAAAGCTGAGCCCTAGATGGTGACATTGCTCTGGGAGATGAGGCATCTTTAGGTAGTGGAGACTAGCTGGAGGTGGCAGGCAGTTGTGGGGACCTACACGGTTCTACAGAGAGATTCCCTCTGCTTCCTTACTAACACCAGTATACATCGCCCCTCACACACCTGCTGACACAACTACACCCTGGCCACCAAGCTTGGCCAACATGCCTTCCCCTGTACCAAGCCAGAATAAATCCCTCCCCATCTACTTCTGTCTGGTCTCTGTCACAGCAACCTTACAGTAGCCAATACTGATGTCATCATTTACAGTGTGAGCTAATCCTGTCATCTGACCAGCAATGATGATAGCCTAATGCTTTCACTGGAACCTAACAGCTGAACTTGGACTGCTAACACTGCAAGAATTGTTAAGCCAAACTACAGGAGTCATAACAGAGAGTCTGTTAAATTACGTAAAGTTTCTTTCAGTAAAGAAAACCTATGATCTGTACCTAGCTTATCAGGCATAATTTTTCAAAGGACTTCTGAGAACATGAACTTTATTTTCTTGAACCCAAAGCAAACAGCACACACATTTCTTTACTATGTACACCCAGAAAGGATTAAGTCCTTAGAGGAGAGGCTCTCAACCTTCCTAATGCTGCAACCCTTTAATATAGTTCCTCAAGTTATGGTGACCCCCAAGCATAAAATTATTTTTGATGCTACTTCATAACTAATTTTGCTACTGTTATGAATCGTAATATAAAACTGTTAGTGTTTTCCAATGGTCTTAGGTAAGCCCTGTGAAAGGGTCCTTTGACCTCTGAGGGGTTGTAACTCACAGGTTGAGAACTGCTGCCTTATAGGAATCAGTGACCTTTACCAAACCTATTAAGAAAAATAAACTGATTCTTCTCTTCAACTTGTATTCCAGTCTAATAAATAGCTTCTATAAAAAAAAATCTATGAAAATTCCAAGTCCAATGACTTGCCAGAGCTGCTCTTTGGAGTCTCTTACTGCTCTAGACTTCTGTTATCAACTTGTTTTTATTTATTAAATCACACAGTAAGAACCAAGAACCTTAAAAACAAGACACTTTTCTACAGTAACAGCTGGTTTGATGGATCTGATATGATCAATTTGTCACATTTTTAGAAAACTCCACTTAATGTTCACAGAACTCGCAAGACACTACATACAAGTCTTGAGATATTACCACAGCTCAAGTATTTTGTTTAATTATAACAAGGATCTGTTTGGCTCGTTCCTTCCTTAAGCATATGTGAATAAAGGCAAGGGCCTGGGCTATTTACTTTGGGTTCAGGAAAAAGAAAATCCTCATATATGGAATGAAGCAAAAACAAAATGAATAAGGAAAAAAGAAAAAAGAGAAAGTGTCATGCACTTTTGCCACAACTATCCCGCTAGCCCCATCTGACGCTGAGAAGTCCAGAGCCCTCGAAGGCTGTCTTACAACTGCCCCTTACTTCCCACAACCTTAGACCCTACAAAGGGGAACAGGCATGGAACACCTTCCAGAAGAGCAGAGGGAGGAAGAAGTCTAGGAGTGACCCCTGGGAATGTTCAACAGGTAGAGCTAAGGCTGGTCGCGAAAGATGATTACTCTGGCGTGACTTACATCAATGAGTCTTAATTTAAATCTTTTGGTATGTGGGTAGAAAAAGTGGGGGATAATATGAGAACCACAAATGACAAGAGATTTGCACACTATTCTTTGGCCTTAAAAGACAAAACAATGACTACTGAAAATGTTACAACCAAACCAGAAAGACCTTTTCTCCACCTGAAGTCAGCCCTTCTACGTAAACAATCTTTGGATTCAAAAAACAAAAATTTTCAGCTAGGCATGGTAGTGTATGTGTCTTTAATTTCAGCAGTTGGGAGGCAGAGGCAGAGGCAGATAGATCTCTATGAGTCAGAGTTTAGCCTGGTCTACTAGTGAGTTCCAGGCCAGCCTGGTCAACATAGTGAACTTCAGGCCAGCCTGGGCTACATAGTGAGTTCCAGGCCAGCTAAGGGTACACAGTTAAGACCCTGTTTCAAAAATAAATAAAAATAAAACCAAACAAATACATATATATTTTTAAGTACATAAGTATGTGATGACATAGCATACAAAAAATTCAAAATAGATTGGAAATTTAATTACTGTATAAAAATTTTACCTATAAAACTAGATGGATGAATACTCCTTATAAAATCCTTAAAGAATACACAAGAAAAGGAAATATCCCTTCCGATTATTTATAAAACTCAAGTACATATTCATTACTTGCCATTTATATTTGGAAACACACCCTGAAAAGATTCTAATATTCTACTTCCTGATACTCTTAAAATTTTCAAATATTGTCTTAAGTTCTAAAGTAATGGATAACATCACCATGTAATTCTCCTGAAAGACCCAGGGCTTTTTCCTCATTAAAACGGTTTAAGTCAGAAGCTTGAGCAGTGGTTCGGCAGTGAAGAGTACTTGTTACTCTGGAGAGCCCCTGGATTCGATTCCTGAAGGACCCACAGGTGGCTCAAAACTATTTAACTCCCAGGTATTCACATGGTACACATTCATATACGTAAAAGAAATCTTTAAAAAAAATTTAAGACATTCCTGATTACAGAGGGGAAAAAACTTCAGAGTTTTAAAACTTCCAAAAGGAGCTTAAATCATGTCACATGTACCTTGCATATTCTAAAGTTCCCAGGACAGAGTAAGAACGGTAAAGGACATGAAGAATACGGAGGACAAGACTCTACCACAAGCTATAGAAACTAACATAGATGCTACACACAAAATATTTTTCTCTGGGTTTTATCCAAACAATTTAGTTCAGGATGGGAGCAGCAATGGACATTTTAAAATAACTCTATTTTACTACCTTCAGGACTTTTATGGAAGTAGCAGAATTTCTCATGAGGGTATCAACGCCTCCACAACACAAACGAAAGAAAAGAACATTCTGGCACGGAAAAGCGACTGCATTCTCCCTCTGCACGTCATGATTACTGTGTAGCAGGCTACTCCTAAACTCCCGAGTGTATTACAGGGAAGGAGGGCAACTGGGCTTTCACTGTATTTCCCCCCTTTAAGTAATAAATTCTTGAAATGGAAAAGTAAAATTGGATGCATACTTAAGAAAAGTATGTTCGCTGACCTAGCAACATGTGACTAAACCAAGATGGTACACTCAAGCGTCTAAAACCATCTTTGGAGTTGCCTTGAATCTAAAAGATCTGGGTTCAAATTTTACCTCTACCCTTTTCTAGTTTCATGGCCTTGAACATCTTACTTCGTTCTGCTGAACTGGAGCCCAGCTTCATGAAGTGGCTATAGGGCAACAGAGCTATAGAGCTATAGATGGGTGCCTTCCAGCCCTGAGTGCTAGAGATACAGAAAGTATTCAATGCATGCTGGTTCTCTGTTGCTTGCTCACAAGTATGCCACATTCCACTGCAAATAAGTGATCCTCAAAGAGCAGACACCTTAGCCCTAGCTATTACTTTATGTATTCCAGAGTTTGCAGTATTACTACCCAGTACAGAAGAATGCAGACAACCCCATGAAATACACTGTAGCTTTTTGCTTGAACTAAATCACAGCGTTTATGAGGGATGGAGGTAAAAGAAACTCACTAACTATCAAGAATAAAACTATCCTAGGCTTGGCAGTAGGCAATGTAACCACTGGGGAAAGTGGAAGATGCAATTTCTCCAGGGGATGTGAATACTGTCGCTGTCCTATACCAAAGGTGTTTTCGCAGAAAGACTCTCTGAATCCTACAACCTGTTCAAAGCGCACATGAGACCCACGGGTCCTTACCAACAGACTTCCCTTGGAAGTCGGACAGCACAAGCAACGACAGAAGGAAATCTGAGGTTACGAAGCCTCATGGTTTAGCACAAGAAGGCATAACCACAAGGTAGGCTTGGGATTAAGCCATGCTTCCAAGAAAACCAAAAATGTTTTCGAAACTTAAATAAACCAAAGAAACCTCCAAGATACAGTGGCCTCAGGGCATACTGTTTCTGATAAATCTGTAATATTCAGCTGGCAAAATCATAAGTTGAATGTCGTTCCTAAAGAAAAATAATCTGCTACATTATATTATTTGCTATTTGGGACAGCTATAAAGAAAGTATACCAATAAATACAAAAAACTCCCTAGTGGCTCTTCCTAAAATGGAAGGCCGAACTCTGATTTTTTTCACTCCACTTTCAACTGGTTCTCCAACCTCTAGCCGGAAGTCATATACTGAGGAAGGCCTCCTTACTATGTACTATAAAAATAATTGGAAAGATATTTGAAAATTGGAGTAAAATCATATCCAGTTTGCATTGCTATAACGTACAAGCTAAATGGGAAAAATGAAGGAAAATAAAAACCATGACTCCAGGGAACCGAACATCACAGAAACACAAACTAACTTCACTACACCAGGACACCAGCTCAAACTACTTGCTATAAGCGGAGCTTCCAAAGCAACAGAGGGGAGAGATCTATACAACATATGAGCTTTCTCTGTGTGCCTGTGCACATGGAGACCAAAGGTCAACGTTTCTTCCTCAATGTCGCCCCCTTATTTTTTGAGACAAAGTCTCTCTGGAGCTCACCAGTTCAGCTATGCTGGTCAGCAAGCCCCAGAGATTATGGAGCTGGCCACCATGCATAACTTTTTCATGTGGAGGCCAGAGACAAATTTAGGTCCTAAAGCTAGTACGGCAAGCACTTTACCCCATGAGCTATCTTCCTAGCCCTCGGGTTAGCTTTTAATAATCCACTCATCAAGAAAAACATTTCAACACAGAAAAACTAATAACCCATCTATGACGGAACTCCAAATTAAGTCATACCACTCCACATTTTCCCAGGCCTTTGCGAAACCACCTGCTAGGGTTGGCATAAAGCATGCTACATGACAACTCATGCCTAATCATTTTATCATACACAGATCTGAAATCCTTCTGTTGCCAGAGAACCACAAAGTTCACAAAAACTCTCTCGGAGGTTGCCAACCTGATCTTCCAATTTGGCTTCCGGCTAAGCTACTGTGCCACGCACAGCCAATGGGACAGACCCACTCACCCCACCACAGTAAAGTTGAGCGTTTGTAGCTCTGGGAACAGAGTGGTGTCTGTCCAGATTTTTCCAAAAGCACCAGAAGCAGATCTCCATGGAGTGTGCCAATATGGGGGTCTATTGGCACGATATTCTTATATATCACTTGGGAAATAATCAAATCCTAGGCAAAATATTTCAAACACTCTAAAAGCTGTCAATATTTAAAATATCTATTTTCTCTGTTCAGGGATCTGTTGCAGCAGAAATGAACAAGTTTTTTAAAGGGTGGAGGATAAGGCACACACAGCCCTAGAGAAAGATGCTCAGAGATGCCAGAGATTCACTAGAAACCTTAGCCAGATTACTAATGGTCTATAAAGCCTAATTTGGAGAACACGGGCCTACGAGCTCAAAATTGAATTATACTGCCTTATTAGATCCCACACTCGTGAAACCACAGTCATATTAGTCATAACTGAAACCAGGAATACTCTGTGTACACAAATATAAAGTGCTTGCTTATGCATTTTTAATTGGATCAAATAAAACTGAAGCTGCAAACAAACTCACATTTCAATTATCTCTCACTAGTGCGGGGATTTCCTAATAACCTCGTTTTAAACCCCAAGGAGCTGCCAAGCCCTCTGCACATCTGACAGGCATGGTCCCTGAAAATTTTAGGAAGGACATTCTCCGTTACTTCTCAATAGAAAAGAAAAATACCTGAAGGGGACCGATTCCGTTTCTATTTTCCTTTCCTCCCCAACCCCCTCCTTTTCTTTGCAAGCTCTAACATGCAATCTAATAACGCACCAAACTTGGCAGCGGGGTGGCTTGGTGGCTTGGAGTCTTCAGGGCTCCAATTTTCGGGGCGAGTGCGCGCTAGTGCGTGAGGAGCCGGCGGGAGGGGCGCGAGACCCGGGGACGCGCCGGGGCCCCCGCCCCCCTCCCGGAGCAGCAGCCTGGCACCGGCCCACCCTCCTTCACCCCTGCAAACAGACGCAGGACGCGGAGCGGAGCAACTTCTCCGCGGGGGCGGCAGCCACTGGCGGACGCGGGGGCGGCCCTCACGCGCCGCGGTCCGCTGGGGTCCCCCGGGAAGCCTTGGCAGGCCCCGCCCCACCGCAAAGGCCCGCGCTCGGGGTCTGAAACGGGACCCCTCGAAGCTGGGCGCGCGGCCCGCAGGGGCGCTCTCCCAAGGACGGAGGGCGGCCGGAGCGCGCGGCAGCCTGGCAGGGCGGACGCCAAGTCCCTCGCCTCAGGCCCCGGGGCCCTCAGCCTGGCCGCGCGCCCGCCGGCCGCGCTCGGACCCCTGCCCGGCCGGGCCTCGCGCCGCCGCGGCCCCTCAACCCCGGTCCATTCATAGGGCAGCCCCATCCCTGCCAGCGGGATGGAGACAGGGTCCCCGCGGGCAAGACCAGCCTGGTGGGGTCAGGCAGGAAAATAAAAAGTTAAGAGAAGAACTTACCTAAAATGGCTCCTGCAGCAGCCAAAATACAAACAGCTATTATTTGGTGAAGTTTAGCTCAGACACCCTGCAAGGACACCCTAACCCAGCTCAGGCCCGCCTTCTCCGCCACGCCATTGGGCTTCGCTGGCTCAAAACATAGAATCATTGGTCTTCTGGGCTGCCGCTCAGACTGAAGCCCGTTTCAAGCTTGCTTGCAGGAGCGAGTGATGGGCTCGCTCCATTGTGCTCGTATTTGCATGGATGTGATCGCGGCGCTGATTGGCCGATGCCGACACCGCCCCGCCTCCTACCCTGGCTCTCCCCCGCCTTGCAGACAGCGCAGCTCGCGGCCCCGCCCCCCGGAACGAAGCGGTCGGGTCGCGGGGGCGGGGCGGGGTTGGGGGGTCCCGCGGGCGGAGGGGGCGGGGCGGGTTGCTGCACTCCTCAGCTTGCAGGCAGGGGGCGGGGACTGGGGCGCTGGCTCGCTGGCGAGCCGCCAGGGCTCAACCTGCTGTTGGAGGTCTTGCAGGTAGTGGACAAGCGAGCTGGAAAACCCGGGGCTGACTCTCCGGGGATGGGAGAGGATATACTGGGGGAGGCAGGGTCGGCGGGGGGGGGGGGAGGGGTGTCTCAAGACGGGAGCATCCCGCTGATGCCCAGCTCCTGTACACTCAAGCGTGGAGAGCAAAGGATTCCAGTGGACAGGAAAAGAAGATGCTGAGAGGCCAAGGGAAGCGAGGAGCCGGATCGTCTATCTCCAGCTGCTTCTCCTGCCGCTCCGCCTGGCTCCCTAGCACACAAGGAGCTTCTTCCCAGGGCCCTGCACACCCCGGGAGTTTTCCAGCCCTGAGGATCCTGAAGCGCATTGGATATGCTTCAGTAAAATCAGGAGTCAAGCCGTGGTGTGTTTATTTTCGGGCCTATCTCCGTTACCATCCTTGTAGCATCCTCAAGGACAGGGCCTAGCATATGGCAGAGAGTCAACCAATTGTTATCTTCGGTAATTCGTTTTTTTAGCAACTAATTTTTAAGTGCCCACTAAATACCCGACATTGATCTGAGACGTAAGATATAGCGGTCAATAGGACAAAGCCCTTGGTCTCACCGAACAGGCAAAAGAAAGGCAATAAATAAAGTAAATAAATGAATACAGGGGTGGGAAGTGATGAATGCTGTAAGAAAACAGACGGAGGGAGGAAGGAAATCAGAGCAGAGATGGGGAGGGGAGCAGTTAGGGCCGGAGGGATCTGGAGCTTACCATTCCTAGCTGAAAAGCCCTCAAAGCGTCCTTCCCACCCTGGGACCCAGTGATCACCTTTCCTCTTCACTCCAGCCCCAACTGGAGTGTTTCCCCAATGCACAGTTAAGGAGGGTGGGGACCCCACCAAAGACCGGTTGGACTCTGACTTTAGCAGTTCATTTGACCTTAATTAAAGCAGGAACCATCTAAGTCTGATGACTCCAAGAGCAGTTTGAGAAGTGTTTAAGATGAGTATGGTTTGAGTGTGTCAAGGGTAATCGCACCTGGTTAACAGAGCTTTTCCGTACGACTCTCCTCCCTCCCAGAGTATTTTTAGCTTCCCAGAGATCCCAGTTTTCCTCTATCTTTCATCTGTGCCCCTAATCCTCTTCTGAGTCTTACTTCTTGTCCTGGCTAGTTTTATGTCAATTTGATACAAGCTAGAGTCCTCAAAGGAGGAAGCCTCAGCTGAGAAAATGTCTCCATAAGATCCGGTTGTAGGCAAGCCTATAGGCTATTTTATTAACTAGTGATTGGTGGGAGAGGACCCAGCCTACTGTGTGTAGTGCCAACTTTCAGCTGATGGCCCTGGGTTCTATAAGAAAGCAGGCTGAGCAAGTCATGAGGAGCAAGCCAGTAAGCAGTCCATAGTCTCTGCATCAGCTCCTTCCTCTAGATTCCTCCCCTGTGTGAGTTCCTGCCCACACGGCTTTTGATGATGAACGGTTATATGGAATTATCAGGAAATAAACCCTTTTCTCCTCAAGTTGATTTTAGTCTGGTTTTCATCACGGCAATAGTTATGCTAACTAAAACGCTTCCTTTCTTGTTTGGTCCCAGAGGTTTGTCCAGCTTGAAAATGCACAGGCAACAGCCCCACATCACATAGCCGGCTCACCTGGCACCTTCCTTTCATTCATTTCAAGGATGGCCAAGATGTCTCACAGCCCATGCTTCCTCCTCTTTCCCTGTCCTGAGATGTTAAGTACAAGTTCTGTCATGGGTATTGTTTTGGATACAAAGACAGAGTATTAAAGCCGACAACGTTCCTGTCTCATAGGAACTTTTAGTCTAATTTGGGACAAGGCAGAGAAGAGAAACATACATCTCTAGGACCGCCAATCCTGCCAAGATTGTGACCGAGTATACTGGTAACTAACTGTCCTCGTTCTGGCCTCTTAAGGAGTGGATAGCTTACTTACCCTCTAAGCCAACTGCCGCAAACAAGTAAAGGACCAGGAAGCTGGTAGTAAGACCCCTTCAGCCCAAGTACGAGGATCAAGGGTTCTGCAGCTCTCAACAGTACTCAAGGGACTGACATCTATGAATTTGTCATTCCTCGGGTGAAGCTGAGCAACATAATAACTGGACAGAAGGAGCAATACTTATATGCCAAGGCACAAAGGCAAAAGAGAACCCAGGGAAGGGCAGGAGCTGGGCAGAGAGAAGAGGAAGACTTGATAGTAATTGCCATTCTCAAACTTTGAGGAAAGTCAATAGCATAAGACACAAAGGCTCAATGTTAGGTGGGAAGGCCAGGAATCAATAGGAGTCCATGATGGATTCACAACAGTAGAAAGCAAAGGAAGTGCCTGAGGCTACATTCAGAAGACAAGAAACTTCAGGCTTAGTCTTGAAAGACTAGGTCTGCTGAACTGAGAAGGGTTAGTGGAACCTGGCTCTAAAGCATTTTCAGAGCAGCTAAGGCCCTATGAAGCAGTACTGAGCTCTTTGCTGAGTTCCGTTCAGAAGAATACTACTGTACTATACTGTACTATAGGGAGGAATAAGTGTAAGGTATAGACGAAAAGCAAATTCCAAAATGACTATTCATTTGGCCTGCTCTAAGTGTGGCTGATGGCTTCTGCTCAGGGATAATTCTCTTGGAAACCATATAACATGAGTCTCAGTATTGCCCATGAGACAGGGAAAGGAAGGAAGTTGACTTCCTGTGTTTACCTGCACTACATGGGCAACAAACAAACAGTGTCAAGTGGCTGAGATACGCAGGTTGATTGTTGCAACCAGTTGTGCACCCCAACTAACACAGGACTTGTCTGATGCCATTGAATTCTCTGTCCTTCCATGTTTGTAAACTCAAGTGCTAGTGCAGTGTCTGGTACATAGCAGGCATGGCTCAAAGTATGAATGAATGTGTTGAGTCTGGTCTGAAAGGCTCAGTGATCAAACAGGAGGCAAGGTAGCAGGTAGAAAGTGGTCTAGGAAGAGTGAGTGGCATGTGCAGAGATAGAGAGATTAGGGAAAACATTGTTGGGTCTCGGCACTGGTAAGGGCCATGATATAAGAGGGAGATGGATAGAGTGAAGCTAGAGAGAGGGCAAAGACTGGATCATAAAAAGGAAACCTGGTGAGAGGTGGGTATGATAAAAAATAAATCATATACGCATATGAAATTATCAAAGAATAAATTAAAATATTTATTTAAAGGGAAAAAATAAGTTCCCCATGATAAGACACTGTGACCAAAAGCAACTTAGGGAGTAAGAGTTAGGGCAGAAACTCAAGGCAGGAATTTAGCGGCAGAAACTGAAGCAGAGACCATAAAGGACCCCTGCTTACTGGTTTGCTCCTCCTAGCTTGCTCAGGGATGGCATTGCCCACAGTGGACTGGGTATTTCCACATCAATTGTCATTCAAGAAAATGCCCCCATAGGATTGTCTACAGGTCAATCTAATGAAATTTCCTCACTTGAGGTTCCTTCTTCCCCAATGATCCTGGCTTGTGTCATGTGAAGAAAAAAAAATCAAATGTACTCAAGCTCAACAGCAACAAGCAACAAAGGAAGTTTTTGAGCTGCCATAGCCTCACCTGGGACTGGGTTTTTCCAGGAACCCATCCTGTGAAGTATGCCCCAAGATGGGATTGCACAGTGGTAGAACATAAAAATGGAAGTACTGGTCTGACTTGTAAGCACGGAAAGAGACATAGTCTTAACAAATATTCTAATCTGCAGAACTTTCTATTTGTATGTATTTAATTTTAGTGGAATATGAGTTCTTACTTTGTAGTAAACGGAAATGAACTTTTGAAGCATAGTAAAAGAAAGTATTAAATTTATCCTATAGGAATCCTTCAAGCATTTCAAATTAAGATGTCCTTTGGTCACACTTACATTTAAGGGTGATCTCATTAGCTGTCTAGAAAAAGAAAGGATTAGAAAAGAAGAGCCAAAATTACAAGTTTTTAAAACAACACTTACCATTTTTCCAAATCACTCACTGCATGAGACTATAGACAGAAGTTTCTGACCTACCCAGTCCCACAGTTGTTCAGTCCCAAAGAAACACACAAAGGCTTATATTAATTATAAACTTTTTGGCCCATCAGCTCAGGCTTATTACTAACTAACTCTTACAATTTACCCATAATTTTTATCTATGTTTAGCCATGTGGCTTGGTAACTTTTCTCAGTAAGGCATTCTCATCTTGCTTCCTCTGCGTCTGTCTGGTGACTGCATCTATGTCTTTCCTCAACCCAGAATTCGCCTAGTCTGATTGTCCTACCTATACTTTCTGAGTGGCTATTGGCCAATCCACATTTTATTAAACAAATACAAGTAAAAAATCTTGATAGTGTACAAGAGCATTATCCAACAGCATTATTATCTGGGGTCTTTGATGGAGTTGAAGATGAGATAGTTATAATTATAGTTCTCCTCAGTTATGGTAAAAGATAAATTAGATATAAAACATTAGACTCACAAAGATAGATAGATGATAGGGTATTTTCTCTGACTTTGCCAAATACAAATATACTAAATATTTTAATTGCAATTTTTGCTTGATAACTGTTTTTTATATGTAATTTTACTATGTTAAAGTTTAAACCTTCCATTTTAATTATAAAGAAAAGGGGGAATGATGTATGCTGTGAATGTGTTTTATTACTATTGGTTAATAAAGAAACTGCTTTGGCCTGTGGCAAGATAAAATATAGATAGGTGGAAAATCCAAGCAGAGAGAGAGTGATGTGGGATTTCCCTCTGTATCTGTGATTACCATTAAGGAATAAAGTACTGCTTTGAGCCTATAGCAAAGCAGGGGGTGTGGAGCAGAGCTAGGCAGAGAGGACAGGACTGAATGCTGGGAGAAAGAAGAGCAGAGTTAGAGAGAAACCATGTAGCCCTCCCTGCCTGAGACAGATGCCTGAATTTTAGCTGGTAAGCCACAGACACGTGGTGATACACAGATTAATATAAATGGGTTAAATTAATATATAAAAGTTAGCCAATAAGAAGCTAGAGCTAATGGGCCAAGCAGTGATTTAAATAATATAATGTCTGTGTGATTATTTCGGTTCTGGGTGGCCAGGACAAACAAGGACTCTCTCCTGCTACAAGAGAGAGAAAACGAAGGCAGAGTCAAGAGAGAGGCAATCAGTCACTAGAGAAGCAAGATTTGAGGTGACATACCAGAAAGCTTATGGTAAAATATAGAATAATAGAAATGGGTTAATTTAAGTTGTAAGAGCTAGTTAAAAATAAGCCTGAGCTAACAGGCCAAACAGTTTGTAATTAATATATTTCTGTGTTATTGTTTGGGACTGGGCAGGCAGGAAATGAAAGAGCAGCCTCCAGTTACATAAGATGCCCAACCAAGTGCTTTGGGATGAGTATTTTTCAGAATTTGTGTATCCTGTAACCTTTTGGGGGCATTTTCTTGGGAACTACGTAATAGCATACCCACAAATGCTCAACTGACCTTGCACTATTAAAGTGTATAAAACTTTAATAATTCTTAAAAAAATTATTTGACCACAGAACTCTGTTCTCATTTCACAACTACTACGACTAATATCACTTAGGATTAAATTTGGCTACATACAATAAAAATGGCTTCAAAGGAACGCTGGAGAGATGGCTTAGTGCTTGAGAGCACTTAATGTCCTTTCAGAAGAGTTTTGAGCACTCACTTTAAGTAGCTCACAACCACCTGTAGCTCCAGCTCCAGGGAAATCTAATGTTTACGGCCACTGAGGTACTCGAACTCAAACGCATAATTAAAACTTTAAGAAATAACTCTAAAAATAAAAGAAGTGGCCTCAGAGAAATAATACTGCTAAAATTATTTTCTTCTTGTGTAAGAACCACAGTGTACAGGCAAGCAGTCCGATAGTAGCATGGTACATTGAAAACCAGGCTTCAACATTTTTGCTTCACCTTTTTAAACTTTAACTCTTCACTTCACATTCCAGGATGACTATTGATGTCTACAGAAGGAAAAAGGAGAGGGTAAAATGTAAAGAGTGGGGCTGTTTTCAACAGCCTCTCTGAAAATACTGTCCATCACACTTACTTGCGTTTATTTGGGCCATAACTTGTTTGCATAGATTTTTCCAAAGCATAAAGGAGGCTGGGAAATATGATATTTTCTTTTCTGTGTGTCAAGTTAAAAAATTGGATCTATCACTAAAGAACTGATAGACTCAACTAGCAGAATTAGGTCGATGTCCCACAAAGGTAACGTTCCACAGAGCGTACTCTTGGATAAAATGTCTAAGTAAGGAGATTGATTTTCTAAAACCATTTTAGCCACTTTATTGTGGTACAAAATTCAATACTGTATAATTTGCTGCTGAAAAAAGTGCACAGTTTGATGGTGTTTAGTAAATTTATACAGTCAAGCAGCCATCCCATAATTCAGATTTAGAATATTTCCATCACCTGCCAAAGTCCCATTTGCAGTTGATCCTCATTGTCACACGCAACCATTGATTTACTTTCTCCCCCTATATGTAGTATTTCATGTCTGGCATATTTCATATAACATGAAATATTATGGCTCGTCTATACTGTAGAGTGTTTTGTCCATTCATTGTTTCTTCATTGGTGGGCGACATTCTATTGTATGGGCATCGTGGTTTCTTTTGGGGTTGCTGTGATAAAACACTTTTATCAAAAACAACTTAGGGGCCGGGCGGTGGTGGCGCACGCCTTTAATCCCAGCACTCGGGAAGCAGAGGCAGGCGGATCTCTGTGAGTTCGAGACCAGCCTGGTCTACAAGAGCTAGTTCCAGGACAGGCTCCAAAACCACAGAGAAACCCTGTCTCGAAAAACCAAAAAAAAAAAAAAAAACAACTTAGGGGAAAGAGGGTCTATTTTAGGCCACAGTTCCAGGTTTACAACAGGGGAGTCACAGTGGCAGGAGCCTGAAAGAGTTGGTCCATGTCACATTTATAATCAGAAACAGAACAATGAGTACAGTAGTGCTTATTCTCTGCTCATGTGGTCCTTAAGTTCCCCTGCGCAGGGAATAGTGTCACCCACAACAGGCATGTCTTCTAATATTGATTTACATACTTGAGGTGATCCCCTAAAGACCTGCCTGTGGGTCAACCTAGTCTAGAGAATCCTTCATTTACACTCTCTTTCCTGTTGTTTTTAGATAATGCCAGTTGACCATGGAGACTAACCATCATAATGAATATGCCACTTTTTGTTCATACATTCACTAAATGGTGGGTATTTATTTACTGGTTTATTTAGCAGCATAGAGGATCAATCCCAGGGTTTTGTACATGTTAGACAAGTGTTCTACCATGGAGATTTACCCCCAGTCCTCTTTTTATGGTTTTGGTTTGAAAAGTGAATTCACTAAGTTGCCCAGGCTGGTCACCAGTTAACTCAGTATGCCAGACTCAACTTGACCTTTTGATCTCCCTGCTTATGCTTTCCAAGTAGCTAGGATTAGGATTACAGGCCTGTACTACTAAGTCTGCTTATGACGATTTTGTTTAATGATCTCATTTTAGAGGAAGGATCAAAGTTCATAAGACTCACAAATTAAATGAAACTCACAAGTCTCAGACTCCTGAAACTTACAAGACCCACAAGACACCTACCCAAGATTATACAAGCAATAAACAATTGTCGGGGAGAAGAGATTCTCCAGCCTGTCCAGCAAGGGATGCATATGTCATGTTTTATTTTATTTTATTTTATTTTTTAACTCATGCCACTGTGGGCTTTTCACTGATACAGCTACTTTCAAGTTGTTCATGCTCCTCTAAGAAACCCCAATGAACATACTGATTCACTAAACTAGACTTGGGTAGAAGCTTTGTTTTGTCATTGGTAACTTATCTGAAGTTTTGTTTGCTTTTGGTTTTGGTTTTTGGTTTGTGTTCTCTTTACAATTCTACAGGAAACGTCACACAATATGATGGGCATTTAAATTGTTTCTACCTTTGTGGCTATTATGAATAATACTGCTATGGACTTTCATATTTAATTTTTGTATGTTTTAATTTCTTAGAGGAATTCTAAAGACGTTCATGTTTATAATTGAAAATGATACTTTGAAAGTTCTTGCTTGTTTTTAAATGCCCACTACTGACAAACACTGTCCTAGGTGCTGGAGGAGCAATGGCGAATAAAATTTGGTACATGCTCTGCCCTTGTGGAGCCTACAGTCTACGCAGGGTTAAGAATTAGTCCAACAAACACAGAAACGATTTTAACATCTTGAAAGTCAAATATCACAAAAAGCTGCTACATGATGGTAAGATTGTGCTAGAAGGATCTTCTTTGGTCAAGGAAACGAGGAAAAAAATTGCCCTTGAGCTGAGTGAGATCTGCAGTATGCTAGAGATGCCACTGTAATTATCCTTCAGAGACATAGCAAATGTGACCACAGAGGTATTTCCACTCCTGCTGCCCATTGCGAGCAACTCACAGGTGTGCTGGTTTTAGGTCCGTCTGTCTTTGGATAAAGTTTCTATGTTTTAACCTCTCAGAGTTTGGGAAAAACTCTGAAGCAAACGCAACCAAATATTAATGAAATTTAGTTTTGCATAAACTCTTACCCCCTCCCATTTCTAATACTGAATATTGAAATCTCAACGTTGTGCATACTGGGCAAGTCTTCTATCACCCTCCGCTTTTATAAAGTGTATGCATGTATGTGTGGAAGCCAGAACAACCTTGGGTATCATCTTTTAAGAATTCAGTCTGCCTCCTTTGGGACATAAATTCTTATTTGGCTTCGAGATAACTAATTAGACTAGACCGGATGGCCAGTGAGACCTAAGGCTCTTACTGTCTCTCCCTCCCCAGTGTTGGGATTGCAAACACATGCCACCGTTGCCAGCTTTTAAAAGTGGGTTCTGTAGATTGAACCCAAGTCCTCATGCTTACAAGTCAACTGCTTTACACACTAATCCACCATCCCAAACCCTTTTGTTTTGTTTTGTTTGTTTTTTGTTCAAATACAGGCTGGGTTTGAACTAGCTACATTGCTGAGCTGGCCTTGAACACCTGATCTCCTTGACTCTACCTCCCAAATATTAGGCTTATACATACATGCCACCACACTTAGCCTGGGCTAATCTTGCATATTATTCTCTGTATGTTTGAAATATTTTATGACTCTGTATTTAACTATATTATTTAAATACATAAAATATATATTTAAATACTATATATAGTATTTAAAATAAAAGTATTCATATATGTATGAAGTTTTTTGGAAATTATTCCTGTAGTGTGGCTATCTTATCTTACCATATGTTAACCTTGTTTTCTCTCTATGAGGAGAGGAGTTAGAAGGGAAAGGAGTTAAAATTGGCTTCTGGAATCCGGAACCTAGAACCAAGGAAATGATGCTAATAGCCAATGTGTATTGTGGAGCTGCAATCACTGAGGCTCAATCTGCCACTGAGGGATCCTCCTGCCAGAACTATCACCCCCTAGGACAGAACTAGAAAAGAACATTAACCCTACAGGCTCTGTAATGCTCCTTATTTCATTGAAATCCAAGTTCTGCTACCTTAAGAAATATCACTTACTTTACATATTTTATTCCAACTACTAGAGTTGTGTAGATTGAGTGATTCACACACAGTGTTTACCACATGGTATCTGCTCACTATCTATTGCTACATTACAGTTATATCCTGCCCTCTGCTCCATTTCCCTATGCACCCTCTTCACTGCCTAGGTCTTTTCGAAACATACAAATTACATTGATTAGACTGATGTCACTGATTTTGCTTTGGGCCTGGGAGGCCTCCTGTCTCTTCTGGTACATTCTGTAGACTCACAGCCTCCCCCTATTCCTGATGTAGCAATCTGATTGGGTTAACTCTTAAAGTGCCTACGAGCTCATACTCATGTCTAACACTGCTAACATCTTTATTCATTCTATTCATTATATATTTACACATAGAAATAACTATGAACACTCCCGGCAGGTACAATTTATGGAAAAATCACACCTCAAATGTTCTTGAGCAGGAATCTTTAAAAGCTCTGGTCACCCTACCCTGAAACAGCCTCATAAATCCTTGATATCCTCACTCAGTGGCACACATTCTTGCAACAACAGCTAGACAATTTTAGTCATAAAAATTTGCTTAAGCTGAAACTTTTTAGCTAAGCCTCGAGCTGCCATGGAGTCCTTTCTCTTATGTGTGCAATTCTATCTTAGGTACTGCTGACCAGTTTAGAGAGGCCACCATCTGCAAATGTACAATAAGAGAAGCAACACCATTTTACATCTAAGAAAAACACACTGCAGTTTCTTTGAAAAATAATGAATTTGTTTTCATGTTTTTTCCTGAAGTGTGGTAGCCATTCTTCAGGATGTCTCCCCAAGTATCTACCTACTGCCATTTGAGTCTATATTGTCTTGTTGTGGAATATTACTTTAACTTGGCAAAAGTGTGTTACACTTGTTTATGCTACAGACTATTACTTTAACTGTGTAAAGGTGTGTTACATTTTTTATGCTTTTGTTTACTGATGTAAAGATGTGTTTCATTTTTTTATGTTGCATTTGTTTAATTATGAAAGATGTGATGCTGTTTTACCTGACCTACCTAGGGCACCTGATTGGTCTAATAAAAAGCTAAATGGCCAATAGCAGGCAGAGGAGGGATAGGCAGGGCTGGTGGGCAGAAATGAATAAGTAGGAGGAGGAATCTAGGCTCAGGGGAGAAGAAAGGAGAGAATGAGCTAGAAAAAGAGGAAGATTCTGGGGCCAGCCAGCCAGCCAGCCAGCTGCCAGACAGACATACAGAGGAAGCAGGAAAATAGGAAATACAGAATGAAAGAAAGCTTAAAAGCCCTGAGGTAAAACGTTGATGAAGAGAAACGATTTCATTTAAGTTAAGAGCTAGTAGGACAAGCATAAGATAAGGCTGAGCATTCATAACTAGTAATAAGTTTCCACGTCAGATTTGGGAGCCTCTTAGTGGCCAAAAAGAAAGTTTGCTACATTGTATTTTCATGTAACAAGTACAGTTAGATGGGCAAACAGTAGGATATTGTTGAAATGACAGTGTGTCTTCTAGGGCTAGCTCAGAAATGATACTGTAGCACTTCCTTCTTGGAATCCTTTGCAATGGGAGTAGCCATACCATGAAGATGCTTAGTCCTAGGAGAGGTCCATGAGACAAAGACCTGAGGCCTCTTGACAATGGGCATGTGAGAGAGCTGTTTTGGAAGCAGACCTTCCATACTGAGTCGAAGCTTCAGATGAAATATTACACCTCCTAAGCGACGTGATTACTGGAAGGACGTGAGAGATTCTTTAGGAACCCAGCTGAGCCATCTTGAAATTTCTGACCTACAGAAACTGTGTGAGAGAATAAATGTTTGTTGCTGTTTTAAACCACCAAACTTTGAGACAATTTACTGTGCAACAGGAAACTAATATGTTTAGTATTTGATGATATGAGTGATGGTCATAATTTTACTTATTTTAATGTAAATCATACTCATATAACAAGCTTGCCCAAAATTGTGTTGTCTTACTATGAGGCCTGAATCCAGATATTTTAAGGTGTTGCATATTTCAGGCCCACTCAGCAAACCTAGCAATAGCAGAAAATCTAGACCAACCATCAACAATTTGAATCAGATTGATGACAGAAAGTTGTAGTTCTCTATCTGATTTTTTTTTTTCCCGAGACAGGGTTTCTCTGTAGCTTTGGAACCTGTCCTGAAACTAGCTCTTGTAGACAAGGATGGCTTTGAATTTACAGAGATCTGCCAGCCTCTGCCTCCTGAGTGCTAGAATTAAAGGCTTGTGCCACCACTGCCTGGCCTGATTGCATTTTAAAATGATTCTTATGTTCTTTCTCTTTTCTCAAAAATGTTCATGTATGTGTATGCATGTCATGTGTATGCAGGTACCCTCAGAGGCCAAAGAGGGTATTGAATCTTCTGAAACTTGAGTTACAGGAGGTTGTGAGTCACTTGGGTGCTGGAAATCTAACTCAGGTACTCTGGAAGAGTAGCAATTGCTGAGCCAACTCCCAGCCCAAGTCTTTCCAGCCCCAAATCTTATGGTTTCATTACTGTAGGTAAAATTCTGAATTGATGGGAATTTTCCTCCATTTCTTTTGCATCTTCCAGAGATACACCCTAAAAGAAAATAAAGTAAATTGCAAGTAAAATATGGGCTGTCATATTGACAGCTATAGAGTTTATTGAGCATTTAATATGCACCATACACCATTCTAACTCATTTACGTGTATTAACATATTTAACTCTTACAAAAGAAAAAAATTATCTTCATTTTATAGTAGGTAAAACTGAGGCACATCACTGAAAGGAAGACTCTAGAATTTTCCCTTTCCCAGTCTCTCAGCCATTGACCCTGGTGCTAAAGAGAACCTGTAGCTGCAATATCCACATCAGTTCAATCTAGGGTTCTAGGCTCCCCTGAGCTCCTATTGAAGGTATTGTAGCAAAATTAAGGCCAAGATTTCACAGAAGGATAAGAAAAGGCAACACAGACACTAGGAAAGAAAAAGGATAAAATGAAGACCATCCATAGGACCCAGGTGTGACTAACTTGTTTGTTTACTTGACTGGGCCCCGGGATGGCTCAACAGTCAATGTAAAAGATTAGTTCTGTGGCTCAGTGGATAAAATGCTTTCTTCACAAGCATGAAAACTTTTAGTTTGGATCCCCAGCACTCCACTAAGTCGGGTGTGGCTGTCGGGCGCCTATAAGCCCAATGCTGGAAGGCAGAAACAGGAAAGGGCTACGGACTCACTAGCCAGCCAATCTAGGCAATTGATCTCCATGCTGGGGGCTTGCTGGCTAGCTGATCTAGTTAATCCATGATCTACAGGTTCACTGGGAGATCCTATTTTTTGGAGGGAGGAGGAGGAGTTGAGACAGTGTTTCTCTGTAGCTTTGGAGCCTGTCCTGGAGTTGAGACAGTGTTTCTCTGTAGCTTTGGAGCCTGTCCTGGAACTTGCTCTGTAGAGCAGGTGTTGTTGGATGTTTTATTCTTTTGACTTTTGCAGGGAGGGGGCGCAGGACACAGCTTCCAAATAAATCACACACGAAGACTTATTCTTACTTATTAATGCCTGGCTTTAGCTTGGCTTCTTTCTAGTCTGCTTTTCTAACTTAAATTATCCTGACTACCTTTTGTCTCTGGGCTTTTTCCTTTTCTTCTGTCTATCTTACTATCCCTCTTACTCCATGGCTGACTGAATGACTGGTCCCTGACATCCTCCTTTTCCTCTTCCAGATTTCTCCTTCTATTTATACTTTCTGTTTTCCAGCCCTGCCTGTCCTTGCTCCTGCCTAGCTATTGGCCATTCAGCTCTTTATTAGGACTGTCAGGTGTTTCAGACAGGCAAAGAACCACAACTTCACAGAGTTAAACAAATACAGCATAAATAAAAGTCACACACCTGAAAATAATATTCCCCAGCAACCAGGCTGGCCTCAAACTCAGAGGTCTGCCTGCCTCTGAGTGCTGGGATTAAAGGCTTGCACTACCACTGCCTGGTGAGACCCTATCTTAAAAGGTAAGGTGGAAAGAGATAGAGAAAACATCTGATGTTAACCTCTGACCTCCATATGGGAATGCACAGATGCATGCACCAAAACTCATCTGAACATACCCCAAAACATCTGCATATACATGTGCACTCATATGCATACACCACACACATAAATACACACCCCCACAAATCTTATTACTAAGTGTGTCTGTTGGAAGGGTGTTGATAAGACATTAGTTTTTGAATAAGACTGTAGGAGAGAGATGTCTTTTACCAATGTTTGGTGAGCATCCTATTGGTTCCATCCTTGGAGGGCCCATCAAAGAAAAGCAAGAGGTTGGAATGTATAAATCCTCTCTGTGGATGAGCTAGAACACCCATTGTCTCCTGCTTCCAAACTGTGCTGGCTAGTTTTCTGTCAACTTGAGGGCAGCTAGAGTCATCTGACAAGAGGGAACCCTAACTGAGAAAAAAAAAAATGTCTCCATCAGATTGGCCTAGAGGCAATTTTGTGGGGGCATTTTCTTCATTAGGGATTGGGACATGGAAACTAAACCAGTAAGCAGTGTTTCGGTTTCTGCCTCTGGTTTCCTGCCTTGGCTTCCCTCTATGGTAGGCTGTAACCGATAGGCCAAGCCAACCTTTCCTCCCGCAAGATGCCTTTGGCCAGTGTTTTATCACAGCAACAGGAAGGCAAACTAGGGCAAGGACTCAAAACCACACCCTCTTCTACATCTGCCTTGATATTCAGCCTTTGGGCTTGGTTTCAGAGTCACCTCCACAGCTCCATGATTCTCAGGCCTTTGAACTCAGATTGAATTTCAACATTGGATTTTTCTGGGTTTCTATCTTACAGATAGTAGGTAATGGAACTTCTGGGCCCCCAAAATCAAGTAAACTGATTCCTGTTCTCTCCCTCTCTCCCTCTCTCTCTCTCTCCATGTACTCATGTGCATTTTATTTGACTGTTTACCTGAAGAACTCTGATTAATGCATATATGTAACACTAATCTGAAAATAGGGACAGCCACAACTTAACTGGCTAAATTGAAGGACATGGTCCTCAAGATGTGGGCTCAGATTCGGTAGACTTGACGTAGATGTATACGAAAGTTTGAGGGGCTGGGTGAAGACTTAGTGGCTATGAGCATTTATTAAACAAGTATGAGGACCCGAGTCCAAATCCTCAGCACCCACATAAAAAGCCAGGCATGGCCAGGGAATATAACCACAACACTGTGGGGCGGGGTTATGGAAACATGATGATTGCTGGGGCTTTCTGGCTACCGGCCCAGCTCCAGGTTCAGCGAGAGATCCTGTCTCCAGGGAGTAAAGCAGCAGAGCAAGGACTTAATCACCTCCTCTGACCTTCACCCATGCACACACATACTTCACACACACACACACACACACACTTTAGAGTTACTAAAGTATCACCTGAAGACTCAGCTGAGGCTAATCCTGGGCAGGCAGTTGACTCTAGAACCCCTAACAGGTCTGGGTAGTCATTGCAGTGCCAGTTTTGAAGTGTGATAGCAGCCATGAAAGATGGTCCTTATAGCACCTAGAGAAATACGAATGGGAACCAATGTTAGGAGGAATCAAACATGTCTGCGTGCATGTCCAAGTAATCTCCTACTGGGGTGAACTCTTGTGCCCACGATAGCTGAATGACTTTAAGCCATTTAAATCAAATAAAATCATTTAGCCACATTTCTCAGTGATCATGTTTTGACATGGTTAGTCATATGGCATATGACTGGTAATTTGTTATTAACCAATTAATAAATAAATACCACAGTCTGAATTATTTATGTGTGTGTGCTCTGTATGTATATACGTGTGCACGCAGGTTGCATGCATTATGTAGTAATGTTTGTGCACATGTACTTGAGGGTGCATGCATGTGTTTTATGTGACAGTCAGAGGTTGACGTTGGATGTCTTACTTGTCTTTTTCTGCGCCATCACCATCATCATCATCATGTGAGATCAGGTCTTTCACTGAAGTTATCTGTCTCAACTATCTGGTAGTGAACACCATAGATCCTCTTGATTTGGTCTCCCCAACTCTAAGATGTGCTGTGTTTAGCTTTTTTCATGGGTGCATGGGATCCGATTTCAATAACTTACACTTTACTCAGTCCGTAAAGTTCTTGCTTTATAGACGGAGCCATACCCCTAGTCCCTGCTTTATCTTTAAAAAAAATAAACAGGAGCAGTTATCTTCATAATCATGTTATTTCCTTTAATTTGAATTCTGATGTGCTTGTCTGAGCAGTAGAGCAGGCGGTGGCATTTTAGTTGCATGCTGGGTCTTTGCATAACCACAACCCACCTTATCTATGTCCCAGCCTGTGGGGAGACCATTAGCAGTTTTGACAACTGTGAATTACAGTTGTGCTTGGGAGTGGTGGTTTTATAGTTACTGCCACTGTTTACACTTTTATATCAGCAGTGCATGCTTTTTTCCTTATTAATAGCACCTTGGGGGAGAATGGCTGGGGAGAACAAAACTTGTTGTTAAAAATAAAATTAGCTATATTTATTTTGTTTTTCCTTACATAGTGGCAACTTCTGAGATCCTTAAATGCCGCATTTTATTATTCAGCTATTTACAAAATGCTTTTATAACCATCAAATCACAAATATTTTATGGTACCATTTGTCTTCTTGGGGGAAAATAACAATAACATGAATTGTGAGGAATAAAAGTTTTATGAAAAAAACTTTTCATGGAATCAGTGGCAGGGAGTCATAGAGAAACTGTTACGACACACAGATCTAACCCAATACATCCCTATGCAAATGCTCACATACTGTAGGGTTGCTTATTCCTGAAAATTTTTCCAGGGTATGAGTAGGATTAACTCAAAGTTAACACTGTCAGGGCTCTGAGAACTAAAAAATATCCAGGGAAGGTAGTTGCAGCCAGTCAGTACAAAGTATTTGCAGTCAAAATGGATTCAGGGACAGGAACCATGGTTAGACACCAGGAATTTCAAGTCACTTGGAGATAGGGTCAGAAAAGAAGAGGGTTGAA
The DNA here is from genome assembly GCF_950005125.1 of Chionomys nivalis. Lineage (NCBI taxonomy): Eukaryota > Metazoa > Chordata > Mammalia > Rodentia > Cricetidae > Chionomys > Chionomys nivalis. The sequence goes on along the minus strand of NC_080094.1, from coordinate 17,130,166 downwards.
GACAAACAACAAAGATACAGATAGACTGACTTATTTTAATAAGTATGTCCAAACTGTGGGGTATGCCAGTGTGTGTGTTCATGTTTGTGTGCATATGTATATGTGTATGGATAGATCTTGAAAGATTACAGTTTGGCTGATCAAATGGTCAGAGCAAGTCATACTGTGGTGGGATTTTGATCCATTTAGCCAATGACTTTTGGGGCAGCAAGCCCTAGGGCATGGTCTTGTCTGCCTACAACTCAGCTTAAGAACTGAGGGAGAGGATCAGGGTCGCGAGCTCTCCCTTACTCCTGCACTCTCTTGGGTGGTCAGAGTGGAGCAGGTGGTGGAGAGATGACCTGTGATACTCTTCATCCCTGGACAGACCTGCTAAACAAAGGCAGCCTCTGGTTTGCTCTGTATCTGTGAGTTTGTCTCTTCATTGCACCCCTTAATAAATTGCTTATTAGACTTTTGTGAGTTTTTGCTTCAGCATACAAAGATGAGTGATTGAGTAGATGAATATATTGATACATGAATGAATGGGCTATTGAGCAGATGAGTCAAATTAGGATCAATGGCTGTTATGGGTGAGAAATGAAAACTGGGGAAGTGAATGCATAGTTTAATGGATATATGTACAAGTAGTCACTTGGATAAATGTACAAACATGTTCATAGATACATAGTCAAGTAGAAGACCGAAGAGAGAGATTGATAGATGAACTGCAAGATAGATTAATGAATGAATGGACCAATGATATGGGAGGCAGGATAATAACCCAAAGCTGTTCACATCTTAATTTCTGGACTTTTTTTAGATTTAAAGAAATGTGCATGTGTGCATATCTGCATGTGGGCATGTGTATGTGAGTACAGGTGTCCTTGGAAGCAAGAGGCATTTAATGCTTTTGGAGCTGGAGTTACAAATGATTGTGAGCTGCCTAACATGGGTCCTCTGTAAGACTAGTATGTGCTCTTAACTGCTGAGCCATCTTTCCAACCCCGGGAATTTTTAAAAAAAAAATGTTATATAGCTGGGTAAAAAGGAATTAAAGATGTTAATAAGCATGTCTGAAATGGGGTGATTATTCTGGTTTATAAGACTAGTCCCCAAATAATTATAAGCTACTTTATGAGTTTAAGAGAAAGAAGGTAGCCAGCCAGATGGCTTAGTAGGTAAAGGTGCTTGCCACCAAGCCTAACAACCTGAGTTTGATTCCTAAGCCCTACATGGTAGAAGGAAAGCACTGATTCTCAAAAGCTGCCCTTTGATCTTCACACAAGCATTCTAACATGCATACTTCACACACACACACACACACACACACACACACACACACACGAAGAAAGTTGGCCTTGAAACCATACATACAGGAAAAGTGATGGACAAGCATACAAAGAGATGAAATAGTGGTGTATGTATAGGAACAGATCTATATGAATGGGTGGACATATGGACTGTTACAATGGATATTAGGTGGCTATCAATAGATAATTAATGAGTACATACATGAGTAGGTATTTGATTAGAGATCTGATTTGATAAATGAGTATTGCATTTGTGTGTATACACACACAATGAATCAATAAAACATTTGAATCTTAAAAGCAGAAACACTTTTTTTTTTAGATGAAATGTAGACTCATTGAATGTTAGAGAAGTTTCTAGTTAGGAGTGGAGTCATCAAATGTTTTGTAAAAGGTGTGTAAAGCTTGGTTCTGCACTCAGCCTCAGTGCTGCAGAAGGAATCTTTGCACATGATGGTTTCTCTGTGTTCAATAATATCCATATTAGTCAGGGATCCCTAGAGGAATGGAACCAATATAATTAAGTAAATATATATTATATATAATATAATAGAGATAGATAGATAGATTGATTGATTGATTGATAGATGGTGGTTTGAATAAGAATTGTTCCCAATGTTTGAATGTTTGGTTCTCAGTTAGTAGAACTATTTGGGAAGGATTAGGAGGTGTGGCCTTGTTGGAGGAAATATGTCACCAGACCAACACACACTCTCTCTCCCTCTCCTTCTCTCTCTCTTTTTCCTTCTTTCTCTCTTTCTCTTTTTCTCTCTTTCTGCCTGCTGCCTGCAGGTCAGGATGTAAAGTTCTCAGCTACTTCTCGAGCACTATGCTTGTCTGCTTCCTGCCATGATGATCATGGACCCTCTAAAGCTATAAACAAGCTCCCAATTAAATGCTCTTTTTAAAATATGAGTTGCCTTGGATATACATAGGAAGGACAAAAAGACAAGATCTCCGGAGTAAATTGGGAGTGTGGGAGTCATGGGAGAGAGAAGGGGAGCAGGTAGGAAGGGAGGGAAACAGAAAAATGTATAGCTCAATAAAAATAGGAGTTGCTTTGGTCTTGATCTACCTCCAGAGGCATAGAACAGTAACTGAACATATATTTATATGATTTATTAATTCAGCTTACATTTGAAACAGTAACAACATTCATCTCATATCTGAGAGCCTAAGAATTCAGTAGCTGTTCGGTCTACAAGGTTGGGTGCCTCAGCAGACCCAATATTGAGCTAAGTCCACTGGCTCTCAATCAATGGTAGAAACCTGGAAATGCTGATTCTGGTATCCCTGAAGGAATCAACAGCAGTAGCAACAGGATAAATTAAGTCAGTAGCAAAAGGGAGGCCAAGTCTGCAGAAGGCAGATGATCTTTGTTTTGCCATGTACTCTTCCTTCCATCTTTCCTTCCTTCCTTCATTCCCTCCCTCCCTCCTTCCTTTCTTCTTCTCTTTTTCGTTTTTCATTTATCAATTTTTTCAAGACAGGGTTTCTCTTTGTAGCCCTGGCTGTCCTGGAACTCACTCTGTAGACCAGCCTGGCCTTGAACTCAGAGATCCTCCTGCCTCTGCCTCCCAAGTGCTGAGATTAAAGGTGTATACCACCACTGCCCAGCTCCATGTTCATTTTCAATCTGGCCTGCTACCAGAAAGGGCCACCCCTACCTAAGGTGGCTCTTCCCATATCAATTGAGACAGTCAGAATAGTTCCTATGCTGAGGCTCCCTCCTCAGGTGACTAATTTGTGCCAAGTTGCTATGGACACCAACCATCCCAATATCCTTCCGGCAAACCGTGAACTTCTGTTCCTTCTTCATTACAACGCAAGCGCTACTTTCTCAAGGAAGCCTTACTTGACACGCTCTCATTTACACATTTCCTCTGCAGCACTTATTTTAACTCTAATTCAGATTCACTTGCACGATCACTTGACTCATATCACTCTCTCCATTAGGCTATGAACTCTGAGAACCGTGAGAGAAGATTTTTCCATGCTGTTTTTATCTTTATCACTATATCATATTCAGTACATAAAATAGAAAGTATCTCATTGAAATCATTAGGTGTGATCTCAGTTTTAATTAATTAGTTAGCTGATTACTCTTTGACCATTAAATGCATGTGTATTACATATTTCGGCCATTTTTTACCAACCCCATCACCTCTCAGCCCCTCCTAATGTCTGCTGAACACTTTCTTCTCAGCCCCCCACCCCATTTTCATGCCTTTGTTGTTGGCTTGTTTTGTTTGTGATTCACTGAGTTTAAGGATTGCTCATGTGAGCATGGATGGGAAGTAATTTCCTGAAGCATGCGTACCTCTGCAGTGGCTATACCACTGAAGAAAATGTCTGTTCTTCACTCCCAGCAACTATTAACTGCCAACCGGGCATCATAATCTCTTCCCAGTCCATTATGTAATGTTGAGTGGTCCCCTCTTGTGCTGATCTTGTGCAGGTAACTGCAGCTGAAATCACGAACGCAATGGCCAGATCACGACTAGAAGACAGTATTTTATGGCACTTTAAAGAATGATCTTGATGGGCTAAGTCTGCCTTTACTGATGGGGGATTCTGACTAAGGCAATGTTTCTACAAACCAGAAGAGTCAACTTGAGAGCTCAGAACCTCCTCTGCCTAGGGTCTTCTCTGTTTTACAGGAGGCGAGAGCCCCTATCTCTGGGATAGGCCAGACATCTCTTTGCCTTCTCTCAGGCCTTCCTGTAGCACCTGCTTTGGAACCAGCATGCTTTTTGATTGACAAGCCCCCCTCCACCATTGCTCATACTGATCACCACCAGTGCTGGTTCCAGGTGCCTGCTCCTGCCCTGCTCTAGATACAGGCTCAGAAGGCAGACATCTTACAGCAGCGCACACCTTTCTTTCTGTCTCTCTAGCCATGCTCCTCTTTCCTCACTGCTGGCTATTTTCATTCTATCTTTCCCATTCTCTGCTAGGCTTCAGTTTGAATTTTGGAGCCCATTCATCTTTTCTGCACCCCACGCACGCGAAGAGTCTGAGAGGCCGGCATTCAGATCCCAGCTCTGCACGATTCCAGCTCTGTGCCCTTGAGCACAACGTTTAAACTTTCTGAGCCTCAGTTTCCTAATCCATGAGCTGCAAGAAATCTATGCCTCAGGGCGGATGTGGAGATTAAACAAGATAATCTAAATGACAGGTCTAGGACAGCAGCTGGCAAAAGTAAGTGATAATTACAGCCCACCTCCTTCCTCCCCATGCGTTCTCTCTCTCTCGTTCCTCTGTGCAGCACTGTGCAGCCTCCCTTTCTAGTTCCCATTTTCTGGCCTACATAAAAATAGCAACACATAAAATGAAATTGCACAGTGTATTTTTACATCCTCCAAATAACGCAATTCAATTATAGACTGGTCAATTTTAGGTATCTGAGCATCACCAAAGCATCTAAAGCTGGTAAACAAAGTCTCAAATCTCTGTTCAGGAAATAAAGAACTAAATCAATACTTTGGGAAAAATGGTTAGGGAAGAACATTTTCCTTGAGGCCCCAAACCTTATATGGAGTGTGTCAGCAATTGCTAGCTCTGCTGGCTGGAAGTCAGTGCACAAGGAATCCTTTATACTTTCAATCTGACGCAGCCTCTGAGAACCTAGCGGAAGAATTGAAGCCCATGTTTTCTGGCAAGGGAGACTTGGCAGGAGATCCCTGAGTGCACCCAAAGAGTGCTCATGTGACTCATTTTGGGCAGGGGATCCAGAAAATCGGGGAGAAAAGGAACAACAAATGGGAAAGTATTCACCAACTCATCGTTGCTACTGTCAGTGGGACAACAGTGACTCTCCCTGAGCTAAAGGTGACCAAGACCAGGTCATAAGTATTCTTACAAACAGACACAGAGGAACAAGCATGGCCCAGGTTCAAATATTGGCAGTGCTACTTTTTACTGTTGTGGGGATGTATCCCTGTTTATGTGTGTGTAAGTGTATTTGTGTGTATGGTCACACTTGCACGGGTGTGTTGTACATGGGTGTTGAGGACGTAGGACAATCATGGATGGCTTTCCTCAGGTACTGTCTACCTTTTCAAAACCAGGTTGAGAAACCTTTGATAGCATCCGATTGCTGGGCAGCAAGCCCCAGGGATCTGCATGTGCCTGCCCTCTAGCATTGAAATTACAAGCATGCTACTACACCTGGATTTTAAAAATGGGTTATGGGGATCAAACTCAGGTCCTCGTGCATGCATGGAACATGCATTATCAAATAAGCTAGCTCCCCAGGACCCAGTACTATTTTCTCAGTTCTTTAGTCAAATAACTCCATTTTTATGGGTCTCAGTTTTATCTGTAAATGAGAAACTAATACTGTTTATGTGGTATGCTAGAATAATCCTGGACACCTAGAAAGTATTTAATCATAGTGTAGGTGTGATTGTGAGTTATTATGATTATGTGATTTCTTGCACTTTCTCCTTGGTACTTCATTCATTTTTGTTCTAGAATATTTATTTTATGTGTGTGAGTGTTTTGCCTCATGTATATATGTGAACCACGTACATGCCTGGTCCCCTCACAGGTCAGAAAGGGCATCAGATTCCCAAGAATTGGTGCTATGGATGTTTGTGAGCAATTATGTGGGTGCTAGGTACTGAACCCGGGTCCTCTGCCAAAGCAGTAAGTATTCTTACTGGGGAGTCATCACCTCAGCCCTCATTTCCTTGGTACTTGTCTTAGGTAGGGTTACTATACCTGTGATGGAACACCATGCCCAAAGACAACGTGGGGAGGAAAGGGCTTACTCACTCATAGCTCCATAGAACAGTCCTTCAAAAGCAGTGAGAACAGGAACTCACCCAGGGCAGAAACCTGGAGGCAGGAGCTGATGCAGGGACCATGGAGGAGTACTTCTTACTGGCTTGCTCTTCACGGCTTGCTCAGCCTGTTTTCTTATAGAACCCATGACCACCAGCCTAGGGGTGCTCCACTACCCACCCACAATGGGTTGGACCTTCCCACATCAATCACTAATTAAGAAAATGCTCTTCAGTCTTGCCTATAGTAGGATCTTATGGAGGCATTTTCCCCCTTGAGGTTTGCTCCTCTCTGATGACTCTAGCTTGTGTCAACTTGACATAAAACTAACCAGGACAGTACTTCTTCCTCACCCACCCATGGGAACGTTGGGAGTTATGCCCAGGAAAAAACGGGGAAAGACTAACATTTCTCAGTGAAGCCTACTGGAATCAACACCCCAGATTCTAACTCCAAGACTTAGCAAAGAAATCAGACTTTTTTGTGTGTGCATGAAGAAGAAATTTGTTTCTAGGGAAGATTTTATACTAACTCAGTTCACCAGTAGATGTTAAATGGTGGCTGCCCTTCCGTACTGTGTACTGTGAAAGGTTATCCCGTAAACGTGACCCCCAAAGGCTATGCGTTGGGAATTTACCCTTCGCATTTATATATTTTTTTGCTTTCATTTATATTTTAATCATGTGTGGGAGCAATGCCTTGAGCAGTAACTAGGGTTAGGTGAAGTCATGAGATGGGGATCCATAAATGACACTAGTAATTTTATTATTCAGTACTTTAAAAAATGGATAATTCTGTATAGCTCAGGCTGTTCTCAAATTCACAATCCTTTTGCCTCAGCCTCCCCAGTGTTGGGATCGTAGGCCTCAGACCCCATGCCTAGCTTGGCATTAGTGACTTTATACAAAGAAAGAGACCAACGAGAATGCCAACTCTGTTTCTCCACGGGATGTTCTCTGCCATGTTATTACGTAGCAGGAGGTCCTCCCCAGATGCAGAATGCATGTCAACACCATGCTCTTGAGTATCTAGCCTGTAAAACTGTAAGCCAAAAAGTCATACAGAACCCACTTTTAGATGTTTTATTATAGCAATATTAACATGGACTAACATATACTCACTGGTGATTTTAATCACATAATGTTTTTTTAAGCTTCTGGATAACCAAAATACCAGAAATAAAGTCCAAATACAAATGACAAGCTAGGCTGGGCGATGGTGGTGCACGCCTTTAATCCCAGCACTCGGGAGGCAGAGGCAGGCGGATCTCTGTGAGTTCGAGACCAGCCTGGTCTACAAGAGCTAGTTCCAGGACAGGCTCCAAAACCACAGAGAAACCCTGTCTCGAAAAACCAAAAAAAAAACAAAAACAAAAACAAAAACAAAAAAAAAAACCAAAAAAAACCAAATGACAAGCTAGAAAAAAATTGTAACAAGTGTGGCAATTAAAAAGTTAAAATAGTATACATAAAGAACTCATATTTACCAATAAGAAGAAGCCAACTTTTATCAGAAAATTGGTCTAGAAGAATGAGTAAACAGTTCACACAAAGAACACAAATAGTTTGTAAATAGAAAGGAAGCACAGTGCTTTATTCCTTGTAAGTGAGAATTATATCTTATGATTATAATTCACCACTTTGTTAGTGAAATACAGCTATATGGCTGTATATTTGCATATGTACAGAGTTTGTGTGTGGTTAATAGTTATCAACATGTATTCTGGCAGCTGCATCTATCTTTTGTAAAATTTTCTTTCTTTCTCTTTTCTCTTGTTTTTGAGACTGTCTTACTCTGTTGACCAGATTGGCCAAGAACTTAGTTAAAATCCTCCTGCCTTTGCCTCACTGAGATTATAGGCAATTAACATATTCTTATTGATTTGAAAGAGCTCTTTATATATGTGTGTGCACATGCTTGTGTGTGCATGAGCCCTCCACACATGCTGAATAGAGAGTCTCCCACTCATTCCTTTCCTGGGTTTCTTAAACAGTGTCTTGAGCATGAAGCAGAAGAGAATTCCCTTTAACTGAGCATCCATTCAGTACCACAGTATTACACTTTCAGACTATCTTAGGAAGTGGGTACAGCAACCTTTATCTTATAGTAGAAGATGCAGTGGCTCAGAGACTAGGTAGTTTGTTCAAGGGCACACAGTTAACAAATTGTATTTGAACTCTGCACCTAAAGCTGTGCTGTGTTTTTGTTTTGTTTTTGAGATAGGTGTTGCTGTGTGCCCAGGCTGGCCTCAGCATCCAGGTAGCTGGGATACGAGTGTCTTCCTTTGTACCCAGTTAAAGCTGTGATCCCTTCAGGTCACTTCAGGGAAATGCATATCCAGCAAGCCCACCTGTACCATCTCCTAATTCCCATTCTTTTACATTTAGGGACCCAGCTGCAGTTCTTGCTCCTTCTCTTTCCTGAACCAGCTGGGCAGGAGCAATCAATATGCCAAAGCTGGTCACAGAGCCCTTACTCTGGAACCCTGCACGTTTGGGAATGAGTCTCAGACTCACAAGGACCTACCAAGTTCAGTCTCCCCTTATCTTTCATGTCGGCTTTCTTTCCTCCTTTGTCAGCCAAGTCAGCATCCTACAGGTATAAGAAGAAAACAAGGCAAACTGGCTGTACCATCTGCCCTCCTTAAGAGGTAGTATCATTTGATTGGGGCAGATGTTCAGGATGGGGAGCGACAATCTGTATCTACTTCTGGGTAAGATCAAGATCATAGTCAGGAGCTGGGCATGGTCACGCACCTTTAATCCCAGCTCTTGGAAGGCAAAGGCAGGCAGATCTCTGAGTTTGAGGCCAGCCTGGTGGTCTACAGAGTGAGTTCCACGACAGCCAGGGCTACATAGAGAAACACTGTCTCAAAAACAAAACAAAACAAAAAACAAAAAACAAAAACAAAAAACCCCCAACCAACCAAACAAACAAAAAAACCAAAAAGAATATCATAGCCAGGCATAGCCAGGAGCACATCCTCTCTCTGCCTCTCCTCAGTGTCTGCAGCAATGGCTGCATAAGCTCATTGGCAGCTAGGCCCATGCAAAATCCACAGTGCCCCAAACAGGGTTCTCTATACCCGGCCTCCATGACCACAGCTCTCCACCTTACCTCTACTACAAAGGATGTCTAGCCTTTCCCTCACCAAAGGCAGAACGAGGTCTTCACTTGTAAACTCTTCAGGCCCCGTGTTTATCTTGCCATAGCTTTAACCATGCTTGATTGCAGTCCCTGCTTATATATATGACTGCCCATCAAAATCGAACATGGATTTCCTCCAGGGCCAACACTGAGCTGTGCACGTCCAGTGCCCAGCATCACGTGATGAACGAATGAGGGTGTTTCTGAGCCTCTCCTTCCCTCCTTAGGCTCTGACTCGTGGACCTGCTTCTTGCTTTGGATCTGATTCGTTTGACTGAGGGATTTGCTGTTTCCTCAACTTTCTATGAAGGTTGCTTCTTGTCCCAGTCTTGCTATGAGGACACCATGTATCTCTTGATTTGTATCACTGGCCAGCTAGACTTCTCATCACTAATTCTGGCTGCCTGGCAGGAGAGTCTTGAAGGCTGGGCTGCAGTAAAAACTCTGCAAGCCTCTTAAATCCTCTTCTGAGTTGGCAGGATTCCCATTATCTCTGCTACACTCCTGGGGTAAATCCAGGCCCAGACCCTAACTCTTCTGGCTTTCTGCATGGTTTTATAGGCAAGCGGTCAGGCCTCCTTAAGACAAGAGGGCTCAACCTTGCTTCCAAGGCAACTCCCTACCGTTTTTTGTCCCTGCTACACCACTGCTTCAGCGCTAGAAGGCAAATCTGCTGAGTCACTGCTGGCTAGGAGTCCTTCAGCATCCCAGAAACCAAAAGAGCAAGAGACAAAGAGCTCATTCCACAGACTTGCAGCAAAAGTAGCTAGGCAGCCCAAGGCTCTGGGGGACACCAGACAAAGAAGTACCCAGGTCGCAACTGTGACCTTAGCTGTTGTGACCCTTTGGAGAGAAGTGCTCTTAGGATCTAATCTTGCAGAGGCGTTTGTCCCTGAGCAGACTTCATCACAGGGAAGGGACAGTAGCCCCCCCCCCCCCGCCCCCCTGAATGTCTCTAGAACACTCGATTTAGCTCTCCTATATCTGTTTCCTCTGGGTTGGACGTGACTGTTACCATCATTAGTCAGAGCAGCTGTAATCATTGCAAAAGACACTCACCAGATCTGGGCTGTTAATCTTCTCAACTGGAAGGAAGGGCAGGAGTTGGGGGCTCCTGAGGCTTACAAGCTGACAGAAGATCCTCATGAAATCTCTTCCTTCCCAGAGGTTATAGATAAGAGATAAAACAGTTGACTAGGGTGTGACTCTTCCATAATGTAGCTATCAGTTATTTGTTCGTGGGACTTACGGGCGGTACAGGTGTCTTTGAGTCAGTTACCCATGCTCTTATAAGTATCCCCAAGTTGGACTTGGATGGACTTGCTTTGGTCTGTCAGTGCCCTGTTTCTGTTCCCCAGGAAAAGTCATGTGATTTTTTTTTTGCACATTTCCCAAAACTGAGGTCTGTGACTCAGGGCTAGGAAACTACAAGAGACTGTGTGTTCTAGGCTCTAGGGCAGGATGTTGGAGGGTCATCACTTCAGGTACTGCTTTCTGACTCCCTAGCCAGACACATAAGTTTCTGAAATGTCATTCTTGCCTCAGTGTAGTTGCTTTTATAATTTTATTTTATTCTTTTACTCTTTTACTTTTTGGCTTTTTTTTTGGCGGGGGGGCTGCCACCCAGCTCCCAAAGAAATCACACAGAGTCTTATTCTTTCTTATGAATGCCTGCCCTTAGCTTGGCTTGTTCTAGCCAGCTTTTCTTAACTTAAATTATCCAGTCTACCTTTTGCCTCTGGGCTTTTATTTTTCTCTATTCTATATATTTTCTTTACTTTTTACTCTGTAGATGGGGTGGCTGGTGCCTGATGTCTTCTCTCCTTTTCTTGATCCCACCAGATTTCTCCTTCTATTTATTCTCTCTGCCTGCCAACTCTGCCTATCCTTTCTCCTGCCTTGCTATTGGCCATTCAGCTCTTTATTAGACCAATGGTGTTTTAGACACGCAAAGTAGCACAGCTTCACAGAGGTAAACAAATGCAAGCAAAAAGAATACAACACATCTTTACATCATTAAAGAAATATTCTACAGCATAAACAGATGTAACATATCTGAAAATAGTATTGCAGAACACCCAGCTTGTCCACTCAAGTGGGAGATACTTATCTAGGCTGTTGGCTGAGAAACTTCCCCCAAAGGACCTCCACTCTGGTGTGGCCAGCTTTTTACCCCACTGGAAAGAATTTGAAAATGAACTAATATCTTAGTTAGGGTTCTATTGCTGTAAAGGGACACCATGACCATGGCAATTCTTAAAAAAGAAAACATTTAATTGGGGCTGGCTTCCAGTTTCAGAGGTTTTGTTCATTATCATCATAGAAGGAAGTATGGTGGAGCTCAGGAGACATAGTGCTGGAGAAGGAGTCAAGAGCTCTATATCTAAATCACCAAGCAGCAGGAAGACATACATACATACATACAGACAGACATACAGACAGACATACAGACAGACAGACAGAGAGAGAGAGAGAGAGAGAAAGAGAGAGAGATTAGGCCTGGCTTGAGAATTTTAAACATCAAAGTTCACCCCCAGTGACACACTTCCTCCAGCAAGGCCATACCTCCTAATAGTGCCACTTCATATGACCTTATTGGGACCATTTTCATTCAAACTACCACACAGAACAATGTGATATTTATTCAGAAAGAGATGGTACATGCTTTAAATTAAAACATGCCCACTAAAAGAAAAAGAAAGATGTCTCTAGTCTCTTAATAATAGCTTTACACATGATTTTGTAACTTTTGAAGCTATGTTGATCAATGGGTGTGACCTAAAAGAAGATTCAAAGATTAAGCAAAACTTAACAACTGTTAGGAAAATGAGCAGGTTTACTATGCTTAATTTTATGTGCATGACTCTTTGTTTTCACATATGTGTATGCACCAAATGTGTGCTGTGCTCATGGAGGCTGGAAGAGGGTGACAGATCAGTCGGAACTGGAGCTGCCATGCGGGTACTGGAAACCAAACCCAGATCCTTAGCAAGAGTGGAAAGTACTCTTAACCACTGAACCTTCTCTCCAGCCCCTCCTTTCCTCTTTTCCTGAAGAATTTTCTTTGTAAAATGAGACCACAAGGTTGTTTATGAGGTATACATTGTTAAGGTTTAGGGGTGAGAGAGGAGAACCAATAAGGGACAACTCAAAGGTCAGATACATTCTGGTTTTAAGTATAGTTCATTATTGACAGTTAGAAACTCTTAGTTGAGACATCCCTCAGAAAAGTGAATATGTTAGTTGTGTTGAAACTCTTGACTCTCAACCAACAAGAAACATAAAATAGATCCTGGTGTGCAGTATTCCTTGCCACCACCACACCCCTCACATTTCCATATTCTATCTTTGTCTCATGTTCAACAAGATAGAGAATTCCAGGCTGGATTCCTGTAGAAGAAATAGACTACAGGTACAGACAGAGAAGTAGAAAGAAACTCGTGCGTGCAGAGGATGGAAGAGGAGAAAGCACATTGAACAGAGAGTTGGGACAGCTGCTTTCATTTTCAAGCTGGGAGATGTTCAGATGATAGGATGAGCAACAGGAGCTGAACTAGAGGAGTAGGTCACTAGAGAAGCTTCATGTTGAAGACTCAGCCACTAGAGCAGAGCAGGAAAACAGTCATTGAGTTAAGGAAGGCAGAAAAAAAAAAACAAACAAAAAAACAAACCAGACCTGTGAGTGAAGATGGCATGCTTAACCTTGTACCAGTCGCATAGAAATCATTGGGTTAAAGAAGCACTTTAGTTCTGTGTTTGATACATGATTAGCCTTTCTGAGCAAAGAAGCCACAGACAGTAGAACCATTGGAGGACCCGGGTTGTGGAGTGGTCAGCAGATCTTATCACATCAACCTTTGAGAAGCTTAAATCCAAGAGACAAACTGCCAAAGCAGAATGGCTTGGCTGTGGAGAGCACAGAGAAAGGCATCCAGCAGAAACCAGCAGGCAGCAGAGCTATCCATAAGAAAGCAGCTCACAAGAAGCTAAGACCTGCTGAGACTTAAAGTGTGGGGTGAGAGAAGTCAACACGATGATCAAAGTCAACAGAAGCACAGAGACAGCAGTGTGGGTAGAGAAGACCTGACTCATGAGCATGGCGGAGTGACAGAGGGCCAAGGATGTCCATCTAGCAGGGAACCGCCACACAGTGCCCTGGGAACACAGCAAACTCTCATGAGAGTACGTTTGTTTTGTAGGTCTCATTTTCCCATGTGGCTGAGATGGGAAATGGCCTTGGTGGTTGAGCTGCCACCAGTCCATTAAGGGAAGCCAAAGGTGGGTGGTAAAGTCAAAATCTGGAAAGAAAACCAGAATCTCTATTCTGCTCAGTAAATTGTTCCTTGCTTTTGCCATTTTGCACCACTGGAGTGAGGAGTGCGAATGGGTCCCATGGCAGAGTTTGGGGAAGAAGAAAGGATGTTGTACTGTCAGACTTCTGGCTTCCAACTGTGAATCTAAAGGGAGAGGAATTCTTTGGAAGAGCATGAAGGAGCTCAAAGAAGTGATTAGAAGGCTGGTAAACTGGCCTCAGAGAAGTCAGATAAGATTTTAGTACAGGCAGGTCATTTCTATCAGTGCTATGATGCTGGGTGCTGCCTTCCTTCATGCTTGGCATTTGTTTTCTCCAAATTGAACTGGTTTTCAAACATATAGGACCCCTTAAATGACAAATGCCCTAGTCTAAGAGAAGCTATGCCTTCCTTGAGCACAGGCCAAAGAAATCCCCCCACGTTGCTCCATCTGGCAAAAAACAACACTACAACAACAAAAACAACCCCCCACACACATAACACACACACACACAAAGCCAGAAGTGCAGAGAAAGGAAGACTTACCATTCTCGTCTTCACATATTCCCATCCAAGACTGGGGCAGGTGGAAAGGACAAGAAGACAGTGACAGGCAGGTTACAGGTCTGGGGAATCCTGGGTATCCTCCAAGTTCCTGTCAGATTAACTTAACTCTTTCCTGAAGAGCACCAGGCAACACCTGATGGGTAAGTAACTGTTGGTCAAAGAAGTAGGAGTGCTTAGAAGGTTCTGGTTTGTGGGACACATGTTCAGCCCATTTGACCCCCAGTGGCTATGGAGGTAAGCAGAGAGAAGAGTGAGTGGAATGAGCATACTAGGGAGTTTGGGATGTTATGCTGGGGCAATGGGACGCTGTTGATATAACTTAAACTGGGAATAGACATGACAGTATCTGTGCTTTAGGGACGAGATGGACAAGGTCTTTTGTTTTGTTATTACCTCCTCGCTAGTACCAGGGAAACTAACCTAAACCCAGGTAGTGATTTGGCCTACCTTCTGAGAGGAATGCCAGAGTCTGTGTCAGTAGGGAGGCTTGAGCCCAGCATGCTGGCCTCCGACAGTGGCCTTGACTGTCAATCCAGACACTGCCTGCAGTGTGTCTTTGCCTTTGGACACCTATGCAAAAGACTCTATCAAGGGCCTGCTCTGTGCCCTGTCCTGAGGTCCTGCCCTTCTTTCTTAGGGTTTCCACTTCATTGTGCCTACCACGGGATGACTAGCCCTGCTGGGAGACTGAGCTGCATCACAATTGCTTTCTCAGAATTACATAAGCCAGAGCAGAACGCTGGAATCCAGGTTTAAGGCAGCACAGACTGACGCAGAGGGATGCTCCTGTGATCTTTGCATCACATGTACAGTGGAAAGAGCAAAACTAAATCAAAGTCAACCATGTAGCAGACGCTATGTGCGCACACCTTGTGTAGGAAAAAGAAGCCTGGTTTATTTGTCCCTGGGCTGCTGTCACCATGTTTCTGTGACACTCTCACTTCATAGCACTCTGATGTGAGACCAGGCTGTCTAACAGTCATCAGCAGTGGAGACAAAATGCAGAGAAGGCAGGAGCCTCAGCAGGAGCTCGGTAATTTGTGTTCCTTATTTGGCACATGGTACCTCCCTGTTTTTTGTTTGTTTTTTTCTCCTCTCCAGGCCTGATGTGTGGAGATACTGGACACTGCTTTTGCTATTGACACTGTTGTTTAGGGGGTTGGGTCACTGCCTCCCCTTCCCCTACAGATTTGATTCCAAGAAAGTGCTACCATATACAAGCAAAGAAACAGCTTGTTGTTTTTGTGTAGAACATGGCTAATATTTAATTTTTTTTTGCTGGCAGAGAAGACTTGTGGGATATTGTTAATAAGGAACTGAAGGATCGTGTATGCTTGAAACTTTATGTACATGTAGTGCTAACTACTGAAATACTATATTTATTTTATTCTGAAAACTAATGCTTGAGGGAATGGAATTTACGTGACAGAGTATATGTTCTTCAAAATCTGAGTGCACGCCTTCCTTCCGTCCCTGTCACTCGCTGAAACAATTGCACTGACCCCGCAAATCCTTTCTGGGACTCTTCTGTCAGCTAGACTGTGGTGAGTAGAGTATGGCAAGGCTGACAGGAGATGGGGAAACAACCAGAATCGTTCTTTCTCTCTGCTACTGCTGGGTCCTGTGTCCCAGGCTGGCCTCCAACAAGCTGAAGATTACCCAGATCCTCCTGCTCTTACCTCACAAATGCGAGATGACAGGAGCACACTGATACAACCAGTTTATTTGGTACTGGGGATTGGGCCTGGGAATTGTGCGCTAGGCAATCGTTTTTCCAGTCGATCTATCTATCTATCCGTCCATCCGTCCGTCCGTCCGTCCGTCCGTCCGTCCGTCCATCCATCCATCCATCCATCCATCCATCCATCCATCCATCCATCCATCCATCTATCTATCTATCTATCTATCTATCTATCTATCTATCTATCTATCTATCGCCCTGGTGACATCTCCAGTATTACTTCCATGAGTCCAACTCCCATTAGACCTGATTATCATATTCCTCCTAGCTTCCCCCAGTACCCCTGAACCCTGAGTTCCAGTAACACCACCTCCCATCTCTCCAGCTTTTGGTGACTGTGGCTTCTGGATGCTACTAAGCTCTGAGACATTTTACTCTCCTCTGTTGGGTTGACCAGCCTTATTATGGCCTGTGTAATCAGTGGTCTTCATGAAACTCCTGTCTTAAATGATTCAAATGGTGCTGTTTTCCTGGCAGAACTCTGTCTGGTATTTGCAGGATTAATGGAAAAGGTCACAGGTGGGGTACTTTTGTTTTAATTTGCCTTTATTATTTCATTGTTTGGAGACAGGTCTAATATATCACAGGTTGGCCTTGAACATGATGTGTAACTAGGGCTGGCCTTAAATGACTTATCTTCTTGTGTCTACCTTTCCAGTGCCACATATGGGCACCACTACACCTTAGTTCCATTTTAGACTTCTTAAATATATACAATTTCTCTTCTGCTTCCTAGGTCCTGCTAGGGAACTCATTCCCACAACTCACTCCAGTAGTGCAAAGAGGCAAAAGCAAGAGAAAATGTACTGAGCAGAATAGAGATTCTTGGTTTCTTTCCAGATTTTGACTTTCCCACCCACATTTGGCTTTCCTTGATGGACTGGTGGCAGCTCAACCACCAAGGCCATTTCCCATCTCAGCCACATGAAAAATGAGACCTACAAAACAAATGTACTCTCATGAGATCCACCCATCGCTCTGTTAGCATCCTGGCCTTCTGCCCGTCCACACTGGCACATCAACAGCCTGGAGGTACAGCCAGGGAGACAGAAGCTGGACCTCTTCCTACAGCCCAGCTGTTGAGAGTGAACAGGAAATGTTTGCTGTGTTCCCAGGGCACTGTGTGGTGGTGCCCTGCTAGATGGACATCCTTGGGCCTCTGTCACTCCGCCATGCTCATGAGTCAGGTCTTCTCTACCCACACTGCTGTCTCTGTGCTTCTGTTGACTTTGATCATCGTGTTGACTTCTCTCACCCCACACTTTAACTCTCAGCAGGTCTTAGCTTCTTGTTGGCTGCCTTCTGATAGATAGCTCTGCTGCCTGCTGGCTTCTGCTGGATGCATTTCTCTGTGCTTCTCTCCACGCCCAAGCCAGTCTCCTGTCTCTCTGGTTCAGTCTTTTATACTTCTCAAAGGATGCTGCTCACTTTCTGGATGAAGCAGCAAGGGGTCAGAAGTTGGAAGTTCATCTGGGAATTATGGGGGAAAGGCCTGTGGTCATTTTGAAGAGACTCAGCCGTTAGATCTAGGGGACAAGGATGACAGGGTGAGAGTCATCCCTACTGAATTAGGTAGGAGTCTTTGGTGGTTAGTGACAGGTATGGACTTTTGGTAACCTAAACTTGACAAGAGGGGTTTATTGAAAGACTATAGGAAAGTCCACAGACTTTCAAACAATGACTAAGAATAGAATACTGGAAAAAAATAGCAACAGGGGCAAATCTGG
Organism: Chionomys nivalis; assembly: GCF_950005125.1. Classification (NCBI taxonomy): domain Eukaryota; kingdom Metazoa; phylum Chordata; class Mammalia; order Rodentia; family Cricetidae; genus Chionomys; species Chionomys nivalis. The sequence goes on along the minus strand of NC_080094.1, from coordinate 17,112,612 downwards.
GGTTGCAGGAGTGGGGTGGGGCGGAGCAGGGTGAAGGAAGTGCCTAGAGATTAGATTTAGCAGTTCCTTTAGGAAGTTTGGTTAGAAGACCTCTATTACCAAGTCATAGGTTTCGTTCTTGGACCATTCTGCCCAAGGTTCCAAAATCCCCGTAGGGATAAGTTAAACCTTCACATTTCCCAGGAGCAATCAGGACCTCTAGGAAAAAAGTGGAAAGCTTTGTATTTGAACCTTGGGCCCACAGCAAGAATCAGGAATAGGGAATGGAGAAGTTCTTCCTTGAGGAAGCAGAAGAGTCGTCCCCCTCACCCACAGTCAGCATGGAAGTCAACCGGAAGATGAAGTGACCAGAGCTGAAGTCATATGCAGGGACCCAGATAATCCGTGGGGATTTCCAACTTTGCACTAAAGACAGCCGACTGCTTCCATGTCACGCGGGAGCAGACAGGGTAATCCTTAACCTGCCAACTCAAGCTGGATAAGATGTGGTGCCGGCAACCCCCCAGACAGGCGGCCTAAGCACAGGACATGGATAGGACCCCTTGACTCTGTTCCCAGGGTGAGTTAGTGAATGGCATTTTCTTGTACTCCAAGGTCTTTAGTCAAGTGTTATTCAGTGTTGTTGTTCCTAAAAGCTTCACTCTGAAGAGGTACCCAGTGGGTCTGGGTCCCTCTGTATATTCTCCGTAGAAGAATTATATTTTCAGTTTCTATGGAATATGGAGGTTCAGACTCAAAAAGTCAGTTGCAAAATCTCTCCTGAGATCAAGAGATATCATCTACCAATTTAATTTCATCTATTCCCACATATGGAGTGTAGACCAGTCTGGGGATGTTTCTGCAGGGTCATTGGCATTGGTTTCTAATAGGGAATGCATGAGGGGCTTTCAGGGAGAATACTCACCCTACGCAAAGAGGAAACCACAACTTAGTGAACAAAGCACTCGTCATAGACAAGTCAGAGTTGAAGGAGGTGGTTTCCACTCCTTGATATCTAATAGGCGTTTGTCTGGTAGAGACACAGAAACAGAGACAAAGGCAAGCGATACTGAGCTCTGATTTCTGGGAAATGAAAACATGTTATAAATGGGACCACTGGAAAAGCCCTTACACACGGCATTTTCTAAATCCTTGTTGCTCAAGCAGTGTGTCTGTGGGTGTTATGTTGGTGACTAAGTTAGGACATCTTGCCACCTCTCTGTATCTCTGCAGCCATGGCAGGAAGAAAGCATCACCTAGCAAAAACTAGGTACCTAGCTGTAGCCACTGCTAGAGCCAAAGAACAATATATCTGTAAATCTCTCAGGATAATTCCAGGTTGAAGCACGGTGAGGCACACAGGCCCTTGTTTGAAAAGGGGGGGGGGTTGAAGGTGGGGATGAGAATAATCAAAATGAAAAGGGGGAGTTGTCTGAGAAGAGGGTCGCTGCCCTAGTCATGCTTCTACTACTGAGATGAGCACCATGCAAAGCAAGTTGGATTTGTTTTACCTTACACTTCCAGGCAGCAGTCCGTCATTGCAGGAGGTCAAGGCAGGAACGGGAACCTGGAAGCAGAAACAGGAACCTAGAGCCAGGAACTGAACTGGAAGCCACCGAGGAGTTTGCAGATCTGATGGAGGCCCTTTCTCAATTCAGGTTTCTTCTTCTCAGAAGACTCTAGCAAGTGTCAAGTTGAAAAGAACTAACTAACACAGTGGTAGGTCATGGAGACATTGACAGTCTGTGGCGGTTTGATTGAAAATGGCCTCCATAGGCTCATAGGGAGTCACACTACTAGGGAGTATGACCTTGTTGAAGGAAGCATGTCACTGGGGTGGGCCTTGAGGTTTCTATGCTCAGCCCAGGCCCAATTTCTCTCTCTCTGTCTCTCTCTTCTTCCCTCCTCTCTCTCTTCCTGCTGCGTGCCAATCCAGATGTAGAACTCTTGGCTCCTTCTCCAGCAGCATGTCTGCCTGTACTTTACCGTGCTTCCCTCCATGAAAACAATGGACTAAACCTCTGAACTGTAAACCAGCCCCAGTTAAGTGTTTTCCTTTATAAGAATTGTTGTGGTCATGGTGTCTCATAACAGCGATAAAAACCCTAATTAAGGCATAGTCTTAATAACTCCATCTTCTAAAATTGGCCAGGTTGCTATCCTTTCAAAGATGCCTATATCTGGAGTAGTGGCACACAGCTATGATCCCAGCACTAGGAAGGTCGAGGAGGAGGGAGGAGGATTAAGAGTCTGGGGTGTATAAATGAGACTCTGTCTCCAAAGCAAAAGCAAAAATCCAGCTCTAGTCATTTTTCAGCCCTGTGGGTCATCCATCATAGAAATACGTTAGCCAGCCCTTGCCTTAACACTAAAGAAGTCTGGTTTGTTAGAAGTTGAGCCTGGAGCTGGTTGGCCTTTCTGGTGCATTGATGGGCTTCCCTTCCTCCCTCTGTCAGGAAAGAATGTTCACAAATTGCTTTTGTTTTCTGTTTTAAAGCTGAACAGCAGGCTCTGGATTGCTAAACCTGCAGGTTTGCTGCCTGCTCAGCATGATCAGAGAGCAGAGGGAAGACGATGAAAGCCGAGCTAACCAGAAGAAAGAACCACCAGGAAGCTTATTTCTAAGGGTAGGGGAGACTTTGTGTAGGGCACTTGGAACCAGAGCGGGGTCACTTCCCAAAGCATATGCCATTTGCCCTGCAAAACAATCACCAAGCACATGACTTTGGTGCTAGGGAGTAACTATGTGGGCAAGTCATCAGAGCAATGATGCCCGTGCCCATTATGCTTATGAGAGTCAACTGTATTTGAAAGCGACTGCCCTGCCACACTGGTCCACGCGCCGTTTGAATAGTCTATTTACATTGTTACCAGCTGTGTTTGTACAACCAGAACGTCCACCTGTTTGATAATTTACTTAGGTGCATAACATATTTACATGGTATAGACCTGAGCGGGAAAACTGGTTATTCCAGTGTGAGGCCAGAAAGAGTCAAAACGAAACTGCTGTGTTCCTCTTGGTTTTCCCAAGCCCGGCCCTTGCCACAGACGTTGGCACGTGGTAAATACTAAATAATCATAATCATGAACTTGGGAACAGTGGTTTGAAATCTACTAGGCATTATTCTAGGAGTTCAGAAAGTAATATGAAATATGTGCTGTTATCTCCATTTTATAGATGGGGAAACTGAGGCACAGAGAGTTTTCAAAATTTATCTATTTGCTATAATATGGATATAGTTTGTCCTGACTGAACTTTATGTTTAAATATAATCTCTCTCATGGGATATTAAAAGGTAGAACTTTTAAGATGTCATTAGAGCTCTTTTTTTCATGAACAAATTAGTAGGTTAATGGACTATTCAAAGAATGGGTTGACTATGGGGTTGACTAGATCTCTTATATATTACTGGTAACTCATGTTGATGCCCTGGATTGCAATGGGACTCTGACAGAAAAAACGCTGTCACCAAATGTAGCCACTCAACCCTGAACCAAAACCAAAAAGCAAAACAAACCTCTTTTTTTTATAAGGCCACCAGCCTGTGGCATTGCGTTACTAGCAGCAGACTAAGGAGCTAGTACACAGCAGAGCCAGGATCTAGAGCTAGCATTTGTATTTAGTCAGTCTGGATGTTTACATTGTAAAGACTAATACTGTCTGTCAAGATCCTACCAAGTACAGACCTTTTAAAGAAGTGTAAATCTACAAAGACCAAGAGAGTAGAGAAGACAAAACTTGAAAGTATCAACACAAATTAAAATTCTGGAAACCAGAGCCTCTTTAGTGGAGCTGACTATAAGCTGGTCAGGGAGCCCCAGGGATGCAGTTTTCATGAGTTGTGACCCAGACTGGGATAGACTTGGTGGTGACACAGTTAATTTTGAGCTATTTGTGTTTCTGTGAGTAGCCCCCATAAACTCACTGGTAAAAAAAAACAAAAACAAAAAAAAACCTCTCTCTCTCTCTCTCTCTCTCTCTCTCTCTCTCTCTCTCTCTTTCTCTCTCTCTCTCTCTCTCCCTCTCTCTCTCTCTCTCTCTCACACACACACACACACACCCTCAAAGACTCAGGTATTGTTTTGACTGGATGGGGTTAAAACAGAAAGACTGATTCAAAGCCCAACATACAGACTCACAGGGCTCCTTCTTCAACTCCTGCAGAAGATTCCAGATTTATTTTTCTGGAAGAGGTTAAAAAAAAAAAAGACTTCTGGACTTGGTGGTGTTGGCTACAACTGAGGCAGGGACGCTTATCGCTAATACAAGACATCAAATATGCAACTCATACCTTTATCTTCTCTCATGAGTACTCTACGCTGGTAGCATCAGCCAGGGAGGGGAGCAGTGGCCTCTTCTGGCTGGAGAATCTGGCCAGACCCAGGGGACTCACCAGAGAATAAATGTCAGTCCTTATGCCTAAAGTGAGATCAAAGAACTTCTGATCGCCAGGCAGTGGTGGCACACACCTGTAATCCCAGTACTCAGGAGGCAAAGAAAGGTGTATCTCTGTGAGTTCAAGACCAGCCTGGTCTACAGACCAAGTTTCAGTACAGGCTCCAAAGTTGCATAGAGAAAACTCTGTCTCAAAAAACAAACAAACAAAACAAAATAAAACAAAAAAAGCTTCTGATCAGTTTTTCCGTGCTCCACTTTTGAGTCTGACGAGGCAACTAAGATCAACAATTGGTCCTAACTCAAAAATCAAAATGTCCTACTGTGGTGAGGTTTCTCTGAGTGTGACGGTTTTAATGGTCTATACAATATAGACTCCCCTGAAAGGAGAGTTTCAATGAGGGATCCTCTAGATCAGTTTGGCGTGTCTGTAGGAATTGCCTTGGGCGCTTTAATTGATGTAGGAAGATTCAGCCCACTGTGGGCAGCATCATCCCTGGGTTTGGCTTCAAGTTGTATGACAGTAGAGAAAGTGTGTTGAAGAGTAAACCTGCATTCTGTTTCTGGTTTTCATGTGGATGTAACTAGTTGCTTAAGTACCTGCCTTCACTTCTTTGCAATGATGAATTCTACCTTGGATTTGTAATCCAAATAAATCCTTCCTCCCCTAGGCTACTTTTTTGTCAGGATATATATATATATATATATATATATATATATATATATATATATATTATCACAACAAAAGAAAAGAAATAAAACTAGAACCCTGAGTCTTTTGAAAAACCCTCTCATAGGAAAGACAGAACCCAGATGCACAAGTATAGTTGGAAAGAAATTCAAGACCACATAGGAAGAAGGGAAGATTAGACATTGATCCTATGACAGAAAAGGCGAGGTATTATAAGGGGGACCTACTGGATAAAGAAAATAAAAACATCCTTAGAAATGAAGAAAAGCCGTAATTTAAAAGATGAGCAGATGAAGTAATTGTCCTGGGGTATTTAGAGACTGTCTGTCCACACAGGTTGAGACGTTTTATGCTATTATGACTTTTGGCATTTTCTATTAAAATTGTTGTTAATCTCTGGAAGATTCTAGGATCCTCTCATGGTTATCAGTGCTCTGATGCTTTCTGAGGTTAAACTTGGGGTAGAAATATCATCTCTAATGCTTGCATTGGCTGCTCTTTGGAATCTTGAAATTAGTCATTTTTTCCATGGGATATTCCAATTATTTTCTATGTGCTTTGGTAATTCTATGATCATTTTGCCCCATCTATTTCTCTGTTCCATATTTTTTCAAATCTGTATCATTCATTTTATTTTTATACCTCCTCACTGGTGTGCAAAATCATTTATATTTTCTCTCCAATTGTCTATACCCATTTATCTCCCCCCAACTCAATTTTCACTTTTTTCTGAGTCTAATCCTGAATAGAGATCTACAGGAAGTCTGGATTTGAAGACCCAGGGAGGGTTTGTAGCATCCTTGATGTGCTAACTATTCTCTGTTATTTGAGTTGCAGGAGTGTGGAGGTAGAATTGAGAGCTATCTGGCATTTTTTTTTTTCTTTTTCAGTCCTTAGACCCTGGTGTAACTCTCTATACAAAGGACAAATTCTCTTACCCTGCAATTTTGGGATAAGGGAAGGAAAATGGGCATATGAAATTGCTTCAGAGTCTGACCTATTAGTTAGTATATTCCTGCAAAGCCAGTTTCTAACCACCCCAAAGGAACTGATTCCATGAGCACCCAAAACATGACCAGCACTTCTCCGCTTTAGGCTTGCTCTTCTAAAGCTAGTACCTGGTGAAATACACGATCCATCTGATAGCTAACTGTACCTATATCAGACTTAGGGAATCATAGGTCATCAGAACCTGGGACAGCAGGATTTTTGTTAGACCTTAGATAACACACCACTGCAACATGGGATGCCAGAGGACTTGTTTCCGTAGCAACAACAACCACATGACAGGAACATGCAGAGATCTGGAGATGTTGCTTAGCAACCATGCTGCACCTGCTGAGGCGCTGGGCCAACAGCTTAGGGCAGGGAGCCTGGCTTTGAACTTGGAAACTCCCATCACACCTGCCAAAGAGAAGGGCCTAATTCTGGGAAGCCCAGTTTGAGCCTTGAGCATTTGCGAGGATGGTAGCTGGAGAGGAGACTGGCTTCCCAGTTAAAATGACACAGGGTGGACGGTATGAGAGTAGTGTGGCTGATGGAAGAAAGGAGGCCTGTCAGTTTGATGCGCATAGCAGTTCTCTGCCTGGCCTGCCTTAGAGAACACCCCAGCACCTCAGAGAATGGGTTTCCACCCCAACAAGGAGCATGTGCCTGATGCAGAAAATCTCGGGGACTTGTATCGAGTCAGAGTATCGGGTTCTCAAGAGTCGGTCTAAGGGGACACCCCACTGCAGGGAGACGGGGTCTTCACAATGAGTGGACATGGGTAGAAGTGGAGGATGCAACGACGCCCCCCACCCCAGGAACCTATACAAACAGCCATGGAGATGTCCATGGTTCTGGGTGGTCTCCTTAGCACTCTCTTTCCCTAGCCTCATCTTCCTCCTCTTGCCAGGGCCTAGTTGACTTAGAAGGAGATTTTCGAGTCAGACTGCCTAGGCTTGGACTTGCTTCCTTAGTCAAGAGGAAAGGAACTGAATTCTGTGTTTGAGTTCACCGTCTGTACTGTAGGAATGGGAAACTCCGGGATCATCACATGATTAAGTGAACAAACACATTGCTAAAGCGATTAGCATATATCTGCATACACTACATGCTCAATGCAATCATCATCACCCTAATCCTTTTCTAGAAGGAACTGGCCCTAGAAATGGAGTTTATTGTCAGGTCTACTCCCTGGAGCCCGTGGCAGTAGGGAGTAGCAAAAATGTTAGATCTTTCTGTGTGCAGGTGGAAGGAACATTCTCCGGCCCCAGGGGAGCTTACTGGGGATGAATATTCTTGGCCAGCTGTCTTAGTTTTAGTGAGCCAAGTGCCTCTCCAATCCTTGTGATGCTAAATACTCCTGACTACCTCACCTGGGATTGCTCTGAAAATTGTGCATGCAGCGTGGTGCTTTAGGAGGCAGCGAGATAATGGGGTTAGAAGTTGAGCTCAAATCTTATTTTCTGCCATATCTTGACCGGGAGGCTGCGAGCAAGTTGCCATCTGCTCTCTGAGTCTCAGTTTCTTACCTGTGGGAAAGACAGTGGAAGTGCTGACCTCTTTGATATGAGCTACGAGCTATGAACTACATCTGGCTTTTAAATGTTAGTGGTGTTAGCATATATTGATAATCAGAGGTGGGACTCAGTGTCTCTCTCTCTCCATCTGTCTCTGTTTCTCTTTCTCATGTTTTCATCCATCCTTTTATGAACGGGAATCTGAGGACCAGTGGCATGCCAAATTCCCACTGGTTCCTCAGAGAGAAAGGGGGCAGTCATAGAAGTGATGTCCTTGCCTCGACAGCGTCAATAGCAAGCAGCCTTATTTTTTCTAAGCCCTGGCCACTGACTACCAGCTTTCTGACCCAAAGGGAATCCCAGCCACCCTGCCTTAAGCTGGTTTCTCCTGTCCAAGGTCTCGACATTCCTCTCCCTGTATGCTTCAGCAGAGGCGGGTGCCTCTTCCTCCCTTCTCAGCTGAGCTTGTTCCCGAGCTGACCCCACAGCTGCATGTTTCTAAAATTAGCTGCATTCTGCATTTGACTCTGATAATTAATTACCCAAATGGAGAAAATTGAATAGTTAACTGGTTCACAGGAAGATAATTAGCTTTTCTGAGCCCCTGTTACCGGGAAATAAAGAGGAGGATTGTTTCTCAATTGCCTTCATTAAAGGGAGTTTCTCTCACCCAGAGGCTCTGGCCCAGAGGCCCTTGCGGCCCTATAGGGTTCCTTAGTGCTCTAGAGGCTTCATCTCCAGAGAAGCAGCTGGCACAATACAGCCAGCACAGTCTTTGGACTCCAATAGGCATGTTCCTAAGCTCCACCTGCACCATGTATTATGTATGTGGCCCTGGTCATGGGCTACCATATCACTTAGCTTCAATATTCTCGTCTGAAAATGAGAATAAAGCTCTGTAACCCTCAGAGATGTTGTAACAGTGGATTGATATAATGTCAGTAAGATATTTGGTTCCAAGCTCAATGAATAGACTGTTTTCATTGATAAAGTCCTTCATATAGTTCATTGTGCATTGATTGGAAGCCATTTTAGCATCATTAGCGTGACCATCCCTGCACATGAAACCAAATCAAACATACAGGGAGATCAAAAGAAAGCTAAGTCAAGCATTATGTGCTGAGGGCAGGGGAGGCTCATGAGGGTTTTTTTTTTCTCTTTTCTTTTCAGTTGGTCCTGATGCTCATGACAATGGCTTAATCACTGCTTCTGAGACTTCTGGGACTTCAGATGGTCACCAACAAACTGCAGTACTGCCCCAAGCTCAGAATATCATTGCCAGCTACTTGGCCATAGACCTTTGAGGATTTTACCTATTCCTCTTAAGACTAATGTGCTCTAGTTCTTATTGCTTCCTGATTACTTCTGGTACAGAACACACACACACACACACACACACACACACATATCCCCGGTATCTATGGGGAGTTTGATTATAGAATCCCTTGTAGATTTAAGATTTCAAAACCCTTGGACTTCCAAGCCTTTCATCTCAAATGGTGCAGTAGTAACTTGTGGTTCACATGCATCATTCTGAATACTTTAAATCACCTTAATAAAGCAAATACTATGTAAATGGGTGTTATATACTACTGTTCAGGAAGTAATGATGAAGGAAAAGTCTGTACGTGCTCAGTACAAATACAATTTGGAGTGTGTGTATATTTTGACTTGTGGTTGGTTAAATTTATGGGATGTGAAACTCTGGAGTAAAGGAAGTTGACTGTGTGTGTAGGTGTCAGGAGTAAGGACCCTGAAGCCAATGACTTGAATTCACAATCAGCTTAGGCATCCGTTAAAGTGATTTGGCTTCCTCATTATAAAATGGGGCTGTAAGAGCAGAGCCTGCTCTGAGTTACTGTGACTAGCTACACATAAAATACAAGGCCTGGGTCTTCGATGGGTTAAGAGTGTTGTTTATTGCTGTTATTACCCAGTTCAGATGCTGGACCAGGCAAGCGGAGGTGTATAGATGGAGGGGAGAAAGACAGATATCACTGGTGTGGACTCAGACTAGACTGCTTCAGAAACGGTGGCTTGTCCCCAGAAAGATGGACTGGAGCAGCATTTTATCCCCTTGGTCCCTGCATTATATTGTTTTCTGCCCCAGTGCCTGACAGTCCTTCCCTCAATTTCCCTCTCAGCTGATAATGTGGCTTCTTCTCTCAGTGAAAAACCACAAAGGATTAGGGAGGAACTTCAGAACCTCAGTCCATCACGTTTGCTCCCTACTGGGGATGTCCATATATTCTACTTTCCTTCCTTTACAGTGTGGGAGCAATCTGTCTCCTCCCAAGACCACTTCCTTATCACCAGACCCTCTCCTTTCTTGTTTACTCAAGGACATCACTTGAGCAATTTTCCCACTCTTTCCTGTATCATCAGTTTTCCTCTCCAGGAACACTCCCACCAGCACAAAATCATGTGGCTATTTCTTCATTGTTAAGAGGGGGGAAAAAGTGAAACTCATTATCTCATAATCCTTCCAGCTAACTAACTCATTGCTTTGCTTCCATTTACAGCAAACTCTATTGAAAGCTCTTTTGGTTTTCAACTATGTATATGTGTATGGTGTGTGTGTGTGTTGTAAGCAAGTGCGTGTGTGTGTGTGTGTATGTGAGTGAGTGTGTGTATGTTCAGGGGTGTGTGGAGACCTCACTTTGATATTGACTGTCTTTCTCTATTGCTCCACTCCATCTTTTGAGACAGGGTTTCTCACTGAACCTGGAGTTAGTTCACTGTCTACACTGACTTGCCAGAAGCCTAGGAATCATTCTGTCCCTGTTGCCCATTCTCGAACTGGGTTTATAAGCATGTGCCATAAGCTTGGCTTTGCATTTTTTAAAAATTATTTTGTTGGGGCTGGAGAGATGACTCAGAGGTTAAGAGTACCGGCTGCTCTTCCAGAGGGCCTGAGTTCAAATCCCAGCAACCACATGGTTGCTCAAAACCATCTAGAATGAGATTTGGTACCCTCTTCTGTCATGTAGGCAGAAAACTATATACATATACATAAATAAATCTTTAAAAAATCATTTCATTTTTTATGTACCTGTGTTTAGCCTGCATATTCATTTGGATACCAATGTGTGTGCAGGACCCACAAAAGCCAGAAGAGGGCATCAGAGCCCCAGGACTTAGAGTTACAGATGGTAGTGAACCACCATGTAGTGGTTGGGAAGACAGCACCTGGGTCCTCTAGAAGATTAGATAGTACTCCTAACTGCTGAGACATCTCTACAGTTCCCCAACCCCCATGCTTGACTTTTTACATGAGTTCTGGGGATTTGAACTCGGATCCTTCTATTGCATAAGAAGTGCTTTACTTATTGATCTATTCCCCTAGCTCCCAAACCAGTTTTTGCTTTAAACAGGTGCTGTCTTCAATTTTCTCGTGAACCTATTCTGATCAGGTTTGTACAGTTAACACTCTATCAAGATTGAAGTACTGCCATCATCAATTGCTTCGATATATTTAAATCCAGTACTTAATGTTTAGTTCTCCTATTGTTGGAACAGGTAGTAGAGAGGCGTCTGTCATTTACATTTCTACTCTCGGGCATCAGCTGGAGAACATTTCCCAGACTGACTTGTAGTTGGTGGTGATGAGATGGCTGGGTGCCAGTCAGACTGAGGGACTAAGAAGCCACATCCACCTTCTTATCCAGAACTTTTCTTAGCTCACCTTTTTTTAGTCTTTCTTGAGCCTCTACATTGGATGCCATATGTAGTCTGACGTTCTTTTCCACCGCCCCAAATAATGACACGGAGACTTAATTATGAAAGCTTGGCTTCAGCGGAGGCTTGTTCTGAACTAGCTCTTTTAGCTTAAGTTCACCTGTAGTTTTTGGTCTACCTTCTCCCACATGGCTCGTTACCTCATCTCTGTACAGCCTCTCTTGCTTCCTTTGCATCTGACTGGCAACTCCACCCTCTTCTTCCTTCCCGAGTTCTCTCTCTGCCTGGAAATACCACCTGTATTCTCCTGCCTAGCTACTGATCATTCAGCTTTTTATTACACCAATCACAGCAATACATCTTCACGCAGTTTACGGATATCCCACAAACTTCCCTGACTATTCATTGTAGCAATAAAATAAAGTCATTGACTTGCATTTGGATTATTTTTATTAAATTCAATAATATTTTTTAATGTTTTAATGGATTTTTCAAGAAGAAAGGACTATAACCTGAAAATAAAGATAATTTTCTATCTCTATTAGTATAGATCCCCTCATTTCTTTTTCTAACCCATTGTGGACAGAAGAAAAAGAACACAGTAAATATGTACAACAGAGTGGTATTCAGTTCATAAAAAGAAATATTTCTGTCACTTGTGAAAATATGAATGGAACTGGAGATTGTGGTTAGTGCATAAGCCAATCACTGAAAGTCAAATAGAGCCTGATCTCATGCGTACAGAATTGGAAAAAGCTGATCTCAAAGATTTAAGAGCAGAGGGCTATGGGTCTTCCACATGAGACAGAAGCCTGGGAGAGGGAAAGCGAGGGGAGAGGGAGAGTAGAGAGTAGAATGTCGGTTACAGAGGTGGTTAGAGTGGGCGGGGGAACGGCAGTGTGGACCAATGTACACTAAGTCACAGTTAGATACAGTGAGATAGCCTGGTCACCGGCATATTACTGTACCAGTGATGATTACTGCAGGATAATAATAATACACTAGGCATGTCAAAAATCTAGAAGGAAGGATTTTAAAAGCGTTTGTCATAAACAAGTAAATGTAGGGCTGGAGAGGTGGCTCAGCAGTTAAGAACACTGGCTGCTCTTCCAGAGGTTCCTGAGTTCAATTCCCACAACCATCTCTAGTGGGATCTGATGCTCTCTTCTGGCATAAAGTCGGCAGAACACTCATATACCAAATAAACAAATGAAAAAATAAACAGAGAACCTGTAGCTCCTCTGGAGATGGAGTGAGAAGCAGTGAATATCTGCTGAATAGCACTCTGATCTACCACAAGCTGGATCTCAAAGAACTGAGAAATGTTCTAGAGAGAGGTGGGAGGAACCAGTGTTCCAAGGAGAGAAACCACATCAAGGAAAGGCAGAGGCACGCAAGGATATAAAGCACACTGAAAAAGTTATAGGTGTTTCAAATGGAGGATGCTTCAAATGGAGGAGCTCAGTGGGAGGCAGAGTGCATTCAGGAAGCAAGCGGGTAAGGGAGACAAAAGCTGGGATCCCAGGGCAGGAGGAAAGATCTAGGCCGATTGATGCAATCAAGAGTCCTGCTCTCCATGCTGGGTCTTTGGAATAATCTTGTCCTGTCTCTAAGGACCATTAGTATCTGGTAATAAAAAAAAAAATGAATAAGTGAATAAATGAATGAATGAATGAAGCCTCCCATCATCCCTCTGTGCTACATAGACAACTCGTACTTTTACTCTGTTGAAGAATTTTAAATGCCACACTAAAGTGCTGTGGCTGTGGCTCTTTGGTAGAGTGCTTGCCTAGCACGAGAAAGCCTCTAAATTCAATCCTCAGGACTGCCCCACATAAAGAAACTAAGAAAAGGAGTGCCTGAGGAGGTGGCTCCGTCAGGAAAGTGCTTGCCACGCAAACATGAAGTCTGAGTTTTGATTCCCCAGCATCCATGTGTAAAAGCTGAGAACAGGGCATGCGTCTGTAACTCCACTGCTGGGGGTGGGGCTTGCTGGTCAGCCAGTCCAGCCTGATCCATGAGCTCCAGGTTCAGTGTGGAGAGCAACTGAAGAAGGTGCTTGACATTTCCTTTGACCTACACACACACACACACACACACACACACACGTACATGAACCAAGAAAGAGGGAGACAGATAGACAGACAGACACACACAGGCACACAAAGGGAGACACACACACACATACACACATGTGCACAGTGTACATGAACCAAGAGAGAGAGAGAGACAGACAGACAGACAGACAGATGGATACACACACATAAAGAGAGAGAGAGAGAGAGGGAGAGAGAGAGAGAGAGGGAGAGAGAGAGAGAGAGAGAGGCAGAAAAAGAGGGGAAGACTGATTGAGCCACCTTCTCAGGCACTTCTTTTCTTAGTTATTAGGGAAATGCAGATCAAAACTACTTTGAGATTCCATCTTACACCAGTCATGTGGGCCAAGATCAATAAAATAAATGAAAAGCTCATCTAAGCCTAGACAAGTCCAGGATGAACACCCAGTAAACTTCTAGTCACCTGAGTGAAGAATCGGCAAGCATGTCATTTGTAACTGAGGTTATTACAGTGTTTGTTATGCTGCTTAGCTCATAGTTAACAAGGTCTCTCGTCCCTGTTTATTCCATAATGGATTTGTCCTCTGGCTCCACCATGCACCCACCACATTTGCCAATTCTAAAATTGCAGAAATGCTTTTATTATACTGTATTATAATTACTTGATTGGCATGCTTATATCCCATACTAGATTGTAAGATTCCAAGTATACCTAAAGAATTGGAAGACTGTCCTAGCTAGTGTGACTGTCAACTTGACAGGTTCTAGAATCACCTGAAAAAGAGTCTTGAGTGAGAAATTGTCTATATCAGGTTGGTCTATGGGCAGGTCTGTGAGGGGTTGTCTTGTTTATTGATGAATGAGGGCTCAACACACTGTGAGCAGCACCATTCCTAAGCAGGTAATTCTATGTAGAGATAGCTAAGAATGAGTCTGTGAGCAAGCCAGAGGAAGGCAGAAGCATCATTCCTCCGTGGTTCCTGCTTCTAGCCTCCTGCCTTGGGTTCCTGCCCTGACTTCCCTCTATGGTGGTTGTGACCTGGAAGTCTAAGACAAATCAACCCTTTCCTCTCCAACTTTTTTTTAATCTGAGTGTTTAATCACAGCAACAAAATTGAACTATAGTAATATACTTATTCAAGCTCTTTGTGGGTCTCAGCATCACCTCTGATACTCAATTGTATCTGAAAAGATATGACTATAACAAGTTGCACCAAAACTCCTTAGCATACTGTGCAACAAATGGGAAAAACTTGGTATTTTCATGTTGATATTTGGATATTACGGAGGCAGTAGCACACTAGACCTGCAACAAATGGAGTAAAAAAAATATGGATGTGCACCATGGCTATGAGCTCTGCCCTAAGGGAGGAAGTTGAAAAAAAATCCATCCCCCTTCTTTAAAGCCATGGCTGAACATTATAGGATGTCTGAGGTTTTAGAAAAAGGAGCAACTTCCACCAACAGAGACTGAAGGCAGCCTGGAAAAGAGTCAAAAGTTATTTAGCATTGTCTGGGTGGAGAGCTCATGGATGTTAGAATAATCTTTGAGTGTATTCTGCCTCATGGTATTTAAAAACTTGCAACTTATTTGGATATTTTAAAATAGCCAGGTTGATTTTAAATCAACAGGATCTAGCCTGAGGCTGGCAGTAGGCACATGTTTGATATAAATTGATGTTGATGACTAGTTCAACATATGAATTAGCTCAATGTGTGAATTAAAATATTTAAGTGTAAGAAAGGGGATTAGGTATGTCCTCTATGCATAAAACATCTGCAGAATATTCCAGAGTGTGAATGCTTTCAGGGACTCCAGAGAAATACATGTGACCCCATTTTATACCTGAGGTTGGTATGAATTTGAAGTTTTGTTATGTGTTGAACATTCTTGTAAAAATGAGTTTTTGCAAATGTATGACAAGACTTTAAAATGTCTTTAAAATGCCATCTCTAGGGAGTACAGCAGCCTGAAGGAATTACTCAGAGATATAGATAGAGATCTAAAATAATGTTCACTACATGGTTATTTTTAATAGCAAAGAAGCAGAAAGGACTCTACAGCAAAAACTGCATTGTGATGTGTCTAGTTATTGTGAGCACTGTGCCATCTTTCTTTGTAGACACAGGCCAGTTTGATTCAAGGGGGCCAGGACTGGGAGAAGGGAGAAAAGGAAAGGGGAGTTTGATGAGGGTAGAAAAGAGTGAAGGAGGAAGAAAGAGGCAGTGTGGACCCAGGGACAGTCAGGACATCTCCAACAGGGAGGAGGAAAGAGGCAGGGGTGGGCTGGGGAGAGATAGGGAAATAGTAGCAGGGATACAGGCAGGCACAGGGCCCAGGCCATCAGCAGTCTGTGGAGAATCAGTTTTGTGACAGAAAGATTTCAAAAGCAGCCAGAGTTACACAGACACAGAATCAGGTTCAGAGGCAAGACTCCAGCTCCCAGCCTAAATTACATCTCAGTGGCTGTGGAACAGCATTGATTGCTGGGACTCTGGGAACACAGGCAAAGGAGGCTTCTGGAAGGCTTGAGGGGGGCAGGATAGGTTGAAGCTAGCAGCAGCATGGACTACTGAGAGGGGAAGGAGTCCTAGCACTGCCCTGTTTCTGTCATGGGCTGAGGAAACAGGAAGCATGCCTGTGAGTCACGGGTGGGGTAATCCCCACCCCCATTGTGGTTTTGGAATGTAGCCTTAGCTTGTTCCACGATCTTCCATGTTTTCTGCAGAAGTCCATTCATAGGCACAGGCAGCTCTGGAGCTGTAGATGCTTTGGGATGCTTGCCTGGGACGGTTTTAGACTTTCTCCTTCAATCATTATTCCAATTTTATCATTTTATGAAAACCCAGAGCTCCAAGAATGTCTTATACTTTTTTAAGTCTCTCAATTAAATTGTCCTGTGTGTCGCTGGGTAGTGGCACATGCCTTTAATCCCAGCACGTGGGAGGCAGAGACAAGTGGATCTTAATGAGTTTGAGGCCAGCCTGGTCTACAAAGCAAGTTCGAGGACAGACAGGACTGTAACACAGTTACACAGAGAAACACCAAAACCAACCAACCAAACAAACAGAAATTTAAAAATTTGTCGTGTGTGTGTGTGTGTGTGTGTGGTATGGCTTACAGTGGTCAAAATCATCCTTAGCCATCCCTTGCTTAGAACGTCTCCTCCCACTGCCACTGAGTTCAGGTTCAAGATCATTTGTTTTCCCACGATGCTGTTCTTCTCTGCACTGCAGTCTCTCAGGCAGCCTTTTCATTAGAGTCCTTTTTCCCCAAACCGTGTTAGTGTGAGCAGCAGTGTATTGGAGGCTAGTGCTTTAGCCTAGCCTTTTCCCGCCACTCAACTCCTTGGACACTTCCTCTCTGCTTTCCACTATCTGAATGTAGTTTTTGCAAACAAGGAGGCTGCTTGTTTGTCTGGCTGCCCAGAACCAAAATAACCACACAGAAACTGTATTAATTAAATCACTGCTTGGCCCATTAGCTCTAACTTCTTATTCGCTAACTCTTACATCTTAATTTAACCCACTTCTAGTAATCTGTATATCGCCACGAGACTGTGGCTTACTGGGTAAAGTTCCGGTGTCTGTCTCCAGCGGGGCTACATGGTTTCTCCTGACTCCGCCTCCTGTCTCCCAGCATTCAATTTAGTTTTTCCTGCCTAGCTCTGCTCTACCCTATCACAGGCCCCAAACAGCTTCTTTATTAACCAATGGTATTTGTAGTATGCAGAGGGAAATTCCTTATCACCTGGGTTCCCTTCAGAGGCCCATGTCTCTGCATTTAGTTTTCAGAGGCAATATGAGTCTCTACTCTTTCTTGTCTCCAGGGGCTCCCTGTTCATATCCACAGAATTCAGGTTTCTGTGCTCAATAAACTAAGGGTTCCCCATTCCTTCAGTCTTCTGGTAGCAAAACACCAGGAAAGGATTCTGAAATAGGAGACCATGTTCAGCTGATTTTCCAGTAGCAGGCCCTGAGTAAGGGATTCATGGAAACATTATTTTTAGAATTACATTAATTTTTCCTGGCAGTGCTGGAAATTAAGCCACGGACCTCCCCCCCCCACACACACACTAGACAAACACTCAATCAGCAAGCTATATCCCCAGCCTTCATGTAAACGTTATTTAAGAAGTAGTTCCCCCTCATCCAATCAAATTTTGTTGGAAGATGGCTAGGTGAGAAAAGAGGGAGGTAGGAGGTGAAACAGAGGTATGACATTCGGTCTCCCTAAAGGCCGCTTGGTTTGGTCTTTCCTGGGAACTTTGGAGAGACCTTTAAAGTGCCCCACAGTTGGGGGTGCTGTGAGAGAGCTTGAGCGATAGACTCCCATGTTTGCCCTCCATTTCTTAAGAGCTATCCCTTGTGGAACGGAGATATCCAGGCATAATACCAAGAGCTGCAGGTGCAGGCTGTGGGGAGTGACAGCACAGATGAAGCGAATTCGGAGAAGAGTTTCCTCATTGATGCCAGCTCCTGCGCTCCACGAGAGATGCCTTCCCTTTGGAAGGCAGCCGCTGGATCACAGGAACAAAAGCTATTCTTCCAGGCCCTGCTCTCACTGACCTTTTGGGCATGGCTTGGCTTCGCAGGATGACTGCAGTTTGCAGGGTGCTCACCATCAGAAGAGAAGGGGGAGCAGTCACGCTGAGCGCTGAGGAGCCACAACAGCTTGGCTTCCTTTCTAGAAGGGGGTTTCCTTAGCTATTTGAGACAATGCCTCATCCAGGTTCCAGAGCTCTGGCTGCAGAGGGGTTGACTATGTTGTCTGCTTTCAGAAGTGTTCCATCAGCTTTTGTTTACAAGATGCAAAAGGCAGATTAGTATTTTATTTGAGACACAGCTTTTATTTACATTGATCTGCCCCACACTGGGAGCCAAGAAGAGCCTGTAGCTGTTACTAGAGCCTTGGCTTTTCAGGGGTCGGGGGATGTCTCTGGATATGAGAAATGAACTATTCTCTTCAGGAACTTGACTTTATGTGCTGGAGTGATGCCTGTGTTGGTCCCTTGACTCTGAGCGAGGAGTTGCTGGTGTGCCCTCTGCCTTGCTGAGCTGTGTGCCTCCTGAGTCCCCTTCCCTTTCTTTCTGAGAATTAAATCAGCTAAGGAGGGGAATGAGGTGAGGGCATTCTGTCCATATTTAGTCCATCAATGTTTTGCTGATTAGCTTTTTAAAATTATTTAGTTGTACTTTATGTGCATTGGTGTTTTGCCTGTATGCATGTCGGTGTGAGGGTGTCAGATCCCCTGGAACTGGAGTTACAGACAGTTGTGAGCTGCCATGTGGGTGCTGGGAATTGAACCCGGGTCCTCAGGAAGAGCAGCCAGTGATCTTAACTGCTGAGTTTTTGATGGATCCATCCAAATGAGTATGATGATTCTCCTTCTCCGGTTCAATAGCCTCTCCTAGATGTCTCTCTCTCTCACACACACACATACACACACGAGAGAGAGAAAGAGAGAGAGAGAGAGAGAGAGAGAGAGAGAGAGAGAGAGAGAATCCTGATTTATCACATAACCAAATTCCAACCATGTCAGGCAATCATCCAGCAATACAGAAGCCCTAAAAGTCAGAGGGTGCCCCAAATATATGTTTGTGTGTATGTGTATATATATATATTATTAATAATAAGAGTAAAGATATTCATTCTATAAGTTCTGCTACTCCAGAGAACCCTGACTAATAATCCTCCAAGCTATGTGCCTACCTCTTACATCTCAGCACTGTAGAACAGTGATGTTGAAAACATTTGCATTCATTTCCCCTCTTCCCCAATGACTGAAAACAACAAGCAGTAAAGAGATTTTTTTTTAAAAAAAAAAAAAGCTTAAATAAACAAAGATAAAAGAATTGCTGATAGTGCAGGTACAGGTAATAGATGTTTAGAAGATTTGGGATGCTGGAGTCCATGGTGACTGACTTAGGACCGAGAAAGCTGATGATTAAACTTAAAAAGGAGGATGATGCTCAGTGAAGTGAAGCTGGTAGGCTCCTTGATGGAAAGTCTCAGTTCATATTCCTGAAGAGGAGCGTGAGGGTTAGGGCTGAAACGGGAGCTTAATCATCACCACCTGTTTGAGGAACAGCAAGATTTCTGGACCTTCACATGTGTCCTACACAACCATGTGACCACCCTCCCTAACAGTGGGGGAGGATAGGATGTTCAATTAAGAGGTATTTGCAGTTCTGGATACAATTGCGAATAAAGACGTTCTGAAAACTAGGCATCAAGTGAAGGTCTACCCGTGGGTGGCACTTTTGGTGGTGGGAATGGGGCACAGAGATGGGTAGGTTGCTGGAGCTTGCTAGCCAGCTCGTCCAGCTAATCGGTGAACTCTGGGTTCAGTGAGAGAGAGTCTATCTCAGAAAACAAGGTGAAGAGCACTGAAGAAGACACCTGACATTGAACTCTGGCCTTCACATGTACGTACAATACAACTTGCATTGGGAGATGAAGAACTCTGGTGAGGCCATCGAGTCATTCATGCGTTATGATCATTTATACAGAACAAGCCAAGATAACTTACAAGCAGATGTTTTTAGAGTTTCTATGATAATTTAGGAAGATCATTCAATTGCTCTCCTATGGTTCAGGCTCAAACAAAATATATAATTTTAAAGATGCCATTTGCAACACTAAGGAAGAAATTAAAGTGAATCTAACAAAAGACGCTTAAAACTTTCATGAAGCCAGGCGGTGGTGGCGCACGCCTTTAATCCCAGCACTCGAGAGGCAGAGGCAGGCGGATCTCTGTAAGTTCGAGGCCAGCCTGGTCTACAAAGGGAGTTCCAGGACAGGCTCCAAAGCTACAGAGAAACCCTGTGTCGAAAAACCAAAAAAAAAAAAAAACCAAAAAAAAAAAAACAAAAATCTTTCATGAAATGATAGACAAATCATAAAGATGACCTAAATAAAGAAAAACACATCTGAACATGGGCAGGGAAGTATAATATCATAAAGACATCTCTTCTCCATAGGAACACATAGATTTTTACTGAAATCTCAATGTAAGTTCTAGTGTTCCTATGGGAACTCAGTAAGATTATTCTACAATGTAAATGTCTCAGATCAGGTAAGCTCATTAAGATAGCATGGTATCAAAACACGGACATGAACCTAGACAACTGGTATACCACAAAAAGTCCAGGAACACACCAGAGATGTGTACCTGATAACCTATGACTGAGTAGTACTGCAAATTAGTGGGAAAAGAACAAATCTTTTGAAAAGAATCATGATTAATTACTCATATAGGAAAAAAATGAAACAAAACTGAAACTTTCCCATTTTAATTTTTTTTTTTAAAAAAGCAGAATTCCAGAACCTGATAAGGAAACTCTTACTAGAAAGAATATAAGGAAACTTTCAGAGGTAATAGATGTCACACTCTTTGGTTAGAGCATGGGTTTGGTAAAACACAAAAATCAGAATTCATGAAGAAGTGGCTCAGCAGTTAAGAGCACTAGCAGCTCTTCCTGATGAGTCAGGTTCAATTCCCAGCACGCACATAGCAGCTCGTAACTGTCTATAACGCCACTTCCAGGGGATCTGGCACCCTCACACAGATATACGTACAGGCAAAACACAACACACACGAAATAAAAATAAATAAATAAAGACATAATTCATAAAGAACTTAAAAAGAGTGAAATAAACATTGTTAAAATTAAAAATGCCTGCTTATACACAGACATTAAGAAACTGAAAACAAGAACTCTGGATAGGGGTAAATAGTTGCAAGTTGTATAACTGACAAAGGACCCAGACCCACATTATTCAAATAACTTGTAAAGCAGTGACTAAAACATCAGTAGAAGGTAGGTGTGGTGGTACAAACCCAGGAAACAAAGGTAGGTAGATTTCTATGAATTGAAGGCAAGGTTGGTTTACATAGAGAGTTCCAGGCCAGCCAAGACTATATAGAGAAACTTTGTCTTAAAAATAAAAAAAAAAAAAAAAAATCAAAACAGAATCAATTTAAAAATGAACAAAAGACAGGCCGGTAATTCACAGAAAAAGAAATGAAAATGACTAATTCATCTATGAGAAGATGTTCAGTCTCACTATGATCAAAGAAATGCAAACCAAGACACAATAAGATGTTACTTTATTATCTATTACATCAGTCTGGAAAAGATTTAAAGTCTGACCAGTGGGGATGGAAGCTTGTGCTCTGCAGAGGTAAATGTAAATTAGTACTTTGAAGTATATTCATGCTTTAGTAAGAAATATCCAAAGATGAGGTTGCATATGCCCCTTAACTCAGAAATGCCACTTAGCTTTTGGTTCCTGTCCTGGAACTAGCTCTTCTAGACCAGGCTGGCCTCGAACTCACAGAGATCCGCATGTCTCTGCCTCCCGAGTGCTGGGATTAAAGGCGCCAGCCACCACCGCCCGGCACATAATTCTTGAATATGTGCTAAAGGAGAACCTTGTAAGACATTTGCATTCATTGTGACATTGTAACAACAAAAGAGAGAACCCAAATGAGCACCAGTAAGAGAATGGTAAATTAATTGCAACATATTCGCGCCGAGAGGTACCGGGAGATGCGCGGGACAGAGGAATTTGGAGCTACTGCTGCGTGAGTTATTAAGGACAATTCTCAAAGCATAATGTTGAGCTAGGAGTGGTGATTCAGGTCCATAATTCTTGCACTATGAGGCAGGAGGATTGCCATAGCCAGCCTAAGTTATGTAGTGAGTTTGAAGCTATCCTGGGTCATATAGTAACCTCCTGGCTCAAAATAAAATGACAAACACACAAACAAAACCAAAAAAGTACAATGTTTAATTTTAAAAGCTTTGGAGACTTTAGTATCTTTTTAAAATAAGACTTCAAACATGAGATAAATGCTTGAGAATGTGGACAACTCCTGTGTAAGTGTAAAAAGCTATATATGCAGACAAAGGGTGTGGCTTCATTTCGGCGGGAGGGAATGAAATGGAGGGAGGCACAGAGCTTAACTATAGGTGTAATGCTTTGCCTTCTCTTTAAGTTTCTTTATTAGATTATAATAATTACACGAAATAATGGGTCTCATTACAATATTTTCATACAGGCATATGACATACTTTGATCACACTCACCCCCAGGACACTCTCTCATCAATGCTTTGTTTCTTAAGGCAACTGGTAGTAATTCCTTATTGTTTGCATCTTGGATTATTTATTTGAGACAGGGTTTCTTTGTGTAGCTCTGGCTGTTCTGGAACATGTTCTGTAGACCAGGTTAGCCTTGAACACAGAGATTCACCTGCTTCTGCCTATGTGCTGGGATTAAAAGACAGTGCTGCCATGTCTCGCTACATCTCATATTCTTATTGTTCAGGAATGTGGATGGAAAGGAAAAAAGAATTAATTGGAGCTGGAAATTAAAGTACAGGGCACACACATGCACACACACACTAAAACATTATACTCTCCAGGTAGTGGTGACAAATGCTTTAATCCCAGCACTCTGGCAAGGCAGAGGCAGGCAGATCTCTGAGTTTGAGGACAGCGTGGTCTACAAAGCAAGTTCCAGGAAAATCAGGGCTATACAGAGAAACCCTGTCTTCAAAGACAAGAAAAAAAAATACATTCACAGTTGACCTTTTAAACTATATATTATTATTACTCCAGTTAATACTAAAAAACAAATGAAAGTTTGAGCCCAGGAGTAATATGTATCATATTTCCTTGAAAATTCCATTTTTAGATGCTTTATCTTTGTTCTATTCAAAATATGGTCCTCAGACAAGTGTGGGTTGATGAATTGGTCTGCCATGAACTAAATATAGAGCTGAGCCTAAGTGTTTTGGAACTTGTACTGCAATTTTAGAATGATTTTTATTTAGATCAAGTCTAATGATTCAAACATGGGGTTGTATATAATATTTTTCTAGAATTTTTTGTTTATAAAAACATTGTTATGTAATGAGTTGTTTCAACTTAAAAAAATCAGCTAATTGTGTACAAATGGCTTGTGTGAATGATTTTACTCAAAATTGAGGTCTATGTGATTTTTTTTTATGATGAAGAGATTTTCTTAAATGTTGAGCTCAACTACTAAAATATTAATTTTGTGTGGGATTCCAAAGTTGTTTTGGTTCCGGATATTGCCTGATATATATTAAGATGTGCCTATTCTCTGCATGCGTTTTCCCCAGAGACACATGTAAATGTAGTTGTAATTTTCTGTTCCTGGACACTTGTCTGTAAATAAAGAATCAGAAGGTACACCTACGTGTAGAAGGGCAATAAACTGGATTGCTTTCAAGGCGATACCTTTTGTAATGAACTATTAGCTATTTTCTGCCTTCTTAATTCTATAAAATATCACATGATACAGGAAAATGATAGAGAAAGGCTATAAGGCATTTGAGAGTCTTTAATTATTTTGCATGACAGGTGAGCCTCATGCAATAGGGGAATGAGACCTATACATTAATAAAACATTATCACTGTAAGAACAAAATCAAGCTAATCTCATCTCCAGCGCTTGGCAGCATACTTTCTGAGAAGTTCCAGGCTGTGCAGTTTCCAGCAGGGGCTGGAAGCTTGCTTAATAGCCTGCATGACAGCGGGGAGCCCAGTCTGCTTGGGAGTCTGCCTCTACAGAGGCAGTGCAGCGGGATGCTGGTGTGCTCCAACATACCAGTTGGGGAGCTCTTTTTTCCCTCCAGGAAATAAACAAAGAAATTAAAAAAAAAATTCTGTTTGAAGTTGTATTACTTACTGATTTCCAGTAAGTAATCTTACACCTGCCACCTCTCAAGGGAATTTTTTTTTTTTTTTTGGCTATGATCTTTCATTTTTTTACTTTCATTTTTTGGAAATCTGAGAAAACATTGCCTATGCGTGACTTTTCATCAGGAACAACCGCTCTCTATTGTAAAGCTTTGGAAAAGGCTTTATGTCTCCCATCTCCCACACACGGCTATTTCAACACACCACTTTAGAGTCTGCTGGGTTCCTTGCTGTTTCTTATTTCTCTATATCGCTACGCTTCTGCTGAGTTTAAATAATATCTTTTTTCTTCCCACCAAGTTTCCAGTCTAGAATATTCCCCTCCTATTTTGCTTTGTTCCGTGTTTCCTTCTCGTGTCTTCGGAGGACAAACCCCGGTGTGTAAAGGTGAGAAGGAAGGTAACAAAGGTTGTCTTTCCTCAACCCGGGTTACTGTGACTCTCAGCAGCAGACTCTCTGCATGAGTTTACCTTCCTTTCCCTCACGGTCACCGCCAACGAACGAAGTTGTCAGCTTTTTAAATCTTATCCACCTGGTTGATTTAGAATGGTGTCTTATTGAGTCTTGGTTTGCATTTTTCCCGATCATGGGAATGGACATCTTTTCATAGATAGATAGATCAGTCATTTTAATTTCTTCTTCTGTGATTTACCCTTTACCCATTTTTCGCTGAGTTTTAAAATTACTGATTTATAAGTTATTTACTTGCCCACTGCGGTCCGGGATGCTGACTTCGGTGCTATCAACTTGTTAGATTAGGTACTACAGTTTCCCTTTCAGGAAAACCTAGCAGACTAAAACCGGATAACTATACTAACCAGGTGTTTGGAGTTACAGAATGTACTGACACAGGCACGGATTCCTGGAATCTAGGCTGGCTAAGGGCCAAAATACAAGAGGAAATTGATAAACGTAATGGATCTCGGACTTCCACTTTTGCGGAGTCACAGTCATGGGTGAAGACTAAGTGATGGAGTAAGAACAGGTAGTGAAAAACTCCCTAAAAATGAGGCGATCAGATAGATCGTTAACGGCTTCTTCACTTACGTAATTAAGCAATTAGAAAGTCTCCATAGCTGCTGCATAGGCAGCAGCTGTTACAACAGCACGAGGAGGTCCTATAGTGTCTATAAATTACAGAGTCGGCACTAGCGAGAATATGCAGATATGAAATGTCAGAGGAGCTGAGATGGCCAGTCTAGAAGTCCAGTCTAGGAAGTGGTGGATGCTATTTACTCAGAACCCAATATCAGCCTTTCACTCACATTCTGGTAAGAGCTTACAGCGGAGATCATGTGACTCAATGACCCTGCCCCTTACAGGCTACAAAAGCTCGCCCGCCTGCTTCTTGAAATCGTCTGAAAACTCCATTTCCCAGAGGGCCTCATGGCTCCTACCTCCTCCTGATGTTTGCAGTGTGCAGTTTGCCAGGAGCACTTGGGAGTTTAACAAGCAATGAAAAAGAGTAAACGTTTCTTATTAAAACAGCTCACTTTTGAGGCTGGAGAGTCGAGCTGAAAGCTTTGTTTTGAAACAGCTGGCCTCAAGGTCTTCTGGGAAATGTAGTAACTTTAGCTCGTAGTTCTGTGGCGCCCCAAGTCTCTTTGCTGCAAGGGGCGGGGGCAAGAGTCAGTGAAAAAGAGCTGTAGACCCGCGGCTGTCCTCATTGGTTCTTCCCTTCCGCCAGATGGCGCTGTAGGAGAACATCTGCGGGTCCCAGAGCAGGCTGTCCCACAGTAGGGGGTTTCCTGCCGGTCAGCTGTCTTGAGCGTCCCCAGGCTTGGGTTTCTAGTAATCACCTTTCAGAGAGATTTGCTGAGAAATGGAAAAATTGTGTAAAACGAGCAAATAGTGTCCCTAAATGACTCCCCAGCACGTGCTGTTCTTGGGAAGCTTTGAGAAGTTATAAAGAACTATGGTGCTGGGCACATGGGGGCGGGGGAGGGGAGGGATAAGCCCTTTTAAAGTCAGGAATTGTAGGAGGCTGTAACTCCTGCTCTAACGGATAGGTTGTACGTTTTCCAGGTATCCGTTGTGCAAACACTGGCGTCGTCCCCAGTCTAGACTTAGAAGACCACTGCTCTGCCAACTGTAGCTCACTGAGGGAAGACTCAGGGCGTGATGAATAAAGAGTTGTGTGCCTGCCCAAGCCGGACAGAAGGAGTGTTAGAACCCATCTGAACTAATTTGGTCTCACACCTGCCCCGAGGAGCTGTCTTCACTCATCATGGTGGCTGGCACACTGTTATTTTGAGCCTTAATCATCCTAGCTATACCGGCTCATTTATCAAGTATTTATTAAATATGTAAGCACGAGCCGGGCAATGGTGGTACACGCCTTTAATCCCAGCACTCGGGAGGCAGAGGCAGGTAGGATCTCCCTGAGTTCAAGGCCACCCTGGTCTACAAGAGCCAGTTCCAGGACAGCTAGGACAGTTACACAGAGAAACCCTGTCTCAAAAAAACAAAAAACAAAAAACAAAAAAAAGTAATCATTGTGTTTGGCGTTGTGGACAGTGCTGAATGATCCCATCTGCATGGAATTTATAGTCTAATGGAAAAGACAGATACGATATATACAAATTATAAAAATTTGACGGGCAGTGATGGCTCATGCCTTTAATCCCAGCACTTGGGAGGTAGAGACAGGCGTATCTATGTAAGTTTGAGGCCAGTCTGGTCTATAGAACGAGTTCCAGGATAGGCTCCAAAGCTACAGAGAAACCCTGTCTCAATAAATAAATAAAAATAAATAAATAAGGTAAGAAACAGGATGCTTTAGGAGATAACAATGGAAGACATGCATTAGATTCAGAAACGGGTGTGTGTGTGTGTGTGTGTGTGTGTGTGTGCATGTGCATTATTTGATCTGAGACTTGAAGGTTGAGAGAATAGACCTTCTTCAACAGCAAACAAAGGAGTTGTCCAGGCCGAAGGAACACAGGACTATAGGTGGCTGGGGTCCTGAATTGCATTCAAAGGAAAAGTGAGGTGAACACCAGTTCATGTCTGTCTGCTTCTGGACTGTGGATGCAATGGGACCAAGCTCTTGCCCCTGTGCCTTCCCTGCCACTGTGGACTGCACCCTCGAGCCATGAGCCCAAACAAACCTCTTCTTTCTTGGGTTGCTTTTGTCCGGCATTTTGTCACAGCAATGGAAAAGCTGCTGCTATATTGCCTCTTCTAAATGCCACAGAAACATTTTCAGTACTCACGCATGGTGGCTGTTAGACTTCCAAAGTATCCCCAGAAGGCTCATTTGTTAAAGACTAGTTTCCCAGCTGATAGGATTTGGGGAAGCAACTGCATTCCCAGAGCTCTGACTAACCAGTGCTTTAGTCCCTGATTGAGTAATAACACAGCATTACTGAGATGTGACAGAAACTGGCAGGTGAGGTCTGACTTGAGAAAGCACCTCAGGGGCAAGTTCTTGGGAGATACATCTTAGCTCTGACTCTTCTTCTGTCTCTCTCTGCTTCCCAGACACCATGATGAGGCAAGCACCTCTCTTCTGCCACGCCTTACCCTGTGATGCTCTGCTTCACCCCAGGCCCAGAATCAGATGACCGTGGGCTGGAAATCTCTGAAACAGTGAGTCAAAGCCAATCTTCCTTCATTTGAAATTGTTTCAACTATTTGCGGAACTTTGTCTAACAATACATTGTTTACCACAGCGATTTTACTGCTTTCAGAGGCTCTGTGTTCCTTGCATATTTTATTTCTCACTCCTTGGTTTGTTCCTTTTATATTTTGGTGGCAAAGCCCTCCCCTCTGTGTTTGCAATTCATACTTACATCCATGTACTCTTTTTGTCTTGGCTGAACTCTCACCTCCCCTGTGCACTTCTCCCTGTGGGTTCTCAATTAACTTATCATCCTTCTGCTATGCAATTACTGGTGTGTACACTGGTCTCTCCCATGAGGCAATGAGTGTCGCCTTTTGGGGACTTGTTTTTCTGTCTCCCTGTGATGCAAAACACAGGCCAGACAGTTGGAATTTTCGCAACCAATATCCACTGAGAAGGTGACTTGTGGCTTCTATCCAGAGCAGAGGGGAGATTAACATCTTAAAGAGCAAGGAGATGGGGCTGGTATTGATAGATTGCCTGTGCATCGTGTTTAAGGCCTGAGCTCAATTTTTGGGGACACAAAAACAACAAAAAGAACAGCAAAAGGGTGGAAAGAGTTGAGTATGAAATTTATTCTCGCCATAAGTCAGATACTGTCTCGTGTAAACCTCATAACGACTATAGGGCTAGCTTCTTTTTGCTGAACAGAAAACTGGTGTCCACTTGTTTGTCCTAAGACT
Source organism: Chionomys nivalis (assembly GCF_950005125.1). NCBI lineage: Eukaryota > Metazoa > Chordata > Mammalia > Rodentia > Cricetidae > Chionomys > Chionomys nivalis. The sequence goes on along the minus strand of NC_080094.1, from coordinate 17,084,262 downwards.
ACCCTGCTAGTAATTGGGAACATGAGACAGGACCCTTTGGAGGTCCACATGACCTCCAAAGTTAACTATTACAACATCCCCTTTGTTCCTCTTGGTTTCATTTTGACCTGGTTAACCAGAACAGAAACCCAAAAGTTTTTAAACTGAATTCCAGATGCTGTCAGTCTTTGTCATTTGAACCTCTGAGGACAACAGTCCTCGGACGATCATTATGTAGCAGCTCCATCCCTCCCAAAACTCAGTGACTCATAGCAGCCTCTGTTTCTGTCAGCATGTCGAAAGACCTAGAATGTCTGATAGGCCCTGAAGGAGCAGAGTGTTCTGGAAAGGGCAGGGCTGCTCACTAGAACCCTCTGAGACGACTGATGGGCTCTGTCTCTGTGCAGCTATAGTTCAAGGTTTGTGGAAGAACCCCTCCCCCCACACACATAGACAGACAGACAAGTGGAATGTACGTGGCTCAGCAGATAGCTGTGCGCTGTGGTGATTGCTGCTCTCCCATCCTACCTGGACCCTGGCCCAGAGCAATTGTTGGGTTAATATGGGAGATGAATGAATTTATCTTTTTCTATTTCATAGGTTAAGGTCTTCTCATTTACTACAGTTGGCTTCTAGAATCTTTCCTACACATCTTGAACTTATAAATTTGAGCCAGTCGGCGAGGTTTAATGAAACCAGGGCTCCATAACCATCTCTTCAATTTTGATGTCTAGGGATTGTCTGTTAAGGGACAGCTGCAGAGGCAGTGAGTAATTCTTTGCAGTTTTATGTGATGATAGGATTTATTTTGAAAGCTTGTGTGTAAAATGAAAGCCCAAATGAACACCTGCTACTTATGATTAGGGGCAACTTTGTGCGATGGGAAGAGGATTGGCTCAGAGTCCGCCCAGGCCTGTGACTGACAGGCTGTATGGCCTTGAGCAAGGGGCTCATTGCTTAGAAACTCATTTTTTCCCCCTTGAATGTAAAATAAATACATTAGCTTCTAAGCTTCTTTGTGCAGTTATTATTTTAAGAAATTGCTTTAAATTGCATTAAAATATTTTAAAATTTAAAATGCAATAAAATATTATTGCTATTTAAATTTTACCTGGTCACATCCACAAACAAACCATGTTAGACATATAAATAGCTGTTGGGGTGTGCTGTCTTCTGAACAGAGCAGTTGTCATATTCATCAGATCGGGTGTGCCTGCCTGCATCAGGACCACTGTAGCTGTGCTCCTCACTGCTGACCTTCCCTCGGAGAAGGAGGGGCGGAGGTCGCTGGGCTCTGCACTTCCTTCCAGCCACTTTACAGTTAGCTGTATGCAATTCTGCCCTAATTGCACTTGATCTTGAATCTGAGTTGCTGCTGAAGGGGACTTCATCCTCGCCGCTCCTGGGGAGTCTTCACCCATGCTAGGTGCAGACCGTCCAGCGCAGGATGCTCGAGGGTCTCTCAGTCCTGTCCTGTAAGCCTTCACCGATTCTCTGTAAGTAAACCCAGTTTCCTCATTGGTTCCCAGGATGAACTTTGACAGAATCGCACTTTGGTTTGTCGTTAGGCCCCCAGGAGGAGGATTAGACACAGTTTACAACTCAGGTCAGGAAAGAAACTTTCCAGTGATCACTTGCCTGAATCTGGCCTGTTTTCATTGTTTGCTCTTTCCGACACCTTTCACCTACTTCTTGCCCTGACGCTGTCTTCATTGCCGTCAACTCTTCATGGAAATTTACCTGCTTTTCATACTCGAAGTCTCGGGTTTGAGCCGCTCGGTCACGTGCTCCTTGACAGTGCCTAGATTCCCTTTAATCTTCATTTCGCAGACACAGCACAGAAAAGCACTCTTGGCCTCTTGTACCAGTCAGCTGGCCAGGCTCCTTTGCTTCACTTTGGCTTTGGGAGATGCGGGTAGAATCACATCCAGTGCCTGAGGCCCAGGGTTCAATCTGGCAGAGCCAAGAATTTTATAGCTCCAAGTCCAGAGAGCTAGGGGACTGTTGCTCTGGGTGTCGGAAGCCAGACGCATGGCTCTGGACTCTAACTACCAGTAACCCCGACACTCCTTACTTTGATAGCAGTGGGCAGAAGTAGAAGGCCATGCCTTCGATGCTCCTAAGTGGGCCTTGGGTGTCGGGACTCCCAGCTGACAGTTGTTAATGTCATAGTTCATCGGCCTTGGTTCCTTTTTATTAACATATACATTTAATATATATTTTTTATTCTTTTATTTTATGTGCATTGGTGATTTGCCCGCACGTGTGTCTGTGTGAGGGTGTCAGGTCTTGGAGTTAGAGTTGTGAGCTGCCATGTGGGTGATGTGCTTCTAGAGGACCCAGGTTCTAAATCCCAGCTGCTCCAGTCTCTTGAGTGGTCTTTTCTTGCCTTCTTGTGTGTATGTGCGCGCATGCACACACACACGCGTGCACACATGTACATGCCCATGCCTGTATGTGAGCATGTGGAGGTCAGAAGTCAATTTTGATGGTCTACCTTCCTGTCCCTAGCACTGGAATTACAAGTGAATGCCGATAGACCTGGCTGTTTTTTTTTTTTTTTTTAAGTGGGTACTGAGGCTTGAACTCAGATCCTCATATTTGCTCTACAAACATATCACCATCTGTACATCTCCCAGACTTCTGTCTTCCTTGAGTGAGATGAGTTGGTAAAAAGTGGCAGGAAGCCTTGGAAGTGGTAGCTTTGGTAGAGGCAGTAGCAGTGGCAAAAACAGGTAGCCATGGCCAGTGTGGTCATGGCAGCAGTGGCAATAGCAGTAGCAGGGGGAAAGCAGCTAGAGAGTTCTGGAGTCTGGGGTAGGGAAGGCAATGATGGGGCCAGAGGCGATGAAAATGACTAGGGATGATGGAAGCACAGAGAAAGGAAGAGAGAGACTGTGGGTCCTGGTGAACAGAAGAGCGTCAGGGAGCTGCCAGCCCTTGTGGACGAAGGGTCCTGACACCCATGCCCGGAGAGGTCTAACACCAGCCACTGTAGGAGCCGAGACCCCGGACACTCAAGGCCCATCACGTGCTGTAACTAGCAGGCACTGCCATTCTGTTCATGGCTGTTGGAAGCCAAGAATTACAATAGCTGCCAAGTGGCTAAAGCCCAGAGTAGTGAGCCTCCAACTTATCTACCCAAAAGCCGTAAGTTTCTGGCTTCTAAAGACTGGGGCAATAGTCATGCAACCTTCAAGGTTTTAAGCTGTAAGCTTCTGGGGCTGTCAGTCTAGCCCATATGCCTTAGGCATTCAAGGATCCAGGACTGTCCAAACTAGGAAGTCTTTTTACCTATCCACATTTTCTATCCAGGTAGGGTAAAAAAAAATTACAGCCAGTTGGCTAGCCACACTCCACATTCCTTATCCAGGCAATGAACTACCCAAAAAATGAAAGAAAAAAAAAAATCAGTTTCTATCCTGGCTCCTGGCAGTTGTTCTTTCTCACCACTAGATGGCGCATGTACTGCAGGTTATTCGTGCTCTGGAACAAGAAGTCTATATGTAAGAACGATACCTCGATCCACTGGCTCTTTGATGGGAATTATAAAAAGCATAAAATAAACAAAAATAAGATAAAAAGCCTAATGTACTGGAAAAATTAGAGAACAAGGAGAAATAGCTATAGCATGGCATTAGCTCAAGGAGATCTATGCCCCCTCATGTTTATTTCTAATCTTGAGCAGCCAAAGAGGCAAATGTCAGTGGTTTACAAAATTCCAGATTTTATTTTAGACAAAGCAATAAATCAAGAGACTTCTAATTTTCCCTGACCCAAGACAAGAGAGGAATTTTTTTCATATGGGTGCAATGACACAAAGGCAGCAATGACGTCATTAGAGCTATTTCTTTTTTTCAAGGTAGGGTTTCACTGTAGTTTCGGAGCCTGTCCTGGAACTAGCTCTTGTAGACCAAGTTGACCTTGAACTCACAGAGATCCGCCTGTCTCTGCCTCCTGAGTGCTGGGATTAAAGGCGTGCGCCACCACCGCCCGGCTAGAGCTATTTCTTAAAACCCTGCAGTAGTTGAGCAACAAGGTCAACCAGTTGTCTGTCTCTCCCCCTTGGAGTACTTTTGAGTTTCCAATCTAACTTTTGTGGATTCCCCCTCCCCATCTGCCTCTCCTGGTCTCTAGTGCCCACCAATTTACTTCATTCTTTTATGAGATCAACTTTTTAATGTCATACAGGAGCATGAACTAGGAAAATTAACCTTTATGGGTTCACAACAAAGTTTTTCGGGATAGAGTAAACTCATTGTTTTCTGTGTGCATCTGTATTTTTCAACCGCAGCCTTTAGACATTCCTTTCCCAGGGTCTGGGTGAAGTACGGCAAGAAAGAATGCTCTTCCCTCCCATACCATGGGAATCAGTTTCCACTGTGTGCTCTCTGCTGTGATACTCGGCCTTGCTACAGTTGAGAAATGAGAGTCAACTGACTGTGCAATAAAAACTCCGACATTTTGAGCCCAAGTAAACTTTCCCCCCTTTAAATTGTTCCCCTCAGGGTTTTCGTTGCAGTGATGGAATGCTGCCTAGCGTGGTGGGGCAAAGACTTCAATTGTCTTGCTTACCGCAACATCTGTAGTGTCTAGAGTGTCAAGAGTCCTCCTGTCTAATTGTTGTAATAGGAGCGGCGGGCTACGTTCCTGGCACCCGGTTGCCAGCACGGCTAGCTTTACCCGAAATAATTATATGGAAACTGTATTTTTTAAAACACTGCTTGGCCCATTAGTTTTAACCTCTTATTGGCTAGCTCTTACATATTGATCTAACCCATTTTTAATATTTTGTGTAGCACCACGAGCTGGCTTACCAGGAAAGATCTTAACCTGCGTCTGTCTGGAGTGGGAGAATCATGGCGACTGACTGACTCTGCTTCTTTCTTCCAGCATTCTGTTCTGTCTACTCCACCCACCTAATTTTCTGTCCTATTAAAGGGCCAAGGCAGTCTCTTTATTTAACCAATGAAATTAACACAAAACAGAAGACTCTCCCCCATCATTTCCCCTTTTTCTGTTTAAACAAAAAAGAAAGGCTTTAACTTTAACATAGTAAAATTACGTATAACAAAACAGTAATCAAGTAAGAATTACAGTTACAATATTTATATCTATTTTATCTTTTATCATAACTAAGAAAAACTATAACTAACCATTTTTTAACTCCATCAAAGACTCCAGAAGGATATAATATTACTTAAGTAAACAAGAAATAAGAAACTTCAAACTCTAGAAATGACAGAGACATCTCACTGCCTGGACAGTCACCCAAAGTTCTTTTGTACCATTGGGGCATCCATCTTCAGCCTACAGGCCCATAGTATCCAGCAGACATTTTCATGAAGCAGGAAATTCCAAAGAAAGTTTAGTCACTTTCTGCTATGTCCTGTAGAATGTCTCACAGACTCTTTTATGAGTCAGGAACCCTGAAAGACCATCTCACCTTTAGGTAAGTTCAGCAGTCCTCTCTCTGTGGGTTTTTTGTGTCCAGTTTATGCATCAGTCCAGGCAAGAGCAGTTTTTTGCCCAAATGGCTATCAAACTCCTTAAGGAGCCTCTTTAATGTCCATCTTTCTCTTGAAGTAGATTGGTGCTGCCAGGAGCAGACGTATCTCATTGTCATGAAAAACCCTAAGTTATTAAAACATTTTAATATCATATTCTGTAGTCTTCGAAAGATATGAAGAATGCCTATCTGAAATATATCTATGCACATCTAGAAAATCTAACTAACACGACTATAAGCTTTACTATTATTGACGATTATCCATTAACAACCTATATTTTTAAATTATACATTATATTTTTAAATGAACTACACAATCACAATACCTTAATCAAGATCAGAAATACATATGCATATAACAAAATTGACCTTAATTTTAAATCACTAAAACAAAGTCCATATCAATGCAAATTATTCATGTCTATATCATATCCCCCTTTAAATGTAAAAGAACATTTATAAACAATATTTGGGAACATGAGCGCAGATTAGGGGTCTCATGCTGGTTCAAGGCCACCTTCCTTTGAACTTTAACCTGAATGAAAGTTTTATAATCAACTACTGTTTGCTAAGCCATTGTCACTTTGTTTTCTGGTAAGCAGGAAAATCTATATCTAATTGGGGCAGGATCTCACTCTCATAAGAGTGCTTGCAGGTAGGCACATTAGTGTCCATTTTATGAATATTAGAATAATTGTAGAGTCAAAGCAGAGCCCAGGGAAGCAACTGGGATATTTTTAGCTGCAACTCACAAAGCAGATAAGACCTGCTTGTGGAATTTGCTCTGCATACAGATTGTCCCGTCCCGTCTAGGTATTTTTTTATCATCAGTGAAGAGGATGAATCCCTCCATGGGTGAAAACCAATAAGGAAGCTGTGAACTGCAGTCCCTAAGAGTATGTCTATGAACTTAGGAATCCTCCACGGAGCTTATAGACTTTGGGTTCCAGTTTTCATTTGAAAAAATAGAACGATAAAGTCAGTAAGTCTTGCGTGGGGCAGGGGATTTGCATTTTTGAAAACTTTCCTCATGGTCCTGATGGTTGTGATGAACGGAGTCCATCTCGTGAGACTCCAGCTTTAATAGGTTTGGAGCACATGGGTTGCACAGGATGGACCTGGGTTTTGACTCTTGACACTGTCACTTACTTTCCACTTGTCACTTACTTACCTGGAATGGGCTAATTAAGCAGTCTGTGTCTGAGGTTTCATTCTTTCCAAATTGAAGAAAATAATGAGGTCTACCTGGCAGGGTTGTTGTGAGGATTCAATGAGATAATTTATGTAAAGCTCTTAGCTTTGCATAACTGTGCTCTCAATAAGTGGTGGCTATTGTCATTATCATACCCAAAGCACACGTCTTGCAAACAGTATGGGCGCAGAGTCCTATTACCATGGCTAATTTATGCAAAATCCAGGGAGCCACAATTCAGCAGAGGCTGGTAGACAAAACTACATACCCCTTTCTCTTTTCAGCTTCCTCTTTATTTCTTCTTCCTCTTTCTCATCCTTCTCTTCCTCTCCCTCAGATTTTAAATTACTTATTTGGTGTGTGTGTGTGTGTGTGTGTGTGTGTGTGCGTGGGTTGTGTGTGGTATTCACCAAGGTTCATGACAAACATGTGTGGAGGTCAGAGGAGAGAGGGCAGGAGTCCTGGTTCCCAACTTCTCCCACAGCAGCCCCAAACCCAGGATCAAACTCGAGTTGTCAGACTTCCTCCTTTTTTTTTTTTTTTTTTTTTTGATAGGGTCTTGTGTATTCGTGACCTTGACTTTGCTGTGTTGGCTGTAAATGGTCTTAAACTCAAACTCCCAGTCTTCCTACCTCCGCCTCCCGCATGCTGGGATTACAGGTGCATGCTGTCTGGTTCAAAGGAAACTCTGATCCCCCAAACTCCAAAAGGCAACCCTGGACTATAGGAGGACTTCTGGTGGTTAGATAAAAGCCGGCATTACTCAGGGACTTGTGAAGCGGGTTCCTCTCTACCCAAAGGAGTCATTTTTTCCTTACCACTGTCAGAAGTGACAAATGGCTACCCGCGGTGCCTATTAGCATAGCAAAGCCCAGGTTGGCTTCCAGGCTCCCTCAGTATTACAAGTACCTGTTACACATTTCAAAGTCCAAGCTAGCATCCTAAACCTCCTCTCCTCCTCCCCTCCAGCTCACTGGTTTCCCTCCCCTCAACTACCCATTCTCCTTATATCCCTGTTCTTTTCAATATGCTAGCTCTCTCTTTCTCTCTCTCCTCCCCTGGTCCCCCACTGTTATTATTTTTTATGCGGGGGTGTTGTTCGGGAGGGGGAGACACGAGACGCGCGGGGTTGGGGAAGGAGAGACAAGACACGCGGGGTCCCACGTGGGTAAACTTTAATGGGGGAGGGTAACATACAAGGAACGGGAGTGAAGAGACGAAAGGAAAAAGGGAGGGGAGAGAGTGAGAGGCGGGCGAGAGAGAGCGGGCGGGTTGGAACGCCCATTTTTAAAGGGCTCTGGGCATTTTGGGGTTTGTAGTCCACTTGGAGACTGTATTTTCTGCGCATGTGTGGCCTTGTCTCCAAAGGAACAACATTCCACCCTTTTGGTTTTATTAAAAAAAAATTGAGGGGGGGTTGAGGGTCTTAACGGGTAGGGAATAGGGGCGTAGCCCGGTCTCTCATGACTGCTTCCTGCTGACTTTGGGCGTCGAGGGGTCCGGGGAGCGTCCGGTTGTCCTGATGTCATATCGATGTTTTGTCCGCTGGCATCAAGTGGCTGATTGAAGAAATCGCATCTGTCTGGAGATCGCATCTGCCTGGAGATTGTATCTGTCTGGCTCTTGAGTGGCTGGGTCACCGTTAGGATGCTGGAAAACAAAAATTGCATTAGTAGAAAGAAAAAAAGTTAGAGGGGAGATTTGGGGTGGAGGGGGTGGGCTTCAGGAGGCCAGGGGTTAAGAATAAGAATAAAAAAGGTAAATGATACTTATTCCGTTGATTGAATGATACTTATTCCGTTCTGCTTGTGTCTGCTTTGTCCAGGTGGGTCCGGCTGGTGTCTTGGAGCTTAAAGAAAATGTCTTAAAAGAAATAGATTTTAATCATATATTCCTTAACATTTTAGGGGTCACTGCTGCAGTCAGTGACAAACCTGTTATGTCAGGAACTTGGTTAAGCATTTGCTTATCACCTGAACCTCTTGGCTCTGTGTTTGATGATGATTCCTGTAGAGACAACTGGATGGTTATTTAGGAATTTAGAAAAGGGAGGGTGTATTAGCACAGGAGGAAAAAATGAAAAATGAGACCGTTGTTTTCCTTAGGCTGGAGTAGAGGGGGTTGGACCTGTTGTCCTTTGGAACTTGAGGGAACATGGTCCCGTCTGAGTTACCGTGTAAGGAGGATTGTTCTGAGCTGTAGGGATGAACGGTTTCAGATGTGACAGGTGAATCCAGTGAGGAATTCCCTCGAGCTTGGCAGCTGTGGGAGTTAGAAGAATTACCCTGAGAGGACCCTGCCATTTAGGGGAAAGGGGTAAGGGACGTTGACCTGGAGGTGAGAATAAAACCTTATCTCCTATTTTAACCGGCGGTGGGCATGCGTTGGCACATGGTTGAGGTAGTGAGTGATCCGTGAAGTCCCACAGCAGTGAACGTAGGTGGAAAAGGAGGGGAGTGAGCAGGTGATCAGGAAGGGGAGAGGTTCCCGATACCGCCCATACATGAGTTCAAAGGGTGAAATGAAAAGGGGGCCCTTTGGGAGAGCCCGGAGCCTGAGAAGGGCCAGAGGCAAAAGTCTTACCCAGTCGAGGTGTAGTTCTTGTGACATCTTAACGAGGGCATCCTTTAAAGAGCGGTTAGTCCGTTCTACCTTACCTGAAGACTGGGGGTGGTATGGTATATGAAAATTCCAGGGGATTCCAAGTGCCCTAGACAGATTCTGAGAAATCTGGGAAGTAAACTCTGGGCCGTTATCTGACTGAAGAGAAGTTGGGAGCCCGAACCGCGGAACAATTTCTCGGAGGAGGATATCAGAAACTGTCTGGGCTCTCTTGTTAGAGGTGGGGAAAGCTTCAACCCACCCAGACATTGTATCCACCAACACCAGGAGATATTTAATTTTTTTAACTGTGGGCATATGAGTAAAATCCAGCTGCCAGTCAGTTCCCGGAAGGGAGCCCCTGGCTTGGTGAGTAGGGAAAGGAAAGCTACGATATTTGGTCCTGGGATCTGACTTTTGGCAGATCTCACAGGAGGCAGTGGTAGCCTTTAGGAACCTGATATCCTCAGGGAGTGAGCGAGGCGGCGGGCGGGAGTGGAGCCCAGAGGGGCTTTGGAAGATCGCGGCCGAGGGACGGGGCGGGAGGGGGATGGGGAAGAATCCGAAGACGTTTCCGACTGTCTGCATGTCCTGCGGTGGGGGCGGGTGGAAGCCTCCACGCCCCCCTGCGACCTGCGGTGGGGAGAATTTTTCAGCCGCTCCCGGGATCGCTCCCGGGATCGGCGGGGGCGGGTGGAAGCCTCCACGCCCCCCTGCGACCTGCGGTGGGGGTGGGGAGAATTTTCCAGCCGCTCCCGGGATCGCTCCCGGGATCGGCGGGGGCGGGTGGAAGCCTCCACGGAGGAACTGGGCGAAATCCCTGTAGATCCAGAACGGGAGCCTGTTGGGGAACTAGACGGAGAACGGTTAGGTGACCTGGAGGAGGATTTTCTGTGCCTAAAAGAAACTTTGGAGGAAAGGGGAATGGAAGAACCATCGTTAGATCTGGCAGAACGGGAAGGAGTAGCCCCGCGAGGCCGGGGAGGTGGAGGTTCGTCCGCGGGGTCCATAGCAGGAGCAGAAGGTTCCGGGTGGGGCGGCATTGCTAAGAACATGTGAGCAGGTGAGCACTGAGAGACAGTAGAAGGATTTGTTTTTAAAGCCATGTAAAAGAATGCCATAATATACATCATTTCTTTCCATTTAGCAGAACGGTGGCAAAAGTTAGCTAGTTCCCGTAGAATATCGGGGTCAAAAGACCCGCAAGATGGCCATTTAAAGTTCCCCTGTAGGCCGTAGGACGGCCACCTCTTAGAGCAAAGGCGGATGAGTGTAGATAATTTAACAGAAGGAATTAAGGCGTGGGGCTGTAGAGCTTCCAACAGCTGTCCCAGAGGAGAGGAAGGGGGAATTGGTTTTGAAGACTCAGCGCCCATGGCTAGAACCGTGAAAATATCCGCAGAAGGCACCCGAAGATGCTCCGAACACAGTTGCTCTGGACACAGGCGTCAGAGTACCCAGGGGACCGTGTTATGGGCTAGCTGACCCAGTCCTAGTTTTCGACGGGAGACGGGGGTCTCGGCTAGGAGGGGACAGTTAAGCCCGAAGGCTGCCCGTTGCAGCCGAAACGAACACCCAGGCCCTGTGAAAAGGCATCCGATTCCACAGGGGGGGTGGTAGGACCTTGGCTGAGCCGAATTCAGCCAAGGTCGGGCCGCACCGTAGCGGCGGGCCGCACCGTAGCGGCGGTCACGATGAAGAGAAGAAAGAAAAGGAATGAAACAGAGGACAGAGAACCAAAAGCCCCGGGCTTTTGGGCGCGGATAAAAACAGGTCTAGCCTAGGGCGGAAGGTCGGGGGAAGAGGGGGGGTTAGCAACCACACCCAGGACACGCCAGAGGAAGCCGGGAGCTCGGCCGGCCTCCTCCAGGTGAGAGGGGATGGTTAGCCAGCCCAGGTAAACTCACGAATTAGCCGCTGACGGTTGGAGAGGGAGGGCCGTGTCGAGACACGTGGAGTGGTCGCAGGTCGTCCGGTTCTGACCTTGTCCCGGGGGAGGCCCCGAGCTCCAGGAGGCGCCAAAACCCAGAGCCGAGGCCTCAGGTGAGGGCCCCGGGGCGAGAAGGTCCCCGAGCAGACGGCACCAATGTTATTATTTTTTAATGCGGGGGTGTTGTTCGGGAGGGGGAGACACGAGACGCGCGGGGTTGGGGAAGGAGAGACAAGACACGCGGGGTCCCACGTGGGTAAACTTTAATGGGGGAGGGTAACATACAAGGAACGGGAGTGAAGAGACGAAAGGAAAAAGGGAGGGGAGAGAGTGAGAGGCGGGCGAGAGAGAGCGGGCGGGTTGGAACGCCCATTTTTAAAGGGCTCTGGACATTTTGGGGTTTGTAGTCCACTTGGAGACTGTATTTTCTGCGCATGTGTGGCCTTGTCTCCAAAGGAACAACACCCACTCTCCTTGCTCCTGCTTCTCTCAAGGCCAGGTTCAGGCTGTTGGCTGTGTCCAGTCTACTTTCTCACTCCACTCTGGACTCTTCCAGACTCCTCTGCCTGTTCTTATATCTGCAATAAAACTTACCCTTAACCATGCCATGGACTGGTCATGTTGTCAGTTTCTACAGGAGCTACAACATGGGCTTCGAACTGCTTCTAGTCTTGAGAACAAGGGACCTACCTGTGCACAAAAATGTTAAATAAAAGTTTTCAAGTACGTGTTCTTCCATCTGGCAGCTGCCACCTTCTCTCCCTTTCGCTCACACACCCTCAACAGCTCCAGTTTCTCATGCCCCTCATTTCCTGAAACCTCAACCCACGGCAGTCTTCAGCCAGTCTATTCTCAAGTGTGGCTTACAGAGGTCCCTGTGGCTTCCAGTTTGCAGAACCCAGTGGGCGTTTTATATTCTTCATGGAACTGTCTCAAGCTTCTGTGTGCTCTACTTACCCCTTCCTGGCCCTTAGAGTTTGGCCGCGAGGACTCCATTATTTTGTTTCTTCTTCTGAGTCAGTGATCTATTTTTTTTTTTTTTTTTAGCTTTTGTTGACAAAATTATCTGTCTACAAAGTACATATCTTTGATCTCTGTGGTTTTGGTCTCTGAAGGTACTGGAGATTGAACCCAGAGCTTTGTATATGTTAGGCAAGCACTGTACCACAGAGCTACATCCCCAGTCCTTTCTTCTCTATTCTCTGAACACCTCCTGTTCCCAATTCCTTTTCATTATTTCTTTCTTTTCTCTTACAAGAGACCATTGTCATTGAAATTGTCTACATTCTAGGAAAATTATCTATTTTTCTTAGGATATACTTGTTTAACGTAATTTTTCCTCCCATGGAGTCACTTAAATCAAGTTCTAGAAATGTGTGTGTGTTCCAGAGTCTACCCCACAAATCTATACAGGATGCCCAACAATGTCCACAAAAACAAGACTAGATTTCCTGTGAGTCAGACTCTAGGGTGTAGCTGCCTCGACGGGTTACTCTGTCTAGGGTTTGTAACCCGCCTGGCTGGTCAGTTATTCCAGGGTCACGGAGAGGCACCACCTGAAAGACATAGGCTGATAAGAGGAAGAAGGCTAGGCATATTTGTCGAAGCCTCCGTTTATTAGAGTCATGGTTACAGCTTATATAGCCCCTGGATGAGGAGCTTGGGGGGCTGGGGCACGGAATCTTGCCACGTGGTCCATGCCAGTCACGTAGTCTAAGAGGTTACGATTGGTCAGGTTACGATTCCTTGGTCAGGAAGTCACAAGGTGACACAGCTAGTACTCTAGATAGTCTGGAATGTGAGGCAGGTTCCGCTAACAGATAGCTCTCTATTAACAGTTAATTTGGGTGTGAGATAGGCTTGGACAATAAGACTATTCTCAGTACAATTGAGAAGTGAAGCCCTCTGCAAAAACTCCTCACAGCGGTGCTTCCTGTAAATTTTGGGGGGACACGGCTCCTGACACTAGGGTGTTACTTGTTATACTCATAGGGGAGACAGAGTCACCCCAACTATTCCTAAAGGTGGGCCCTAAGGTGTAGGTGAAAGTTTCTGCCCCACCGGCAGCTCCCAAATAAACACACTGAGGCTTACATTAATTACAAATGCTTGGCCAATAGCTCAGTCTTATTACTAGCTGGCTTTTATATTTTCAATTAACTCATATTTCTTATCTATGCTTTGTCGTGTGACTTGGTACCTTTTCTCAGTATGGCATGTCCATATTGCTTCTTCCTGCATCTGCTGGTGACTCCTCTGACCCTACCCTTCTTCTTCCCAACATTCTTGGTTTGACTTTCCTGACTAAATTTATCCTGTTCAGCTATTGACTAGCCAACTTCTTTATTAAACCAATCACGGTGACAAATCTTCACAGTGTATAAAAGGATTATTCCACCGCTCTAAGGTCTTACAGCCAGGCCATTGAGCCACTGATACCCAGGGTCTTTCAGAAATGCTAGCTTATTTTGAATCGGTGTTTAGTCTCAAGTTTCAGTTTTTTAAAATATAAAGTGATGAGTGCGTGTGCTTCCTGGTTTGTGCCATGTGAAGTTCTGGCACCTGTTGTCATCTTCATGTATTCTCTCTGCCATGCCTGCTCCACTGTGACAGACTGAAATCCCTCTGAAACCACAAGCCCAAACACTTCCTTGTAGTTGTCAATGTCAGGTAGTCTGTCACAAAAGCAACTAACATGTAAGTCGAGGGCTTTTTCAAGACAGTCTTACTGACAACAACAAGGACCCAAACAAAAACAACCAACTTACAAACTATCAGCTGAAGTCAACTAGATGGATAGAGGCAGAGCTGAGGTGCATTCTCATGCAAATTCATTTCTTATAGTCTCCAAGGAATGGTTCCTGGAACAGCACATGCTAATGGGCTCTTTGAACAGTATTGCTAAAGCTTAAAATGAGGGATTTCCACGCGTGTAGATAAACAAAGTGGCCTAAAATATTTTGTTCATTTTCAGTCCCTACAGAATACCTTAGAATAAGTAATTTATAAAGACTGGAAGGTTAATTGGCTCACAGTTCTGGAAGGTAGGGATTTCTAGAGCAGGGTGCTGGCATCTGCTCAGCATCTGGTCTTCTTGTTGGGTCATAGCTTGCACGGCAGAAGCCATTACAGGGGAGGCAATAAGCAATATAGCTCAGGACTGTCTGCCTCGTGCGTGTATGTGTGTTTGTGTGTGAGTTATATGCATGAGTGTATAAATAAGCTCTTGTGCCTCTGTGTGCATCTGTAGAGACTACAGAAAGACATTGGATATCTTTCTCTATTTTGTTCTGCTTTATATCTTTAAGACCCCTGGGTCTCCCCATTTTTTTTTTTTTTTTTTTTTTGGCTAGGAAGCACCAGCAATTTTTTCATCTCACTCTCCCCGACCTGGGGCTGGGGCTTCAGTCACATACAGCCATGTTCAGCTTTTCACCTGGGTACTTATAATCTGAATTATGTCCTCTGATTGTGGGGCAACTGCCCTTCTTCCACTGAACCATTTCTCTTGCCCCAACTCTTCTTTTTTTCCAAGACAGTGTTTCTCCATGTAACAGCCTTGGCTGACATGCTGGAACTCGTTCTATAGACCAGGCTGGCCTCGAACTTACGGATCAGCCTGCCTCCGCCTTACAAGTGCAGGGATAAAAGACAAGCACCACCGTTGCCTGACTTTTCTTTCTTTCTTTCTTTTTTAATTTTGTTTATTCATATTTTAATGACGAGTGCTCTGAAGGGAGTATCAGATCCTCTTTTGCTGGGAATTGAACTCAGGACCTCTGAAAGAACAGCCAGTGTTCTTAACCCCTGAGCCATCTCCCCAGTCCCCTCCCGAACTCTGCTTATTAAGCCACAAAGGGTGTTCTAAGGGCTCTACCTTCATAATTCCAATCTTACTTACCTCCCCAAAGACATTATTTCCAAATTTCGCCAACATATAAATTCAGGGATTAAATTTCCAACACATGAACTTTCAGGACAATACATTCAGACCATTACAGACATATTGTAAATGGAAAAAAATTCTATAGACCAGAATGCTATTTTCGAATATTAAAGCCCCAAAGGGAATATATAAGCACATGGACATGATGGTTAGTGCCCAAAACACTTTTGGAAGGAGTCCTAAGAAATTAATAGTGGATACCTCTGGGGAATTCACCTGGGAGTTTGGAGAGAGACCTCTTTGCTATATATCCTGGATGTTGCCTGGTATTGGTCAGGGTCCTTCTTAGCATAGTGGTGTAACTGGAATCTCTTTGCATTGGTCTGTGTCATTCCTGTAGCAGTTTGAATGTCACTCCTGTTATGATATTATACTCCCCCCTTTAAAAACCATTGAATGCTTGTTACCCAGACAACTCTTTCCCCAAGAAACCAACTATGTATTTGTGTCCCTTCCCCATTTTAAAATGAACTCATTACAGAAAGAATGTTGGTGCTTTTAGGACCTCAGTTTGCACAACATATCTCTTTCTTTTTCTTCTTCATTTTCTCCCGAACATTCTTTCTCTTTCCTCCCAACTGAGTCTGCACAAGGCAGCTCTCTGTCAATGCTTTGGATCTCTTCTCTGGCAGATACATTTACAGGGAGTCATTCTGGTTCACAGCCTGGTGATGAGGAAGGCTCAGGGGCCAGCGTGATGATTATGGTTCTAATTTGCAATTATACAGTGATTTTTTACACTGATCATGAAATCCTGACTCCCCTCCTGTTTGGGTTGGAAAGTTAGAAGGCTCTGATTTGATTGGAGTAGTATAGGGTGTGATTACAGTGAGAATTTGGCTTATTAAATTGATTTGGGAAGAACTACATATCGGGCAACAAATGTAAATTACGTTCCTCTATTTCTCACTCCTACACAATTGCATATTTACTGTGTGTAGCTGACCTTGGGCAGAAATGTGCAGATTCCTAATGCCTTTGAAATAGGGACCGTTGAGACACAGCAGTGGGTTCTTTACACTCTTGATAGACATGGGCTGTTACTGTTGGAGGTGGCATGGAGCCGAGGCAATATCCCTAAAGCTGACTTGTTTTGATTCAGATGTTCTAGGCTTATGTTTTGTGTTTCCTGATTTTGTTTTTGCAGTACTGGAAAGAACTCAGAGATGCATACTTGTTAGCTAGTGCTGGGCTACTAAACCGCATTACCTGTCCATCCTCCACGCCCCGCCCACCGCTAAAAAAAAAAAGTCCCTATGGTTCTTGATGAAGATTGAAACAGTTTTTTATTTAAAAAGTATTTTGTAATGTTTTCTCTGCGTAGTGAAGAAGCTGTGGGTCTGAGGAGATGTCCCATTCAGTAAATTGCTCGCTGTGGAAGAAAGAGGATCTGGGTTTGGTTCTGTAGCCTCCATGGAATCTAGGTTTGGTTCTGTAGCCTCCATGGGATCTAGGTTTGGTTCTGTAGCCTCCATGGGATCTAGGTTTGGTTCTGTAGCCTCCATGGGATCTGGGTTTGGTTCTGTAGCCCCCAGACAAAGCCAGGCATCATGGTGCACATTTGTCATCCTAGCACTGGGAAGTGGAAACAAAGGGAATCCCTAGGGCGTCATGGTTTAGCCTAATTGCTGAGTTCTAGGCTCATTGAGAGAGTTTGTCTCAGAAAACTAAGACGGAGAACAACCAAGGAAGATACCCATTGTGCCTTCCGACCTCCACATGCATGGGAATATGTGTGTGAGTGCGCACACACATACAGACACAGACGAGTGTGAGAACACATTTAGGGTCCAGAACCATCTGTGACCCAGAAACCTGAGTATTATTCTTAAAATCTGCTTCTCTTTGTCCTCCTGCTAGCCAGTCTAGCACTTGGTCCTGCTCTATTTATTTATTTGTTTAGTTTTGATTTTTTGAGATAGGGTCTCTCTGTGTAACAGTCCTAGTTATCTTTGTAGACCAGGCTAGACTTGAACTCATAAAGATCCTCCTGCCTCTGTCTCCCAAGTGCTGGGATTAAAGGCGTGCGCCACCACTGCCTGGCTGGTCCTGCTCTTTTAACCATCTGAAGAGCAATACGATCCATTCATTCCCCTCCCCCCTTCTTTTATCTTAGTCCAAGCCATTACTGTACTGTAGCCATCTAATTCAAGTCCTTGTCTGGCAGCTGTTAGAGAACCTAGACTCCTCCCTCTCCACCCTGGGTAACCAGGCTCTAAGCAGAGAGGGGCCATAAAGAGGGCAAGAGCCCAGTCAGCCTGTTGACAGCCTGTCTACTAACGTAATATGAGGAGTCACACATTATGAAGCCCCACTGCCCTAGGAAGAGGAACAGTGACGCCTGTCTCATAGCCTGTCATTATGCCCTGCTTCTCTACCTTGACCATGTAGCACGTGTTACATGCTAACTAAGCCTGCTTCCTTGTGATGCGAGACTTCCCTCGAAATTGTCAGATGGTTTGTTTAGAATTGCGGGATGAAACTCAGCTATAGACACTCCGTTACTGCTGCGGTTGTATTAATAAAGCTGCTGTCTGATTTACTCTCTTTCCACCTCCCATCTCCCCTCTCACCAAGCAGCAACAACACAGGATCCCCTCTTCAAAGGATCTTATAAATATACAGCTGATTTAATCATCTCCTTAGATAGTTAACCAAGTCTAAGAATCGTTCAATAGTATCTTATGTTCTTTCAGAATGTTCAAAATCTCCACCAAGGCTCCTGGATCATCAGTAACTCTGAATACTGCTATTCCCTATTGTCTCCACTGCTGCCTTCACTTCCCCTTAGTTTCTTAGACACCTACATCCTGAGATGTACGCATGTAGGTGGGCATATACACCCACTTGTTCTCTTTGCGTGTGCTTTTTATATCTTTATGTCTGTGCTCTTCATTCCTTTCCCCTGGGAGCCCCGCCTCTTGTACATCCTCAAAACACACTATTCCTTTACTATTGGCACTTATTACACTTACCTTCCTGCCGTTGTTCGAGGTTTTATTAAGATGTCCAAGCCCCGATGGACCAGGATTTCGTGTTCCTTTTGCTAGCACCCACACACAGCACAGTTAGCACAGAAGTCAGCCCTCCATAAATATTTGGGGCCACTGAAATAGTGAGAATTCCACAGGATACGTATGCATAAACAATTGTTAAAGAAATCATTTAAAAATTACAATAAAAAGAATGTATTCTGTACTCTCTTAGAGACTTAGTAAGTTTGATAAAGAAGAAAAATTATTTATTTTATCTCCTCAGTCTGAGTTCAAAACTTCACAAGAAACTTTTTATTTCAAAGC
The DNA here is from genome assembly GCF_950005125.1 of Chionomys nivalis. Classification (NCBI taxonomy): domain Eukaryota; kingdom Metazoa; phylum Chordata; class Mammalia; order Rodentia; family Cricetidae; genus Chionomys; species Chionomys nivalis. The sequence continues at coordinate 17,065,806 of NC_080094.1, read as the reverse complement.
ACTTCCTATATTTAAACATTATAAAAAGAAAGAGCACCCAACATTTCTTCCATCTTCCCATTATGTCTGGAGCCATCTAAACTCTCAGGGTGGCCACAGCAGCAGCAAATGAAGTGAGAGGCCATTGATATGCAAATGAGGTCATTATGATTGGAGGCCACTCCCCAGAACCCAGTCTCAGTTCTTCCCAAGTCAAAGCCAATTTACATAAAAAATTTGAATCTCCCAACTTGAAATTATTCTCCAAAGCTAAAATGCATAGAAATTAAACTATTAAAAAATTGAGTTTTCAATAGCTATACCGCTGTTTTGAGGGGGAGAGAGTGGCTGTCCGCCAACATTTAGGTTCTGTTCAGTTTGTGAAATGCTTTTTGGGTTAAGAATGACCAATTTTGACCTTGGCCTGACCTCTGTAGTTTTCCTCAACTATGGAAACATCAAGTCCCAACGTCAATGCTGTCAGAGAGGTTGCTGTAGTGAGATTTCATTGTATTTTAATAAATAAAGCTTGCCTGAAGACCAGAGAGTAAAACAGCCCCAGTGGTCAGCCTTACAAACCAGGCAGTGTTAACACACACCTTTAATCCCTGTAGTCACACTAGTTGCCATAGAGACTGGGCGGTGCATGTCTATAATCCCAGTGGTGGATGCCTTTCATTCCAGCCCTAGAGAGGATTATAAAATGGGAGGAGACAGCTCTCAGTCTCAGTCTTATTCTGAGATTCCTGGAGGCAGGATCTCCGTTTTCCGACAGAAGTAGAGGTAAGAGTCTGTGACTGGCTGCTTTACTTTTCTGGTCTTTAAGTTGAACCCCAGTTTCTGTATCTGAGCTTTAATTAATTGTGCTTAGGTTACTACTGTTTTCAAGTTATAGCCATGGGAACTGAGAACCAGAGAAACCTTTGGGTATATTTAAAACTCAGATTGCTTTTGTGTTTCAAGGACTTGACTCTTTCCTCAACATGGTCTTTGTTTTCCATTTTTTTAAAGGGCATGTGCATACATATGTGCGTTTGTGTCTGTGTGTTGTGTGCATGTACACTTGTGCACCAAGTGGAGGCCATAAATTAATGTTGGGATTTATCCTTGATTGTTCTTCTGTCTTATTAAGCCAAACTCATCAGTCAAGTCCAGAGCTTGCCGATGTGGTCAATCTTTCTGTCCAGCTTGCTCTGAGGGTCTGCTGTCTCTGCCTTCCCAGGCTGGAATTATATAGGTAGGCTGCTATGCCCACCTGGCATTCACATAGTTCCTGAGAGCTGAATTCTGGTCCTGGCTCTCTCAGCAGTTAAGAGCACTTTTGTTTTGGTAGAGGACTGTGTTTGGTTTCCAGTACCTACATGGTGACACAAAACTCTTTATAACTCCAGTTCCAGGGGATCTGCCCCCATCTTCTGACCTCTGAGGGTAGCAGGCACGCACAGGGTCCACATACATAAATACAGGCAAAACACCCATGCACATAAAATAAAGTCATCTGTTAAATTAAAAAAATCTTTAAAAAAAAGTCCTCCGAATTTTCCTGCTCTTATTTGGATATGAAGTATTGCCTTTTCCCTTCCCAGAGGCTTGGGTACTATAAGATTGGTGTGCTAGCTGGTTTTACGTCAACTTGACACAATTTATAGTCAGCTGGGAAGAGAGAGCCTCAACTGAGAAAATGGCCCCAACAGAGTGGTCTGTAGGCAACTTGTGGGATATTTTCTTGACCGATGATGATGTGTGGGAGCTCACTGTGCCAGCGGCCACCCTGGGCTTGGTGGTCCTGGGTGGTATAAGAAAGCAAGTTGAATAAGCCAGGAGGAGCAAGCCAATAAGCAGCTTTCTTTCATGGCCTCTGCATTACTTTCATTCTGCATTGACTTCCAGCCCTGACTTTCCTGGACGATAGGCTGTGAGCTATAAGATGAAATAAACCCTTTCCTCCCCTAGTTGCTTTTGGTCATGGTGTTTTATCACAGCAATAGAAACCTAAGACAGGTGGTCTCCAGGTAGTGGTACTATTGGGAGTTGTTGGAAACTTTATGAGGTGGGACCCAGATGGAAGAGGTAAGTCACTGAGGGAGAGTGGGTCCTTGGGATATATTATCCCTGGTTCCTTCCTGTCAGTGACCTCTGCTTCCATTCCTCCCACATTCCCCCCTGCACGAAGCCCTGCCTGAACACATGGAGCAAAGAAACTGTGGATTGGACCCTCTGCAACAATGACCCCCAAATAAATATTTCCTCTTTAAATTGTAGGCATTCTGTTACAGCAGCATTGAAACTGACCAGGGCAGCCATGATTGCTTTTAGTACAGAAACCCAACGCCAGCGCTTCCTCACGTCCATATGTTGGTTTCTAAATTTCACAGGAGCTTTGAAATACATTTCTAATCTCACAGAAGAGAGGCAAAGCAAACACCTTCCAGGAAAGTGGGGTGTTTTTCATCTGTCTTGCTGCCTAAATTTATTTTCACATAAAAATCTCCAAAACTGCTGTCAAATCACTCCAATGGCTGGATGCCAGGGTCAGAATTGATGACTTGAGAGGAAAGGGAGCAGGGAGTCTGTGATGATCTTGGGGAAATGGGACGTGACTGCCGAAGCCCAGAGTTTGGCTGCTTGCAACCTCAGCGCTGGTTGCCATCCCCACCTCCTGTTGCTGATGAATGATGGTCCTGTGGCTCCTGCACCTGCCAATATACCTGACGCCTGCTTTGGACCTATAGCAATGAAGCCTTTGGGTTAGACCGTCCTCTGCTTCTGTTGGCTCCCTTCTTTGTTGCATGATATTACGGTTAATCTTCATTGCCGACTTGACTGCATTTTGGAATCACCCAGGAGACACACCTCGGGCAGTGTCTGTAAGAATATTTTGACAGAAGTTTCACTAGGGAGGCAAGACCTAGGCTAAGTGTGAGCTGTGTGCCCACAGTGAGTAAAATGGGGAATAGGGGCAGGAAAGCCAGGTGGACAACCGCATTCATCTCTCTTTGCTTCTTGATGTGGACAAAATGAGAGCAGCCACTGCAGGCTCCCACTGCGTAATGAACTGCACCCCTTCGAGCTCTGAGCTAAAAGAAGCCCGTCCATCCTGAAGTTGCCTTGGTGAGGACGTTTGTTACAGCCGCAAGCAAAGTAGCATACACAGTCACTGTAGGAGGCGTGTAATAATTAAGACCATAGGTACCACTGCTCATTGACTCTTTGGTCTTCGATGAATGACCTTTCTGACTCGTAATGACACCATCTGTAATACTAGAACTAGAAGGGGGAGGCTAGCTATACACTGGTTGCCAGCTTGAGTTCAGGAAGATGAATACCTGTGTATACGAGCAATGAAACGTGGATTTGTTATCTAAATGTACGAGAGTGTCATTGCCCGAATGCCCCCTGAGGTTCAGGGAAACTGCTCGAGGTAGACGGAACTTCTACTGAATATGCTTCACTTGATTTGAAACTGAGGGAACCCCCCAGTTTAGCCCATTCTGGGATTTACGCTCCAGGCAACACTATTTTGCTGGCATTGAAATATATCCAGCTCATTGGGAGGAGTTGGACACAGGCCCAGTCATCTAGGCCAGGTCTTCTGTGATCTGAGTGGGCTTCATTTCTAGCACTTTCCACAGTCAATCTTACCTTTTCCTTTTGATGTTGAACTGAGCCTAGGGCCTCGTATGCACTAGGTAAGCATGCTGCTATTGAGAAGCATTCCCAGACCCCCAGTTCTTGGGAATTACAAGTGAAAGGAGATAGAAATAGATTGGTTCAAGACTATACAGACGCCTGTGCTGCAAACTCCTCTTCATCGAATTCTTGTGATCATCAAATATGATAGCACAATGCAAATACTTAGCTCAGTGCCTGATGTAACAGAATAGTTACTATTAATTTTTAAGTATGTTAGAAAAAAGAAACATGTTAAGGTCTCTGCTTGAGGCTGGGTAGCGGCGCACGCCTTTAATCCCAGTACTCAGGAGGCAGAGGCAGGCAGATCTCTATGAGATCGAGGCCAGTCTGGTCTACAAGAGCTAGGTTCCAGGACAACTAGGACTGTTTCACAGAGGAACCCTGTCTGGAAAAAACAAAAACAACAGCAACAACAACAACAAAAGATCTCTGTATGAGGATCAGCTACTACATGGTTTAGGACTTGTTTAAGGATGCTTTGTGACAAAGTGTATCAAAGTGTATCATGGGAAATGGTTTTGGGCAGACTCACTCTGAATAATGCCTGAAAGGCTTTGCAGGAAAGAGAAAACCAGCTTTGTTTCTGATGGACATCCTGGCCAAGGTAGCTCTCTAATCCAGGTCTGGATTCCTGGAACTGGTGAGTGACAATTAGTTTGTTCAAAAATATGTGAGGGGAGACCACACCATAGACCAGCAGGTCATTTAATCACACGGGGAAATGGTCCTCAGCTTTGGGGTACCACTTCTGTTGGAGGGGAGAAAAGGCAATGGGAGAAGGTAGATGGAGAGGTACAAGCTTTAGATATGACCAGGAGCTCAGTTCTTTTGTTTGGGGCTCATTTTAATTTTGTGTGTATGAGTGTTTTGTCTGTGCCACCACATGTACATCTGGTGCCTGCAGAAGCCAGAAGGCATTGGACCCCCTGGAACTGGAGTTACTGAGAGTTGTGGGTTGTCACGTGGGTGCTGGGAATTAAACCTGGGTCTTCTGGAAGAGCAACCAGTGATTTTAACTGCTGAGCTATCTCTCCAGCCCTGGAGACCCATTCTTGACCTTGAATAGGTCATTTATAGACAACATAAATTTAATGCTTACAGTTTTGGAGATCAGGAAATATAAGGCCAAGAGGCCAGTAGATTCAAAGATGGTGCCTTCTAGGTGTGTTCTCACCGAGTAGAAAGGGTGAACAGCTCCCTTTGGTCTCCTTTGTAAACATACCTAATGCCACTTATGAGGGTGACGCTTCATGACCTAACCACCATCTCCAGCACTCCTCCAAACCAGCTTGTAGGTTAGAGTTTCAAATATTAATGGGCTGGGATGAGTCTTCAGATTGTAATGGCTTCTATTCCTCAAGAAGCTACAGAGGAGAATACCTTGTCTCATCTTTTTCACCACCTGGAAAAAGTGGCTCTTCTATCTTCAGAATCATTCGGATAACATCTTCCGAGCTATCGCTGTTTCCTTTGGTACATGCCTCCTCTTCCGATTCTTCCTGCATCCCTCCTCTGATTGTGTGATCCTTCCCTTAATCTGCAAAGTCCCCTTGTCCTGTGAGATGTTAATTGTAGGTTCAAGAGATTAGACTGTGGACATATTCGGGAACAGTTACTTAGTCTAGTGCATCTGACATGTTCTCTGCTTGGCCATGCCAGTCTGCAGGTGGCCATCCTGGGGAGGAAGTGCTCTGCCTTAGTCCCAGGAGCTGAACACACAGCAACAGTAATGGCAGTTACATTCAACTACAAACTCTGGAGTCAGGGATACTGTTGAGGGATTAGTGTTTGGGAGCTGTCTTTCATGGCCAGTGGTAGGGTTCCATCTCCTAGAATAATCTTGTTGCATTCCTAGCGCCTCAAGCTGAGCCATAGCCTAGGCTGTGTTGGCTCTGAGCCATAGCCTAGGCTGTGTTGGCTCTGAGCCATAGCCTAGGCTGTGTTGGCTCATAAATGTGTCTGGGTGGAACTGTTGCTTCCAGTGAAGGCCAACATGAGGGACTTGGTCTCTGTGATTTTCTGTTTCTTGTTCTCTTTGGAGCAAGGGTATGGGAGATGGGCCCGCTAAAAGAGCCAAGAGGCAGGAACCCTGGGAGTGTCATGTCAGCCAAGAGAAATAATTAATACTAATCCATTGCAATAACATAATCCATAGTGATAATATTCAATAATTGTTAATTAAAATTTAATTCATGCATAAAATTAAGTGTTATAAATATTTTAATGTAATATTTATTACAATTTAATAATTTATTTGTACTGAATGCTATGTACTTTCATTATTTTATTAACTAATTCATATAACTTTAAAATAGTATGAGACCATATGGTATCAAATGTAAGCTCCCTTTTCACCTAAGTCTCTTAGTTTTCTTTTCTCAGAAATGCTGTCTTTTGTATATTGTGCTGTAATTGTTCTTCAGTGTTATCATTCCTCTAATTACTTGCCGGTTTATTTATTAGCACCAGGGCTGGATTGAATCACTATGGAGCTACATCCAAGCCCTTGGTCTTTTGAGACAGAGTCTATGTAGCTCAGGCTGGTGCTGACCACTTGATCCTCTGGTCTTAACATTCTGTTTTCTTTTGGCCCAGGTTGATCTTGAAGTCCTGGATATAAGTGATCCTCCACCTCAGGCTCTTGAGGTGACAAGTGTTACCTCTGTCAGCGTCTGTCCTATATCCTCAGTCCTACCAGACTTTCAGGACTGGGCTGTGACGTTAGCAGCTGTGTAGCTTCCTTTTTTTTTTTTGAAAGCAGCCGTTCACTTTTCAGAGGAGCTTTTAGATAACGCTGGGGCTACAAATTAGCACATTATTTTAGGCCGTTTCTGGGCCATCATTTTATCCTCCCTTTAGCTATTTACTGCATGCAAATTTTCCACTCGATGCAAATTCCAATCACCTTATGCAAATCATCTACTGTAAGTTCCTAAGCCCCAGCACCTGCATCAGACAGAATCAGATGATTCAGGCCCTAGAGTATTAAAGTGCAAACACTTAACTCAAGAAATCTCTTGGGGAACAGTTGAGCATCGGCTAAGGGACAAGAGCTTCTGCAAATAGTCTGCTTCCTTTACAGAGCATGCTGAACCCTGCAGCTTCACCACCGGCCTTCCCCAGCTACCTGTGAGCCCCTTCCAGGTGGTAATCACTATTTGGAGTAAATATTTTGATGTGAGTGGAATGATTAAGTCTCAGCTGGTTTTGCACAGAACTTTAAGGCAATTAGATTTCCCAGTCAGTACAGGTGAGCATGCCATTGTGCCTGGCGAGGCTCAGCTAGGTGCTTTGAAAACATATTTTTCTAAGGTAGACTTCCTGGAACAGGAAGTGAAGTAGTTAGTGGCTTCTTAACCTTGGATAGATACTAGAATCACCCTGGAACTTGAAAAAGCGTTCAGGCTGGCCTTACCTTCTCAGGTATTATAGTTTGAGCAATGGAGTATGCAGGATGTAAGAACCTGGTCAGGTGGTTTAAAGGGGTAGAACAAGGTTGAGGTACACGAGTCTCAGCAAAAGGCAGGAGGCTCTGCCAAATACTCTGCCCTTCAGTATAGAGTATTTCAGCATCAGGTCCTTTCTGCTGGGACACAGCTGGGGATGAGACTAAACTTAATAGTGGGCTTTCTTCTTTTCTTTTCTCTTTCAATTTTTTTCATTCAGTCTTTCATTTTGTATGTGCATGTAGGGTCAGAGAATAACTTGAGGGAGTTTGTTGCTGATTTTGTTTGTTTGCTTTTTTGTTTTTGTGTTTTGTTTTGTTTTGCTCTTTGGTCTTTGGGGGGGCCTGCTACCCAGCTCTCAAGTAAATACACGGAGATTTATTCTTTCTTATGAATGCCCGGCCTTAGCTTGGTTTGTTTCTAGCCAGATTTTCTTAAATTATCTCACCTACCTTTGTCTCTGGGCTTTTACCTTTCTCTATTTCCATAAACCTTTCTTTCTTTCTTACTACATTGCTTGCTGTGTAGCTGGGTGCTGGTCCCTGATGTCTTCCTCTCCTCCTTCCTCATTCCTTGATCTCTCTTTTTCTCCTCTATTTAATCTCTCTGCCTGCCAGCCCCGCCTATCCTTTCTCCTGTGTTGCTATTGGTCGTTCAGCTCTTTATTAGACCAGTCAGGTGTTTTAGACAGGCAAAGTAGCACAGCTTCACAGAGGTAAGCAAATACAACATAGAAGAATACAACACATCTTTGCATCATTAAACAAATGTTCCAAGGCATAAACACATGTAACACATCTTAAAACAATATTCTACAACAGGAGTCTGTTCTCTCCTTCCTCCACGAGGGTCTTGGAGATTAGACTCAGGTGGTCATGGTCAGGTCTAACAGAAAATACCATTCTACGGATCTTTCTATTTCCTTTTTTTTTTTTTTTTTTTTTTTGAGGCATGCTCTCATGTTGCCTAGGTTGGCCTCAAATTTGATATAGCTGAAGTAGACTTGAGTTTCTAATCTTCCTGCCTCTACTTCCCAAATGCTAGGATTTTGGTCATGCAACACTAGTGCTAGGGATTGAACCCAGGGCTCTCTGCATGCTAGACAAGCAATCTACCAACTGAGCTACACCCTCAGGTCTAAGAGTGAGTTTTAGAAACAGTCTAACTGTCATACCATAAACGTCATGTGTTAACTTGTGCAGTGCGATAGTTTTGACATATATGCAACCCTGAAACCATCACAGGCTAGTTTGCCATAGCTGCTGGTGTAGGAGTATCTTCTTTCTATGTGTTGCTTTCATTGGTTGAATAAAGAAAATTGCCTTGGCTTTTGATAGGGCAGCCCTTAGATAGGCGTGGTAGACAGAACAGAATTCTGGTAGGAAGAAGACAGTGTGGCAGACACCATGAATCTCTGGCCCGAGACGAACGTAGGTTAGGATCCTCGCTGGTAAGCCACAGTCACGTGGTGATACACAGATTTAATAGAAATGGGTTAATTAAGATGTGAGAGTTAGCCAAGAAGAGACTAGAGATAATGGGCCAGGCAGTGTTTAAATGAATACCATTTCTTTGTAATTATTTCGGGTGATGGGGAGGGGCCCGCCGCCTCCTTTTACTACAGGCTGCTATGACAGGACAGTGGTTTCAACCATAGAAATGTCTTCTCCCACAGTTCTAGAGGCCAGAAGTTCAGCATTAGGTTGTTGTAAGGACTGGATTCTTCTGAGACTTACAGATAGTACTCTGCCCCACATCTTTGTCCTCATGCCTCATTCCCTGAGTGCATATCTGAGTCCTAATTCCCTCTCCTTGTAGGACACTGGTCATAGTGGATTTAAACTCACCCCAGTGACCTCACTTTACCTTGTGTGGTGGTTTGGATGAAAATGCCCCCCATAGGCTCATAGGGAGTGACACTATTAGGGGGTGTGACCTTGTTTGAGGAAGTCTGTCACTGGGGGTGAGCCTGGAGGTTCCAGATGCTCAGGACAGGCCCAGTGTTACACTCTCTTCCTGCTGCCTGGGGATCCAGATGTTGAGCCTCAGCTATCTCTCCAGAACTGTGTCTGCCTGTGCTTTACCTTGCTTCCTACCGTGTCGATAAGAGACTAAATCTCTGAACTGTAAGACAGCCCTGATTCTATATTTCCTTATAAGAGTCGCTGTGGTCATGGCATTTTTTCCCCACAATAGAAACCCTAACTAAGACACCTTTGTTCCCTCTTTACACGCTATGTCTCCAAACACAGTCAGACTGCAGCACTAGAGACTAGGCCTTCAACATGTCCATCGTGGGAGGATAACATAACACTGTCAAATCTGAACGTTTCCTAGCGACCCTTTCTAATTCTGCCTCCCCTCTCCACTCTACTCCACACCTGGGCAACTACTGATTTATTTTTCTGTCACAATAGACTAGTTCGTGTTTTTCATAGAATTGTATACAGATGAAATTACACATCATGTATTCTTTTTCTTGTCTGGCTGTGTTTTTTTTTTCTACTTAGCATTATTATTTTTAGATTCTTCTGTGCTGTCAGTATCAATGCTTATTTTCCCTTCCCCACAAAGCCTCACCAATTGCCTAGGCTGGCCTTGAACTTATGACCGTTCGGCCTTAGCCTCTTGAGCACTAGGATTACAGGTCTGTACCTTCACATTTGGCTCTTTAGAAATTGCTTTTTCTCCCCTCCCTAGCAGTGTTCCATTGTATGGGTATGCCACATACAGTTACTATTTACCTGCCGATGCATGTCTGTCTGTGTTATTTCCAGTTTTTGGCTCTAGTGAACAAACTGGTTGCAAGCTGCCACATGGGTGTCGGGAGTTGAACCTGGGTCCTCTGCAAGAACAATAGATGCTCTTGACTGTTGAGCCACATCTCTAGTGCCCATACTTTTCAAGTTGTGGGATACATCTTCTCTGACTTGAACTAATAGTGTTGCAAAACCTATTAGTCTGATATTTTAGGTTGTGGGTTAGGGAACCAAAGCAAGGCGTAACTGCCATGCCATGTAGGAAGGAACTGGGCTGCTCCCTTCCTGATGGTCTCCTGGGATGGGAATCCAAGTGGTCCCAGTAGATGTTTACTTCTTCCAGCAAGCGACTAAATACACGAAGAGGAGAGAGAGTGTTGCCTATCATTTCCCAGTAGGTTCAGAAACCAGGATACCTCTCTCATGCACAGAACTTCCATTAAGTGCTTGGAGAAGGAGTACTAGCACTGGGCAGTGGTGGTGCAACACTTGGGAGGTAGAGGCAGGTGAGTTCGGGGCCACCCTGGTCTACAGAGGGAGTTCTAGGACAGCGAAGGCTACACAGAGAAACCCTGTCTCAAACAAAACAAAACAAAACAAACAAACAACAACAACAACAACAAAAACAAAGAAACAAACAAAAAATGAAAAAGAATGTTAGCTTTGTCACGTCTTTCTAGAATGGGAGTCACAGAACCTGCAGTTGTCTCTGGTGTGATCGGAGGTGTGCTGGGACCTGCCAGTCATGGAAGTGTTGAGGCTGCACCAAAACCAAGGGAGCAATAGGCAGCTTCTGATTGGGTACACTCCGGTTAGAGCATGGTGAAGGTGCTTCATGATTTCTAGCCCCCAAATAAAGTGTATGGCCCCAGTCTGAGTTTGTGCCTCTAATTCTGACTCCAAGCTCAGGTCTCTGGTCTTTGTCTCTTCACGTCCTTTGATGGAAGGCTTTTCTGTGTCCCCAAGGAGGTACATGCAGGATACGGAGTATGTATATGTGTGCTTGTGTTGTGTGTGTGGTGTGCTGTAAACTATAATCTTTTCTGGAGGTTGGTTACCTCCTCTACTATATCTTAGGTATGGGTGTCTGTGGCCATAAGAAGCCTGAGTTATGTAAAAATACACCTTTGTGTAAGGGAAATCTTACCTGAGACATGGAACCCTGTGTCCTTCTTTCTGTGTGTTAACCTAGGGTCCCATCATAGAACATTGATTCCTAGTGTCTGTGGATACATGGCAGGCAAGACGTCATAAACACTTGAGTAAAACGTCTTATCTGTTCAGCCATACACCTATGGGAAACAACACTGGTCTCATTTGATTGACTGAAATTCTGGCAGGAAGTAAAGTATCTCATCTAAGGTCTACCTGGTAGAACACAGCAAAGATACATTGAGAGCCTCCTGACTCTAAGCTGCGGAGCTGGCAGTCAGTCCTCGGACACCACTTACCTTGTCTCAGTTTCATCATTTCTGGTCCCAGGTTGGGGATCCTGTACATCAAAACCCTACCTCTCAGGAGATTTTGCTTTTCCTCTGCAGGCAGAAAAGCTGGAGTGCCTCCTCCTATCCCCCGGTTACAGAAAGACCCAGAACCTCCTGAGGGTCCCCACCAGGTAGACAGGAAAAACTTCATGTAATCATGCTTCAACACAGGAGACCTGCCTGTTAGAGGAAGGGCTCTTAGCATTCAGTGGTACTGACGGGAGCAGGGGAGTGGTGAGGGTGGGGGTGGGGGAATCTGAGTGGGAGACATTAACAAGAGCCAGAGGGGATGAAGGACTTGGAACCCAAAATGCCAGAGAGTTCTAATCCGGGACTGCTTTGTTTTCTTTGGGTTGGGTGTTAAACCCAGGGCCTTACTTACACATGCCAGGCAAACAATCTACCACTGAGTGTATTCTCAGCCTCTCCAGGTTCTGCGTTTGTGTGACCCCATAGAAGTCTTTTTACCCCTCTAACCTTAAAGCTCCTTATTTATAAGAGGAATGTTGTCAGCAATAGCTTCCTTTTATATTTGTGAGGATGGCATCAAATAACGGATATAAAACCACTAGGACATTGCTGCACATAGTAGGGACTTACCTAATTTTAATTTTTTTCTCTTCTTTTTGTCCTTAATTTTTTTTTTTGTGTGTGTGTGTGTGTGGGAAGTTGGGCGCAGATGACATAAGTTGTAATTTTTAGAACATTTGTTATTAAATAGTAAACAGGACACAAAGGACATAATCACAGAGAACCCGAAATGGGGACATTATTGATTTAATTCTCAAATGTTGGGAAGATTAAGCTTCCAAAGGAACCTTTCAATCAAACATATTGTGCGGCTCCAAAACCCACAGCAGCGGGAGAATGTTGCCTGCTGCTCCTTTCCGTAGCTCTCGTCTCAGCGGATTGTTCCTGGGACATTGTTGAGTTCTCAGCTGGGGCTCACCATGCCCCCAGGGAGCCCCACAGCTCCTTTCTTCTTGCTGCCCTTAGGTGTGGCATCTGAGTTCCTTGTAATGGACCCAGTATTCATTGTTCAAAGAAAGACCTCTGCAGGGATGGTTAAAAAATAAAACACCGACTCAAGGAAAGAAGGGAGGAAAGTTTTGGGGACAGGGAAGCTTTCTGCATCACTCCGAATGAGCATACTCCCATGCCTTCAGGAGCAAGGACACTGGCTCAGGGTTTGCTAAGAGCTGGCATGCTTGTTGGAGCAGGAAGGACCACTCTATGTGACTAGTTAGTGCTACAGGCAGCGCAGGCCTCAGGCCAGGGTTACCACAGCTGCAGTTCTTGGCTCAACCCGGTTTTCACTCCCTCTGCATTCTCCTTTTCCCTCCCCACCCTCCTCTTCCTAAGTTTTAGCCTGTTGCTGATTGTCGTTCTCATTCTACCCAGCTTTTCTCCAACACAAGGCTCTCAGCTCTTACTTAGTCTCTGAGCTGGGTACATGAGCCATTTCTGCCTAGGCTTCCCCACATCCCTTCTCCTTCCCAAGTCACAGGATCCCGGGGAGGGTCAAGTCTTCTGCAGCTAGGGGAGCCAGCTGTCCTTGACATGCTGATTCTAGCAGCTACAGTTTACACACACTCCACATGCCTCTTTGTTTTCTTATGCTTAAGTGAAAGAAGCTAAGGCGTGGCGGGCAAAGGTCACCAACTATGGTCACCGACTGTTGGACATCGCTGAGTGAGAGCCAGCGAACACCGGACTCCAAAGCGAGCAGTTTATGTATAGTTTCTTTTTTATTTTGGGGTGTGTATGTGCAGTAGTGTGCAAGAGCATACGTGCTCACGTACATTTATGTGTTTGCGCATGGATGCCAGAAGCCCACCTTGCTTTTTGAGATAGGGCCTCTCATTGATCTGGAGCCTGCCTATTGGATTAGTCTGGTTACCCAGTGAGCCCCAGGAATCTGCCTCTCTCCCCCTTCCCAGAGGTGAGATAGGACACACAACAGCATCTGGCATTGTTAAGTAGGTTTTGGGGATTCGGCTCAGGTTCTCAAGCTTGTACAGCAAGCATTTTACCAATTGAGCTATATTCCCATACCAGAATATTCCTGTTTCTGATCGGAACATATACTTCCTCCCTTTTCATGAGTTTTAGGCCAACTTTAGTGTTTCTTTTTCCTGGTACATGTAGGTGAAAATATTCTAAATGACATAGTGTAAAGAGGAGTGAACCTGTTTGCGCTGGTTGAATATTCCCCAAGGGCACATTGTGCTGAAAGACTTGGTCTACAGGGCACCACCATTGGGAAGAAGTAGTCCCTTTGACCTCAGATTTACTAGTCTGGATGCTGGGGACCACCAGAGGGTGCTATGCTTGGAAATTGGAGGATCTTGGTCACCCTCACGCTGACTGCCGCTGGGCTTGATCTTTCCACAAGTGACATGTTAGCTGAGAGAGATGAATAAATAATTTACTTTTGTGTATATGCCCATGTTGCCTGGATGTTGCTTTTTGTCCTGTCCTATACACCAGTGCCTCATCGGTCTCCTTCCCTGTCCACACTGCCACCCCTGACCACTCGGAGAGGGGCTTAGCAGCTCTCTGAAGAGCAAGGGCCACACGACCCGTGGCCTTTGTAATCTCATCACATAAAAGGGCAGGGGACGCATTGCAACAAAGTTCACTCCCTGCTTCATTCCCAGAATAATGTGCCTGTAAATGAATTAGAAGCAGATTTGACATGTATTTAAATGGAAAGGTCAAAGGCATCACAACTCAGAACCTTTCCTGTCTAGTCAGGCCTGCCAGCTGTCATAACCTCTAACCCTCAGGAGAGGGTGGCAAGGGACTGATGCTTATGAGTCATACTACTGGAGGGGCCTCCTCTACTTTCCTCTGAGACCAGTTCATTTTTAATATCATTCTTAATTTATAGGTGAAGAAAATAAGGCTTAGAAAATATACTGGGTATCTATTGCTGTAACTACTTGCCCCAAGACTCGATGGATCAAAACAATAAAGTTAGTGTGTCTGTGGTTTCTGAGTGCCAGGGGTCTGTGGGTGGCATTGCCGGGTGCTTCTGAGTAGCTCTGAGGTCCCTCTTAAGGTTGCGTCAAGAACATCTTGACTATGCAGTTGGCTTGGGTTGCAGTTGACTTGCCGGGTGCTTCTGAGTAGCTCTGAGGCCCCTCTTAAGGTTGCAGTCAAGAACATCTTGACTATGCAGTTGGCTTGGGTTGCAGTTGACTTGCCGGGTGCTTCTGAGGTCCCTCTTAAGGTTGCGTCAAGAACATCTTGACTATGCAGTTGGCTTGGGTTGCAGTTGACTTACCGGGTGCTTCTGAGTAGCTCTGAGGTCCCTCTTAAGGTTGCAGTCAAGAACATCTTGACTATGCAGTTGGCTTGAGTTGTTGTCATCTGCAGGCTGGGTCATTCGATTTCAAGATGGCGCCTACTCATAGCTGTTGGCTTGAAGCTTCAGTTCCTAGCTGTGCAGAGCTCATAGTTGGGCTATGTCATTAATGAGTTTGGCTTCCACCAGTGCTAATGACCCCTGGGTGACCATGGAGAAACCCTGTGCCTTCTAATGAACCACAGACCATCCCTTCTGCTCTACTCTATCGGTCAACTTTGTTTACTGTAAGTGGAATTATGATTAAATTTAAATTTTTATCTCTTTTAACTCACCCATTTTCCTTCTAAGATTCTATTTTTTTTATATACATACACATATAATTTTAAGAAGAAATGAAAATGCTTTATAGTAGGGAAAATTGGAGGCAAATCTTGGATCGGTGAAATTGTATGTCATGATAGTAGAATGCTATATAGCCCCCAATAATGAGGTGGGTATGTATGGAAACTTTCCAAAACCACATGTTGATTGTGTGTGACAGAGGTTGTTGAATGAGAGCTTGCATATAGTTCTATATGTCTAGAAATATGTGGTTACATATAGCTACAAATATAGTTGTATACACATTTAATTCATTTAAATATAAGTATTTACTTTTAAAAAGATTTATTTATTCATTAATTATGTATACAGTGTTCTGTCTGCATGTATGTCTACATGCCAAAGAAGGCATCAGATCACCTTATAGATGGTTGTATGTCACCATGTGGTTGCTGGGAACTGAACTCAGGACCTTGGGAATGCAGCTAGTTTCTTAACCTCTGAGCTATCTCCCCGGCCCCCTATTGTATTTACTTTTATATAAAGGTAAAACACAACAAACTGGGGCTTGGGCTATGACTCAGTGGGTGAAGGTCTTGCCATGTAAGTGTGAGGACCAGAGTTTGGGTCCCCAGAACACACATAAAAGCCAGATACTAGAACATGCGGGTAATCTCAGCATTCCTGTTTTCAGAAGGGAGGTGGAAGTAGGAGAATTCCTGGATGCTTCAGGGCCAGCTAGCCTGGAGTACGCAGCAGTGAACGAGACAGGTAAAAGGTGAGGACCAATATCCGAGTTTGTCCTCTACCCTTCAAACTTGCACCGTGGCACACGTAATGCTCTGCCCGGCACGCACACGTGTGCACACATGCTCACACACCACGCTGCTAACAGTGGTTATGTGTAAGATGCAGGACTTTGGGAAGGATGCAGCTACATTGGCTCCTTTATTATTTCTGTAAGTTCTTTTCATAACTAACAGTACAATAGAATCAGCCCAGACACATGGTTATCGACTCAGCTACCAAACGATTTGGATGCTGCCACCCTCCCTGTAATGTATTTCTTTTCTGACCACGGATCCAGTGATTTTTTTCCTTCTCTGCACTTAGTTTCATATCTTCCTAGTCTTGTCGAGTCTGAGTTTCTCATTTTTCCTTCCCTTTCATGACCTTGGTGTTTTTGAAGATTACAGGCGAGTCATTTTGTAGAATGACCCTCCATCTGGGCCTGTCAGGTGTTTCCTCGTGATTAGATGGAGATTATTCATTTCTATCAACACCACAGGGTGATGTCATGCCCTTCTCCAGACAGCTTTTTATAAGACTGCCTTATAGCGTAGGGTGTCAGCGGCTAAATATGGGGTCGGCCAGTCCTCTCTGGCCAAGTTACTATTTCTCTTCCTGTGTTTAGGAAATCTTGCTTGCAGCAATTATATATGGTGTTGTTTGCCTAGTAGTTTTTTTCTATTTCTATTATTTATTGCATATTTACTAGCTGGCTATTTTTTTTTCTATAAATATGGGCCGTACCTTTCTGCCAATTTATTCAATGATTATTTATTTCTGTATGAAAAATAACCATGCTAAAAAGTCTATTCTTTATAGCATTAGTATAAGTGAAAGTCTTGATTTTCTGTTTAGTTATTGTTTTTCCAAAAAGATGAGTTGATCGTATCTGGCAGAAGCTACAGCCTGATATGTAGGGAGAGGGAGCAGGATTTTCAGGTAAGAGTCTGTTTTTGGGGACAGACCAGACCCCGAGGCTCCCTGGAGCATGGAGATTCTTAATTTCATTTCACACATGGTGAAATGGCTCAGAGAAGAGAATTTGGTGATTTGTGCTGAGGCCGCGGTTAGGATCGACATCCGGTTCCAAGGTCACGTGTTTTCCACCGGCCTACTTTAAACACCAGGAGGCGCTGAGCTTGAAGGCGCCTTGAGTCTGAATTTCGGCACCTGTGAAGTCTCCCAGCTGTGCTGAGCGCTGCCTCCATCCTCGGTTCTGCCGACAGATGCAGACTGGAAACTCACTGCCCACGGGCAGCCTCAGTTGCTTCAGTACCACCCGGGTCTGTCTGAACCTCAGAGATAAGGGTTTCTTTGAAGAGCCTTTCCGCTCTCCCACCCTGAGCAGGGCTCCATCCGACAGCAGTTCTTGCCTGCGCATGATTTAATTCCTCTTCAGCACAAAGAGATGAGAAATCAATTGTGCGTGTGTATGTGTAAATGTAAATGCGAACGCAGAGCACGTTCCCTGTGTTGCATGGGGGAGCGGGGTAGGTAGCCAGATAAAGACTCGATATGGAGGGATGGGCAAGGCAAACTCCATCGTTCCCAGCAATGGGCTCCTGTCAGTCTTGCCTGTACAGTGTCTTGGGTGTTTATCTCCGGGGCCTGGAGAAAGTTGGTAAAGAGCTTGCTGTACAAGCATGGCGACCCAAGCAGATCTCCAACACCCATGCAAAAATCCAAGTGTGGTGAAGCATGCATGTTGAGGTTGGGGTACCAGAAATCTCTGGGGCTTATGCTAGGTGACTAGTCTTGTGGAATTAGCGAATTCCAGGCTCCGTGAGAGATCGTGTTTCAAAAATAAGGTGGAGCTCAAGAGAGGAAAACATCCAACACCGTGCCTGCATTGGCAGAGAATGGAGAACTTGTGAATTGTGACCCTTTCTCTAGTCTGGGCCTGTGCCACTGCCTGCCAGGGAAAGCAGCATGTGCTTTCCCTGGGAAGTAGATTGTTTTCCCTTCAGTTTAATAATATTATTTTGAGGCAGAGTCTTGCTATGTAGCCCGGGCTGGCATAAAATTAATAGTAATCCTCCTGCCTGAGACTTGCAAGTGCTGGGACTGCAGGTGTGTGCCACCAGGCCTGGCTGAAGCAGAGTTTTCTCGAAAATATCAAGGTTACACGGTGTTGAATCCACGCTGAATTGGGGCATTGATTTTATGTTTTTTTGATTTTTATAAAGGTTGAGAAGTGAGTGGGCTGGATTTTTAAGTAGCCCAATAGATATCCTTATTAAGATAAAATCGTGAGTTTTCAGAAAAGCATTGTACACATCCAGACAGCTGAAGGGACTGACTCAGACTCACGGTGTTCTCAAAAGTGCCACAAGATGGCGCCGCTGCTGCTTCCCAGTCCTGACTATAGAAAAATTGCCTGTAGCTGCTTGAACAGTTAGTTAAAAGTTCCTTCTCTACAAGTTTGAAGTGATTACCCAGTGAACATCCGTCTTAAATGATCTTGAATTTTGACTGCTGGCGAGTTCCTCACAATGAGGTCTTTTGAAACATGCTCCAGTGGAAGCCTCGCCCTTTTGGCTGTGCTTGCCAAAGGCTGGTTGGTCAAAGAACAAACTGCCCTTGAAATGCAAACATAGACAGTCCTTTTGCATCTGACTCTTGGCTGTTCTCTCTAGCACAAGCCAGGCTTCAGAGGGCTTCCCCATCCTGCCTCCTGTATCTTCTTCCAGGTGTCTAACTGGTCCTTCAGTAGTTGTAACATTGAACTAGACTCCACTTGGCGTGGGGCTCTGCATTAAGACAGCATCGAAGCCAGTAGTTAGATATTATAGCCCAGACATGAATGCATGCATGTATGAATCCATCTGTCCATTTCAACTGCACCGGGCACTTGCAATGTTTTAGGTAGCATGCTAGGAGCTAGAAATACAGTAAATCCAATAGCCAGATGTCTGGATTTGCCAGATCTCTGGCTCTTGCCCTTTTACACCTGGAATCTTGCCCCTGGTAGGGATTTCTGTCCTTTCAACTCTGCCTTTGGTCTGTCTTTATGCTCAAATGGGGTCTCACAGTTTGATTATTTGAACTGTAGCTTTCATGCTGCATCTGGGAGAATCTTCAGGAACCCTGCCTGCCTCTGGTGACTAACCAGCCCTGCTTGACTGGGCCTGAGAGCTGAGGAGCTCTTCCCAGGATGCAGAACCATCACTTTAGAAACAAAGACTCATGGCTTCCCAAGATGGAGGCTTTCAGCACTACAATCAGACAAACCTGGGCACCAGTTAGTTCTCCCTCACATCCCTGACAGGCCTGGCCTCCTGTCCTTCTACTTCTCAGTGTTTCTGATGTCTGTGCTGCCATAGGCGCTCCCAGCATACTTTGCTTGTCCTATGCTGACCGAAACTGGGGGTGACTGGTGGGAGGCCCAGTGTGGAAAGGCATGGTTGAGCACCGTGTTTACCGTGGACAGGAACAGCTGTATCTCTCAGCCTCAGCTGCTTTTATTGTAAAATAGGTATCATTATCCCTGCCTCACATTTATTGAGAGGATCAGAGAGATCATGCATACAAAGTGTCAGGTAAGCACGTGAGCACAGCCAGATGTTGATGATACATAAAACAACAACAACAAAAGCACACAGACTAAAGCGGCAAGAAGAATTCAGAGCTGCAGAACCCAGGGCAGAGAACTGGCATGGAAGGGTAGAATGGTATGGGTGTGGCTGGAAAAAAATGGCGTGGGTGGGGGTGAAACTCTGTGGCCTTCCCAGCTCCCTACGATGTATTAGATTTTACTCTGATGGCAGGAGAGAATCGCTGAGGGATTTAAGGACTCCATCAGTTTGGGTTTTAGAAGATCCGCCCCTCACCCCTACCTGCTTTGTGGATGTAATGCTGATCACACAGTAGGTACTTGAAAACATCCCCCTTTTGGATGTAGTTCAATTGGTAGAATGCTTCTGTAGCCTACACAAAGCCCTGAGTTCATTCAGTGCCACATAAACCAGCTGTGGTGGCACATGCTGTTACTTCTCGCATAGCAGGAGGGGTGTGGGCTAGTGTCCCTGGTCAAGATACATTGTATCTCTGTATGGAATTGTCAAGTAGTAAATAAAAGTATTATTAAAATAGATACTCTCTTTCCTTACACTGTCTCCTTACAGCTTCCTCAATTCCTTCAACCGCCTTTCCAGCAAACCTTTATTATCATCTAAGTCAGGGCTGGAGACTCTGATTGAAGATTCAGGTTTTCAGGGCATGTACCACCATAGTTCTATGCTCAAATCAAGTAACTTTTGCCATCCTTAGAATGTCTGCCTGGTGTCAACTCTCCCTTCTGCTCCCCACTGCAGGTGGGCTCAGCCCTCCAGTGGCTGTGGGTGCTGTCCTTGCTCGCTCCGATGCTAACGTCTGTATCCTTGGTGTACGGGTGTTTCTCTTCAGCCACACTGACTAGCAGAACAGTTGAAGTGCCACACACGTGTGTTTTTGCACCAACTGATGAGAGGGTAGAAGTCAGTTTTTAGTGCCCCCAAGTTTTGAAAACTCCAAATTTGACTTTACACATTTATAAAACTTAAAAGCCTTCTTGCTTTCATATTTAAAAAAAATCTATATCCATGCCTGCGTGTCACCCACTCTAAAGCAATATTAAACGTGTGTATGTGTGTGTGTGTGTGAGAGAGAGAGAGAGAAAGAGAGAGAGGGAGAAAGAGAAAGAGAGGGAGGGAGGGGAAGGTCATAGACAACATTAGGTATCTGTTTTTGCCTTCCACCTTCTTTGTTGAGAGTCTCTATTTTATTATTTATTATTATTATTAATAATATATTATTATTAGTGTAAATGCCACACTAGCAGGACCGCAGGCTTCCAGAGATTCTCTTGACTTGGCTTCCAGCTCTATGCAGGATCACAAGGATCACACATGTGAGCTATTACACCTGGATTTATATGTTTTGAGGCTCCAAACTCACCTTCTCACTTTTGTGTGTAAGCTAAACTCCCTGAACCAGCTACCCAGCCCACGGTTGTGTATATATCCCTATCAATCAATCTAATGCTATCTTAAAATGGAGTTGGGAAACTAATGTGCAGTCTCCGCCTACAGAGTTACTGACAAATTTCTTTGTTATTTGGGAAACAGTGGCAACAAAACCTACAAGCCTCATAGCAATACTGGCACACGAGCAGGAGTGTTCACTGCACCAGTGTGTGCAGTACTCAGTGAAACAGCAGAAACACCAGTCAATATTGACTATATTTAGTACATACGAGCATGCTTAGTCAGCTGAACACTGCTGAGAAATTTGTGTTTTGATATGGCAAGTCAGTACGTATATGGGTTACATGGCAAGAACTTACTTTACGTAAAGTATGGATGCATAGTTCTGTTACTGTGAAAAAGACTATTCATATATACTTATGGAAGCCTAGAAAAAAAAATAAAAACCTCAGAGACATTTACTAGCCCATAAAATGAATTAAGGGTTTGGAGGATAAAATAGAGAATGGAGTTGTAGAAAAGAGAGGACTTTTTCATTTAAGTCATACTTTACCATCTTTCTAACAAGATGTGGTGATGTACACCTTTAATCTCAGTGCTTGGGAGGTAGAGGTGGGTGGATCTCTGTGAGTTCAAGGCTAGCCTAGTCTACATTACGTAGTTAGTTCCAAGAAAGCCAGGGCTACAAAGAGAAACTACTGTAACTGGACGTTTCTCTCCTGCCCTCTAGTTCCTAAATAACCACTCAGAGGTTTAATATTAATTACAAACTGTTTGGGACTATTAGCTCAGGCTTATTATTAACTCACTCGTACAATTAAATTAACCCATTTCTATTAGTCTATATTTTACCGAGAGGCTCGTGGTCTGTTAACCTCACATTTTGTAGATTTTGAGGCAGAGTCTTTCACTGGCCTGGAACCACCAAGTAGACCAGGCTGTCTATCCAGCAAGCTTCAGTGACCTTTCTGTCTCTGTGATGGATTATGAGTGTACACTGCCACACTTAGCTTTCTCTGACCTGGGCTCTAGTGTTTGAACTTAGGTCCTTGTACTTAGGGCAAACACTTGCCAATTGAGCAATCTTTTCACAGCCTTATTGAAGATTAAAAATAAATTCTCTGAGTCATTGCTCAGTGGGTAAAGGCACTTGCTGACAAACACGGAAAACTGAATTCAGCCACCAGAACCAACATGGCAGAAGGAGAAAACTGACTCCTCTAAGTTGCTCTATGACCTCCATCCACACACATAGTCACTACAACACAACCAGTTCCCAATAGATAAATAAATCTAAAAAAATTCAAATAATCTATACTTTCTGCTCCCAGCTATCTCTATCTATCTATCTATCTATCTATCTATCTATCTATCTATCTATCTATCTATCCATCATCTCACCATGTAGCCCTTTCTGGCCTGGCAACTCACTATATAGACCAGGCTGGCCTTGAACTCATAGAGATCCACCTGTCTCTGTCTCTCAAATGCTAGGATTAAAGGTATGTTCTACCATTCCTGGCTTCTCCTTAGTCTTTTAAGGGAAGAGGTTTGAGTCTTCCTAGGAAAATTTTAGAGTTCATAGTTCTTCTGGAATGACTCTCAGCCACCTTGACAATACGGTGTCAAGTATGAGGACTTTTCCAGGCTTTTCTATTAGATGAGAACAATCCACTGGATTCCATTAGAGCTGTCAGCCTGTCTAACAGGGTGTGCATAATTATTTATGCACTGAAGTACCCTGATAATTAAACTCATTTAAAGTCACAATGATTGGTTACTTAAGAGACCTGAATTGCTCTAAGTGGGGACAGTAATTCGAAAGTATGTCACACTGGTTTGTAGAGTATGTCACACTGTTTGGTTTGGAAGTACAGCAGTTTACTGCAACAGGGCAAACAGAAAGTGTTCATGCACTACTCAAACTAAGAATGCCAAGGCCAGCTGGATAAAGCCTTCAGTGATCCACAATGCACCTCAGGTCTTAAAGTTATTCCATGTTCTCATCAGGACCCAAGGGGCACACTGCCTTCTAAACATCAATAGAATTCCGCCTTCTCGGGCGTAGGCTATCCAGAAACAGGATTCTAGGCCAGCCTAGAGAAGACTGTTTTGCACCTCACATCTTATGATGCCTACTTTGCAGCCTTGGCTGACAGCCCTACTAATAGCATTTTGATGTCTAGGGCTCTGTGTAGCTTCCACTTGTGTGGTAGGTACCAGGCATAGAAGATCCTTTCAGAGAGAGTTGATGATGGGGAAGTTTGGACTCTTGACTCTTTACCTTCCTCCTGTGTCGTTGGATGCTTGTGTCCTCTTTGGGTAATTTCTTTAAGTGTCTCTAAGCTTTAGTTTCTTTATCTACAAAAATGGGACAGCATGACGCCAGGGAGATGACTTTGTCAGTTAAGTGCTTTCCTTGCAAGCATGAGGACCTAAGTTTAATTCCCAGAGACTGTGTAAAATAAGCTGGTTACGTATGGTGGTACACACTTGTACTTCCCATGCAGAAATGGGTGGGCTCCTGGGGCTCACTCACAGAGCCAGACAGCTTATTGAGTTCTGGGACAGTGACAGACTCTGCCTTAAAAATTAAAGTGAATAACTCCTGAGAAATAACAGCTGAGGTTGCCCCCAGGTTGTCACATGCATGCACACATATGTCTGTACAGGCGGCGCGTGCGCATGCAAACACACACACGCACACGCACACACACGAGCACACATTCGCAGCCAGTAGTATTGTGATGGGCTTGCTGAAGACTGGATGAGAAAATGATTTTAAAGAACTTGGCTCAGGGTCTAGCCCACAGTAGGTGCGAAACCAGTGTTATCTGTTGCTGCTGTCATTATTGCAGGGACGCTGTGGTTGGAAGCAAACTTGTTAGGTTCTCTCTAGCATGTTGCGCCCCACTTCTCTCCTGGTATCCGTTTTCCGCTCCTGGTTGGCGCTTTATCTCTATTCCTGGGAACATTCCGGCACATTTTTTTTCCCTCTGGATTTCCATAGAAACAGAATGAATGAACCCTTAGCTTATAGAGTTACAGGATTCTGTTAGGAAAAGTCTTCATAATCTTGGGTCAGGAAATGTTACCTTCTAACCCAGTGCTTAGAAAACTAGCTTAAGTGAGGGCAGAGAAGGGAAAGGACTTGGTTCTGTTTTGCACTAAAGGGATACTCATGCATCCAAGAGTGGTATGTTCTTGGCAGAGTTTTAGCCTTCCTCAGCTCAGGGCTACGCGGCAGAGACACTGGTTCAACCACTGCAAACTCACCCCTCTTCTATAGTGTGATGTCATCACTGAGAGGTGCCTGTTGGGACAGAAGTTCCATATCTTAGCTGCACTTGCATCTAAATGAGGTCATGGGACTAGTTCTTCCTAGTGAGCGAGAGTGGCAAGTATGTCCCACTTCTGTGATTCCGATGTCCTTTCTGCCTTGACTGACTGGAAATAGAGGACCCTGAGTACCCCGGGCAGCGGTAGAGCCACAAGTCAGAAGGACTGCGGATCCTCCCATCAACATGTAGAGGGAAGGCAGTCGTGAATGTTTCCACTGGACTTTTAGTGAGTGAGAAACACACTTGTGCTGTGTCAAGAGATTGAAATCTTGGGTTTCTGTTACAGCAGTCAGTGGTATTCTGATAAAGTTAGCATGTAAATGAATGCATTGCCTTGAAGTTCTCTACCAACCCAAGTCACAAACTCTCCATTTATTGATTTATTCATTTGTTTTTATTTATTTAAAAAATATTTTGTATTTGTTCTTTGAAAATTTTATCCACTTACACAATGTAATTTTATCAGATCCACCAAGCACTATTTCCCTCCAACTTCTTCTGTGTCCCTGCCCTGTCTTTCTCCCAACTTCATATCCTCCTATTTTTTTTAAAAATCAAGGATATTTTGTCTCTCTTATCCAAATGATAATTAGAGAAGAAGAGGTTGTGAATTTGAGAGAAAGTGGTGGGGGGTGGGGAGGGAGAATTAGAGGGGAAAGAGGAGAGATTGAAATGATGTAATACAGTACTCACATATAAAATTTTTGAAAAAAAATTCAATAAAATACCCCAAGTCAAGTTAGTGTTGTTCAAATGTGCATGGGTGTGGCCATCCACTGGGGGCTGTGGACAACCTATACATTTAATGTGAAATTTTCTAGGGGTCCTACTTGAAGCTCTGGAGACTCAGTGAAGACCAAGACCGATAAGACCCCTGCTGGGATAAAGAATTTGTTTTGGTTGTGGAAGAACATCAACAGTTATACCAATAACGAGATGAGTGTGAAAGAGAAAGAGAAACCAAGGGATGTGGTATATAACATTTTGTAAGATTCTTGGTGACTGTGTCTTTAAGGAGGTGCTAGCACTGAAGTTGGGACTCGGTGGCAAAATCACAGTATTGGATCTCGCCACCTTGGCAGTGATTCACCCACGTCAGATGACTTGCCCTTCTGGACAGCACACACTTCTGATTCCTGCCTCTTGGAGATGCTTTCCCGTCTGTGCCCCTCTCTCTGCAGACCCAGGTCTCCCTTCTGCAGGGAGAGGGACTTCTCACACAGAACAGCTCCCTTCTCTACTGAGCTCCTGTCCTGATGCTAGACAAGCAAGTTGTGCTGTATTCTCTTTGTTATCCATTGATTTCCCACGTAGTCTGAGACCTCTTGCTCATTCATCTCTGCAGTGTGGATTATTGCACAGTGCTGGGCACACAGCAGGCGCTCGATAAATATTTGTGTAGTTGACTAGAATGCAAAAATCACAGTAGAAATGATTGTTTGGTTTGTCAGGAGCCTGCATAATGCATTATGTTTATAAAGCAGCTTTTGTGTATTGTCAGTGCCTAGAATACCAGTTCCCTTAACTGTGTGCATATGGTGACTGAACCAATTTTAATTACTATGTGCACAAGCACTCATATTTCTTAGACACAAGGCAGCCTCCCTTTGTTTTCCTGTTTCTTTCTTTTTATTTTCCCATGGTTGCAAAACATCTTCTCCAGCTCCTGGTGATCCTCACAACGCTTCTTTGGCTGATGAAATAATGTCTCCTAGACCCTCCATCAGGAGGACTTGAAGGCTTGGAGCAAGAGAAGACTTCACGTTTCTGCTTCACAATCCTGCCAGACTGACAACCAGTGATTCAAGGGACACATGCATAAGACCACAGTTGGGAATCCTCTTACGCTTGTGACAAAGGTCACAGTGTCACCCTTCTTCTGGGGAGCCTTGTTGTAGGAAGGTAGGGTGGAAGAGAGGCAAGCTTACATTCAGTGAGCTGAACTCTTCAAATCCAAAGCTTACTGTGCAACCCCATGCAAGCCATCTCAAGCCCTCTTAGCCTTAATTTGTCTGTCTTCAAAGTGGAGACAGGAGCAGCTATAGTACAGTTCTGTTTTGAGGATAAACAGGACAAAGTACCAGTGACAGTGATTTCATTAGAGTTCATCAAGTGCTTCTTAAGTGTCGTGTCCTTTACATACATTGTCTCTCTTCATAGTCACAGATATGAAACACAGGGCTCGCATTGTTTAAGGATGGGGATGTGGCTAAGTGGGCAAAGTTCCTGAGTTCAACCCACAAATCCCCATGTTTGATCCTTAACACTGCATAAACCAGGCACTGCATAAAGCATCCACACCAGTAATCACCTGTAATCCCAGTCCTGGGGAGGAGAGGATGGGAGGATCAGAAATATGAGGGCATCCTTGGTTACGTAGTCAGTTCAAGACAAGTCTAGGATACAGTTGAGCCTGTAATAACATCATTAGCAGCAGCAGCAGCACCATCACCACCACCATTACTATCACCATCATCATCATCAGCAGCAGCACCACCACCACCACCACCATCACCACCACCATTACTATCACCATCATCATCATCAGCAGCAGCAGCACCACCACCACCACCATCACCACCACCATTACTATCACCATCATCATCAGCAGCAGCACCACCACTACCATCACCACCACCATTACCATCACCATCATCATCACCACCATCATCATCATTATCATCATCATCATCATCATCATCATCATCATCATCATCATCATCATCATTATCATCATCATCATCATCATCAGCAGCAACACATTGAATGAATAAGGCTCCTTTCCATTTCTCTACAGGAAACTGAAGTTCAGAGGGCTGGCTTATCTCATTTTGGACTTGATTTCCCCTGGCAGTCTGGTTCAGGACATTCCAGGAGGTAGAGTTATGATTGGCAGGGCTGGGTGCAGAGAGGGTATCCTCATTTGAGAAAACTTGTGTTTAGGGGACTGGTTCTCACTGAAGGGAGCAGTATATTTTTCAAATTCTCCTCCTCGGTGGAAGCTCCAGAGATCAGTTGTGTTCTATTCCATCCTCTCCAGTTTGCCCCTGTATTATCTGACAAGTGTGACAGTCACAAACCCATCATTTTGTTATTGTTCAAGTGCATCTTGTTGTAAAACACAGATTATTTGCCTCAGAAAAGTGAGCGTTGGGAGTCATAATTATGGGACTCACTTGTAGCTTGGGTCCATTTGATTGAGTCTGAGCTACACAATAGGCCGAGTGTGCCCAAGAACACCTTCCCAGGTGTGACTGTTCATCTTGGTCACCCAGGAAAACGTGGGGCTGATGCTCTGGCTGAGAAAGGGCAGACAAATGGTCTCTCTTTAGCACCTGCCCCCTCATCTTTGTGGATGGCTGGAGACAGAAGGAGCAAAATTCCTGAAAAGAGATTTGGGAAGTTTGGAGCTACATTGGGGAAAAAAAAGTCGTTACTAGGAAAAGAAAAATGATTTGTTTTAATTTGAGTTTCCCTGGAAGGAGCCTGAGACATCTTGGAAAGCAATGCCATATCTGGTACTGAGTTCCAGGAAACACTGGCGGGGATCACAGGGAAATGAGGCAGGGGAGGTGGAGGGGAGGAGGGAGTCTACACAGGATGCTTTCTCTATCAAATTAGACCTGGGGGGGGGTAGGGGAAAGGAACCAGAATAGAAAACACACTTCAGAGTTACGCTTGAGGCATGAGGAAGGTGGGGTATTTCCACAGACACCCTCACCCATGCATGGTTGGTTTGGCATTCTAGTGTGCCAGAGGCCATACAGGTGGATGTTGCTCAGTGTGCGCTGAAGTAGTGAAATGTGGAGGGATGTGGTGGGCCGTCGCCAGACTTGGCTACAAGCCCCCACCCTGAAATCAGATCAGAAGACCTGCATTTGAACTTCGCGCTCTCTGATTAGTTGTGTGATCATGTCCAGGCTGTTTTCTGATGTGTGGGATTTATTTTGTTTTATATGGGAGTGATTTCCTGTCATGTGTCTGTTGTATGGGGTTTACAATAGTTCAGACCATACTGGGTGGCTGTGAAGATGAAGAGAGAGAAGATATACAGAATGTAGGGAGGCCCAAGGCAAACACTGAATACATTATAGCTATTGAAATTGTTTGGTTTATTTATTGTGAGGGGAACATTCAGACATAGATTATGTTGGTGGGGAGAGGACAGGAAACAATAGCCTAAGATTTTCTTCTAAGAATGGTGATAGGGAATGAAGAAATGATAAGGAAAGGGCCAGAGAGCAATCCTTGCAGAAAGTGGGGGATTTTGGAAATGGTGGGTAAGAAGTAGCTGTGGAAGAAAGGATGTTGAAATCAGGCAACATTCATTTTGACTATGTTCTCTTTCCTTATGCAATATGATGCTCTATAAACCCCTGTTGACAAGGGGAATAGTCTCATGATGGAATTCCACCTCCAGGACCTCTCTGTTGCGTGGACCCACCAGACTAACTGGAATATTTTAAGAACCTCAAACGGGAGCCTTTGACTTTTTAAAGACAACAGTGTATTTCAAAGTCAACAGCATTGTACATAGGTTATTGCAGGTTTAGTTTGCTTAGAACAAGTGGATGACTCTTAGACCATCTTTCAGATTCCGACTGATTGGTACAACAATCCTCACAAGTGATGATGCCCCAAAGCAGCTGAGGACACAAGCAGAGCGGGATGTGGTCCCAAACTGTCCAGCAGATCATGATGCCCAAGATGATAGGGACTGCCTGGGATGCAGGGTATCACGGTAACAACAGGTAACATTTATTGGAAAATGTTTATTTTCCAAGTCATGTGCAAAACATTTCTAAAAGATTATGCCATTTTCCCATCACAGTAATCGAAGGAGCATGCCTGCCATAACTAGGTGCTTTTCTAGAGTTTATGTGAAAAAAAAATCATTCCTTTGTAACTAGTTGTTTCCCCATTAGCCATTTTATTTATTTATCTTGAGTCTGATCTTTGATAACAAGCCCCTGGATGCATTCAGTTGCTGGGCTATAGATATGCTTGAATTCCTCTCCAGTGGGTCCTGGGTCGTACTTTTATCCCTTAAGAGTAAACCTGCTACATACAGTGCAGGAAAACCACGAGCTTATTGTCACCAGCAAAGCGGAGGCAGGGGGAGGCTCATGTCTTCTTTGGGTTCAGCAACCCGCCTAGCGGTTAGCAGACAGTAGCATAATGGCCAGCCAGTGTGACGCTGTGCAAATTGCCTCATAAATAACTTGTAATGCACAGGCGACACCGAGAGGCTGTAGCTCATGGATAAATGACTCCCTGCCATTTTCAGGGTATTAAACCAGGGATAAGCTGGACCGCTCCATGGGGATTCATTAAATGCCATGGGTTTCCTGCATGCAGGCATGTGGTACATGGGCGCCTTGCTTGGCACTCCTTGAGCCTCGTGGCCAAGGCAAAACACTCCTGAGCAGGGCTATCAGGAGGGGAAAGAAGGAACCTTTAACAAGCACGATGGGCATGAGCCCTGTCGGAGCTACATCTTTTTCTCTAGAGGACTCGCTTTTGAAAGAAATTTCTTTGTGGTCAGAGAAATGCTTATAATCGTAACAGTTAACATTTACTCTGTGCTAGGCACTACAATATGACTGCTTGTATAATATCCTGCAGTCTCGTTAAGTAGATAATATTACTTATTCCTGTTCTTATCAAGGAAGAAATAAAGGCTCACAGAGACTTAGTTACTTGCTTTAGGCACTATAGCTAGCTAATCTGCGCTGAATGTATTGGTCAGCTTTTGTTATGCTGCAGTAACAAAATGAGCCAACAAATCTCTGGTTTAAAGTAACTGAGTTTTCTCCACTCCGACCTTGCGCTACTCCTGGACAAATTTCTTTCCTCTGTTTAGAGGAGGAGTGGGAGGGAAGAAGGGAAAGAGGGAGGAGGGTCCACACTGAAAGGCCAGACTTTGTCTGGGCCACGTTATTCTCACTGTATAATGACAACAAACTCAGGGCAAGGTGGCATGGGCCATGATGATCAAGGCTCGGAACTGAAAGAATGTATCACTGATACTCACTTTTCAACAGTCACAGAAAGTCACATGACCAGGCCTCTTCTCAGTGGGGTGAGGAAATTGATTCCTCATTGCAGTTTAGTTCAGTGGGAGAGAGAGACTTTATTCCTTTACAAGGAAGGCCGAGAAGAGAATCATGTCGTCTATACTGTTAACGCAGGCGTTTCTGCCTATACATTTTGAGGTTTTTAGTTTCTGCTTTGCTGAATTTCATGTCGGGTGACTTGGGCTCTTGGGTCATGGCCTTGCACAAAGAGACTCGATGACTAAGGGAAAATTGCTTTCATGCCTGTGTCCCAGTGTCCTGGGTTTTGTTAGATTTCCCCAGAGGCCGACTTGGATACAGAGCTATGAATGTAAGTGATTTATCTGAGTGGTAAGAGGAGGTGTGGAAGTGAAGGGACTCGATGCAGCATGTTTTTAAGCAGGATGTCCTCAGAGCACCCAGGACACAATTCCACTGAGAAACTTTGGTTGGGTTCCAGCTGAAGGTAGGGAGAAGGGCATTTACATTTCCTCCGCCCTCCAAAGGAGGACCAAACCCATTCCCAGCCTTTGCATTGTGTGCATACCTATTTTCATCATCCTTGGGCCCTTCACAAACATGGCTCCTCCCAGGTACCATAGTTCTTTCCTGTGTACTAATAGAGGTTGCTCTTCCTCCACCTACCTGCTTTTATTGGTCCTAAGGAGGCAGCACCGATGATACTCTTGTACTCCCATTTGCAAATCAGGCCTCTCTCATTCTATGCAAAGAATTACTTTGCCTAGAAGCCCTTGCCCTGCCACCCCTTTTGGTTCTGTCTCTGTCTCTGTGTCTCTCTCTCTGTCTCTCTCTCTTCTCTCTATTATCCACTCCTTTCTAGCTAAGTTTCATTCACTTAGGACTGGTTCTGAGCCTGTTTTCCCCTCTTAGTTACCACCCAAGGTCTCCCCCTTGTCTCTGAGGTCTTTGCATTCTACACCTTCAGTTTTTACACTGTTGTACCTGTCCAGTTTGGATCACGTACAACTCCTTCCAGGCTGTCTCAAAAACAAACAAACAAACAAACAAACAAACACACAAACAAACAAAAAGCAAAAAGCAAGCAAGCAAACAAAAACCCTCTTCCCCAGGCTTCTCCTGTATGTCCAGGATGCCCTCCCTTTATTTTTGTCTCCCCACGAGTCCACACTTTTACTAAAGCCACCTCCCAAAAAAGGAGTGTAGGAGAAATAGCAAAGTGTAGTGATCTAGCTTCTAATTCCATTGGTACTTGTAAAAGCATTTATTCTCCCTGCCTTAGCACCTCAACTTCTAGACAGATCTGCCTCAAAGAGTTGTTCCCTAGTAACAACTGGCACACAGCAACCAGATTTCAATAATGATGCCCTCCCCTCACCCATGCTTCAAAACCCAGTCATCAGAGCAGAGTCTGGACTGGCTAGTCTGTCCCTCCTCCCCCAACCCCATCCAGTGTCCACCTGATGTGGGATGCCCCTCTGTATGCTGTGAATATGTTTTATTACCATTTATTAATAACATGCTTTGGCCTATGGCAGGGCAGAGTATAGCAAGGCAGGAAATCCATGCAGAGATTAAAGGAGGAAAGAAGGCAGAGTCAGAGAGACGCCATGAAACTATATTAGCTACAACACTGGCCAATGTCTCAGGTGTATTTCTAGCTAGCTCTTACATCTTAAATAAACCAGTTTCTATTATTTTATGTTTTACCACCCATTTCCCACTGACCTTTTAGGAACTAGCCCAGGCATGCTTTGCCTCCCCTGGAAAGTTCCCAAGAGTCTCTTCAGATAGAGATAATTGCCTTTCTTCTTGTGGGAAATAGGTACTGTTTCTGGACTTGGGGTAGAGGGTGGCAAATGAGACCATTGCTTCAGGTATAGAACTTAAAGGAGTTCCCAAAACTCTTAACTAAATCAGAATATTGGAAATAATAAAAGTTAATGCTGCAAATAAATATTGTTCATAGTAACAACCTTTCATATTTTATTATTTTGTTTGTTTATTTCAATTTTAGTTTTTGAGAATTCCATATATGAGAACTGTATTTATACCATTCCACTCCTCCCTTTTCTCCTCTAACTTCTCACATGTTTCCTGACTCCTCCTCAAATCATGGCTTCTTCTTTAATTATACACGCACGCGCGTGCACACACACACACACACTGAATCCATTTAGTAGTGTACATATGTTCAGAGTTGACCACTTAGGGTTTGATGCCCTATTAGGGGATCATCCTTGAGCAAAAATGATTCTCCCTCTTGCAGTAGCCATTGCTTGCTTGTAGCTCTTCATATATTGTGTGTGTTGGGGGTTGTGAAATTTCCCCTATCCATGTTGGCATATTGACTGCTATTATCATAGTACAGGTCTTCTTTAGGTAACCATATTGTTGAAATTTCATGGGTGCGCATCTCTATCTTGTCTCAAAGATGCTATCTCACAGCAGGTACCATAGTCCTTATAATTTTTCTGCCCTCTATTCCAATATATATATATATATATATATTAGTTTTTTAAAAAATATTTATTTATTATGTATACAATATTCTGTCTGCGTGTGTGTCTGCAGGCCAGAAGAGGGCACCAAACCTCATTACAGAGGGTTGTGAGCCACCATGTGGTTGCTGGGGATTGATCTCATGACCTTTGGAAGAGCAGGCAAGGCTCCTAACCACTGAGCCATCTCTCCAGCCCCCTATATATTAGTTTTTTGAGACAAGGTTTCTCTATATAGCTTTGGAGTCCATCCTGGAACTTTCTCTGTAGACCAGGATGACCTCAAACTCACAGAGATGCACCCACCTCTGCCTTCAGAGTGCTGAGATTAAAGGTGTGTGCCACCACCGCCTGGCTATTCCATAATATTTTTTGAGTGTTAGGCATAGGGGTTGCTTTGTAGATGCACCAGTTGGGTTGGGCATCTTATGATCATGCATTATCTGTATTTTTCTCTAACGGTTTCTATCTGCTATAAAAAGAAGTGTCACTGATGAGGAGCACCACCTACACTTATCTGTCACTAATGGGGGCAACAGCTACACTTATCTGGCTGGGCTGGTACTCAGGCTGCAACTTCTGGGAATGTCTATCAAGACTTTAAATAAAGATGGGATCTAGCCTGTTATTGTAAGACTCACTTTATTCTAACCTTGGACCTATTTGATCCTGGGCTAGCCTGATGGATGCTGAAAGACCCTGTGGGGAGTATCCAGTTGGTGCTTGTCTTGCTTGCTATATGAGGGCGAGAATAATGTTACTTAGGACTTATGTTGCAGCAGCAGGAGGAGGCTGCTTGTTGGTTCCCAGCTGCTTAGCCCTGAAGTAATCACACAGAAATGTATTAATTAAATCACTTGCTCTAGCTTCTTATTGGCTAACTCTTACATATTAATTTAACCCATTTCTATTAATCTGTGTGTTGCCATGTGGCTGTGGCTTACGGGCTAAAGTTCCAGCGTCTGTCTCTGGCAGGGCTACATGGTTTCTCTCAAACTCCTCCTTCTTTCTCCCAGCATTCAGTTTAGCTTTCCCTGCCTACCTCTATTCCCTGTACAGGCCCAAGACAGTTTCTTTATTAACAAATGGTATTCACATCATACAGAGAGGAATCCCACATCAATTATATCCTGACACACAGTAGGGGCTTTAAAAATGCAATGAGTGAATATGTGAATGAATGGACTTTAAAACTTTAAAAACCCAGAATCAGAGTATTGCTCAAACCCCACACATCTCTGGCATTTACTTAGAGCTATCACAGGCAAAAGGACACTTGGGAAGCCTTCACCCCACACATCCTAAAGAACTTTATTGGGTAGGGTTCTCCTGGAGTTGAGCAGTTCACAGACTTACAGGAATGTTTGCAACATTCCTGTAACCAGGGGCCAGGCTAAGCAGAGGGCCGGGAGTGTGTGACCTCAAGTGGAAAGCCCCTGAGGATGGGCCAGAAGAGGGGACTGGGACAATATCACTCTGATTTTTATGGGTCTCACTCCTTCTAGGCATATCTGGGTGTTGCTTTCCGGTAGCCATCATCCCAGGATATTTGTAGTCCCATCCCAGACCCCTCACTGTGACTGGCCCTGGTCTTATAGAATACAGATTCCTGACCTCCATAAACTTTGATTCTCAATTGATTCTTGTTTGCAGTCTATAAAAGTAATATAGGCTATGATTAAACCTTCAGGCCATGTTCAAATATCAGTAGATCTTTTTGTTGTTTTATTTTAAATTCAGGGCATCATGCTGTAGCCCAGGATAGCCTGTAACTCATGGCGGTCTTGCTTCCTCAGCCTCTAGCGTCCTGGAGGAGGCTGGTTGCATGCATAGCTTTGGGCAAGAGCCCCAACCTTTCTGTGTTTCAACTTCCTACTTGTAAAATGGGATCATAGATCCTATGGTGCCACTGGGTCAGACTGAGCTGGGCTGTGTTAAACACCACAGTTTCTATGGGTCTTTATATATATCTCTGTTTTTCCTCTTCATTCTGGCTGGCCTGAGGCTCTGATGAGACGCTGATAGCCTCAGCACACCTATCCAGGCCAGCCTGTGGTTCCGTCTATGTCTTAGATAAACTGTTGTCTCTGTGCCTTGAAGGCTGACTCCATGGGAGCAATGCCCTTGGTAGAAGTGGGCCTGCTGGGACACACATGCATGCACGTGTACACACACAGACACACACACACACAGACACACACCCACACACCACTTCAAGGTTCTCTCTGAGCCCTTCATACCTTATTCAGGCTCATCAGCACCTTATTATAAAACCCTTTCCCAGCTCTTTGTCCAAAGGTCATCGTAATTATAATCACTGCTGTAATTATGTCCAACTTCTCGGCCCCCGGCTGTGAGCATAGAAACATCATCACTGGTCTGAGAGGCCCAGTTCTGTGAGGCGGTGTATCTCCCCCACTCCATGCCGGAACAGCTTGACCGCCCTCTGTAGGTCATGTAGGGAGGGCTACAGTAATGCCTCCCTTACTGAAGTCACCAGGTCCTACCTGTGCTGCTCCTGGGCTTCAGTTCTCTGTCCTCCCACTCCTATCTGGGGTAGGGGCTCCACTGCGGGAATTCTGGCTGGTGTCCCACTAGGTAGGAGGCGACAATTTCCCCTCACCCTTCCGTGGTACTCGTCAGGCACTTCTCACACTGTTTCTGATGAGAGTACGGGCTGCCTAAGTGAGAGATGAGATAGGGATTCTGACAGGAAGGGCCTCACTGGGTGGTAGGATAGAGGTGAGATCCCTGAGGCAGGATGAACATGGGGTGTATTCATGTGACAGACCCAGGCATGCCAGCAGCTCACGGGTTCAGCAGAGCTGTGATCTCTGAGATTTCTCACTTTTAACGCTTTGCCAATTGTTATAACTAATTTGTGTCCCCTACACAAAATTTACACATTGAAATCTTAACTCCCATGACTTACATATAACTATATATTTTATGGATATTAAAACAGTTATTAAGGTTCGATGGAATATTAAAAGTGGACTTGAATTCAATAGGACTAGTGTCCCTAGACACAGACATGCATAAAGGAAGATGGAGGATGTCTTGGGGAGAAGATGGCTGTACCATTATATTCAGAGGAATAGAATCAACAAGAGATATTGATAGAGGTCCAGAAAGAGACAAACTGGCTCATATGAGTATGTATGCTGGCTGTCCCATCATCTGTCACCTGAGTTGGAGGCCAAGGAAACTCATTGGTATAGTCTACCCAAGCTTAGTGACTTGAGATTCTGGAACCCCAACACCCAAGGGCAGAGAAGATGGAGTTCTGTCTTCTGGAGGTGGAGAGAATAAATGACTATGAATTTACGCTTCTTCTACACTTCTATTTAGGCTCTCAGTAGGCTGGATGGTGTACACCCACCTTGTGGGGTAGATCTTCTTTACTCAACCTACCCATTCAACTGATGGCCTTTTCCAGAAATACCCTAACAAACATACTCAGAAAATCATGTTTTACTGATAATGTGAGCATGCTTAGACTAATCAAGCTGACAAAAAAATTGACCATGATAATGTCAGTCTGTCTGTAAGTCAAGAGAGATGCCCCAGAAGAAATCAACACTCCTGGTATGTTGATCTTGGATGTTTAGCATCCGTAACCATGAGGAAATTTTCCATTGTTTAGAGCACCCTTTTCTGGAACTGGAATGTAGCTCAGCTGGTAGAGAGTTAGCCTACCATGAGAGAAGCCTTGGACTTAATCCCTAGCATCACATAAAACTGGGGATGGTGGTGTATAACATCCTTGTCAATATATCAAGTTTGAGGCCAGTCTGGGATATGAAACCCTGTTTCAAAAAATAAAAACAAAACTCCCATTTCTATAGTAACTTATTATGGCAGTCATAACTGCCATGTTTTACTGATTTCCCTCTGGGCAGGTGGGGGGGGGTTTCACAAGATACAGTCTTCCAAGATATACTTTTAGGAGTGAGACATTAAATTTTGGTTAAGGGGAGATACCTTCAGTCATCAGAGTAGCTGTACCCTTCATCCAAGATGCTCTTTCAGAGTGGACATCTCTGGGAGGCAAAACTACCACTTTCTCGACTAGATGTCTACTGGTAAACATTATACATAAAATACTTATGTGTTTGGGACTCTGGGACCATCCCTTCCCAGGTGTTGCCCCAGATACCTTTATAGTAGTCCAGTGATATAGGCTCAATTTTGAGCCTCATTTTTTTTTTTTTTTTTTGGATTTTCGAGACAGGGTTTCTCTGTAGCTTTTTGGTTCCTGTCCTGGAATTAGCTCTTGTAGACCAGGCTGGCCTTGAACTCACAGAGATCCGCCTACCTCTGCCTCCCGAGTGCTGGGATTAAAGGCATGCGCCACTACCGCCCGGCCTCATTTTGTTTTATTGATTTTTATTGAGCTCTACATTTTTCTCTGCTCCCCTACCTGCCTCTCCCCTTCCCTTCAACCCTCTTCCCAGGTCCCCATGCTCCCAATTTACTCAGGAGATCTTGTCTTTTTCTACTTCCCATGTAGATTAGATCTATGTATGTCTCTCTTAGGGTCCTCATTTTTGTCTAGGTTCTCTGGGATTGTGATTTGTTGGCTGGTTTTCTTTGCTTTATGTTTAAAAACTACTTATGAGTGAGTACATATGATAATTGTCTTTCTGGATCTGTGTTACCTAAATGATGTTTTCTAGTTCCATCCATTTGCCTGCAAATTTTAAGATGTCATTTTTTTCTGCTGTGTAGTACTCCATTGTGTAAATGTAGCACATTTTCCTCATCCATTCTTCAGTTGAGGGGCATTTAAGTTGTTTTCAGGTTCTGGCTATGACAAACAATGCTGCTATGAACATAGTTGAACACATGTCTTTGTGGCATGATTCAGCATCCTTTGGATATATACCCAAAAGTGGAATTACTGGGTCTTGAGGAAAGTTGTTTCCTAATTTTCTGAGAAATTGCTACACTGACATCCAAAGGGGCTGTACCAGCTTGCATTCCTACCAGAAAAGCAGGAATGTTCCTTTTACCCCACAACCTTTCCAGCATAAGTTTTTGATCTTGGCCATTCTTACAGGTGTAAGATGGAATCTCAGAGTTGTTTTGATTTGCATTTCTCTGATGACTAAGGATGTTGACTATTTCCTTAAATGTCTTTCAGCCATTTTAGATTCCTCTGTTGAGAATTCTCTGTTTAGGTCTGTACTCCATTTTTTTTTAAATTGGATTATTTGTTCTTTTGATGACCAATTTCTTGAGTTCTTTGTATATTTTGGAGGTCAGATCACTGTCTGATGTGGGGTTAGTGAAGATCTTTTCCCATTCTGTAGGTTGTTGTTTTGTTTTGTTGACAGTATCCTTTGCTGTACAGAAGCTTTTCAGTTTCAGGAAGTCTCATTTATTAATTGTTTATATTTAGGAAGTGGTCTCCTGTGCCAGTGTGTTCAATGTACTTCCCACTTTCTTTTCTATGAGGTTCAGTGTGGTTGGTTTTATGTTGAAGTCTTTGATCCATTTGAACTTGAGTTTTGTGCATGGTGATAGATATGGATCTATTTGCATTCTTCCACATGTTGATATCCAGTTATGCCAGCACCATTTGTTGGATATGCTTTCTTTTTTTCCATTTTATACATTTTTCTTCTTTCTTAAAAATCAGGTGTTAGGAGGTGTATGGATTAATATCTGTGTCTTTGATTCAGTTCCGTTGGTCCTCCTGCCTGTTTTTATGCCAATACTCTTTTCAGTACTGTAGCTCTGTAGTAGAGTTTGAAGTCAGGGATTGTTATGCCTCTAGAAGTTCTTTTATTGTACAGTATTGTTTTGGCTATCCTTGGTTTTTTGCTTTTCCATATGAAGTTGAGTATTATTCTTTCTAGGACTGTGAAGAATTTTGCTGGGATTTTTATGGGTATTGCGTTGAATCTGTAGATTGCTTTTGGTAAGATTGCAGTTTTTACTATGTTAATTCTACTTACCTAAGAGCACGGGAGATCTTTCCACTTTCTGGTGTCTTCTTCAATTTCTTTCTTCAAAGATGTAAAGTTCTTGTCATACAAGTCTTCCACTTGTTTGGTTAGTTACTCCGAGATATTTTATGCTATTTGTGGCTGTTGTGAAGGATAATGTTTCTCTGATTTCTTCCTCAGCCCATTTATTATCTGTGTACAGGAGGGATACTGATTTTTTTGAGTTATTCTTGTATCCTGCTACCTTACTGAAAGTGTTTATGAGTTGCCGAAGTTTCTTGGTAGAATTTTTGGGGTCGCTTACGTACACTATGATATCATCAGCAAATAGCAAGAGTTTGACGCCTTCTTTTCTGATTTGTGTCCCATTGGTCTCCTTTTGTTGTTGTATTGATTGAGCCTCAATTTGTAGAAAATAAAATGTAGGACTAAGGCTGGAGTCTAGCAGCACACAGCAAGGGGGTGGGCCAGGGCTCAAGGGACACCTGGGGAGAATGCTGCAGTGATCTGTCAGTCCTGGTGCTCAGTTCTTTCTCCTTGTGTTTTTTGGTGTCTGTCTGTTTGGGCCTTGAGTTCACAGAAATACCAATATTTGTAGGGCTGCCAAGAAGGCAGCAGCCTGCAACAAAAGCAAAGAAGGAGAAGAAAACAGCATGGACAGGCTGCCCTGGGCGGGGGAAGTTCAGGTGAGTCATGAGAGATGCTGAGAGCACACATGTGTCTGTCAGGGCCCGCGTTTTGGTCTGTGTCTCCAGTAAGGAGATTGTGAGAGTCTTTTCCATGTGTGAGCAGGATTGTCCTGCATCTTGCTCCCAGAGAGCACCCTCTAAGCTCTGTTGCTCTAACATAAGGCGGTTTCTAGGTCAAGGGGAGAAATTCGTGTCAAGGATAACCTTATACCCTTTAGTGGGACTTTGCTAACTTTGGAAGTCACTCTAATAGAGCTCACCTGCAGCTAAAAACAGGTTTGTGATGGGAAGTAGTTAAGATGCCTGACTATATGTCCCATGGATACCTCCAGCACAGGGGAGACTCTCTGGGCTAAACATCCATTAACAATGTATATAGTTGAAGTAGGAAAATATCCCAAATGGTGAAATTAATGATTTTAAAAGTTCCCCACTAAGGATTTTCTATGTATTTCATATGCCCCAGATACCATATTAATACTTTCCAGGCATAAGAGATGGCTGTGTAATCCTCACAACCCTAGGCTGGAGCATTATTCTATGACTCCCCTTTTTGTAGAGGTTTAGAGGGATTTAGGTAACTTATAGATGGGTACTGCCACAGGAAGTGAAATAATGGTCCCAATAAAATCAAAGTTTGAGTTGAAAAATCCACGTGTACATGTTCATGGCTGCCATTAGCCATTAAGACGATGCTGTGCTTGTGAGTTGAGATTCCTCTCATGTGTGGGTGGACTGGTGGTCTCCAACATGGTAACTCTGTACTATTTGCTGTACAGCTCACACAACTTTACTATGTCACATAGTTCAGAGGTAGAAAACAAACAATAGCTTCTTTGCAGTTGGAGATACTGAGGCTAAGTTACTGCTTTTGGTCATCTGTTAATGGAGAGCAGAGCTGGGATTCAAGCTTGGGCGTCTGATGGAGAATTGCCTTCTTACATGGACAAGAAAAGGGAAACACCATTTTCTCTTTGTGGAAACAGCAGGAAGTCTCTGAGGGAGATTTGAAATGAGTTCTGGATAGTCTGATGGATTTGAGGCTCTTTCTGGAAGAACCTGGAGATGTGCTGTGGTCTCCACAGCAGAGTCTAGTCATCTTGCCTGTCCTCTGTGCAGAGGACTTCCCATGGCCTTTCTGGGTGTACACACCTGGTCCTCGAATGGGTGTCTGAGCCACTTCTCTCTTGGCTTTATCGATGTAGAGTGAATTGAAGGTTATTGCAATGAATAATGAATGAGCTATTATAGTGGAACTGATTATTCCGAAGTGTTACTGATGTTTGTGTTGATAAAAATGAATAAACGGCTAAGTGTTTGCCAGGAATGGAAGAGTGGATGCATAAAGAGGAAATTCATATGTGCCTGGGATAGTTAGTAACAATGAGTCTTGAAACAGAGGCAATCAAGGAATGGGGTAAAGCAGCTTTGCGATTTGTTATGTAGAACAATGACGACAGAAGCCTTCATCTCCAGCCATGTTGGCTGCAAAGTGGTAACAGACATTGGCTTTGAATAGAGGAGATAATAGAAATCCTGAAGAGAGAATAAGAGGCAAATCCTTGTTTGCTTTTTCTTATATAGAGAGAGACATACAGTAGAAGGATGCTGCTGTTAGCATTCAGGTGCCTCTGTGGCTAGAGGGAGGAGCATTATTGGCCCTCAGTGAAGGTAGGGGCCATCGAAGATCATGAGAAGTCAAATGCAATAGCCAGGGTAGGCCATCCACCAGCTAGTTCTTCTATGTAACCTCTATCTAGATATTCACAAGCCTTTCTCCCCAGGTTGAGACACATTGCCAGTGACAACTCTTGGCAAGCTGGCCAAATCTCTCCTTCCCCTACTTAAACAAAGAGCATATCAGAAGTCACATGCAAGACAATGCTACATATGTTCAATAGATCCTGAACTGTGTGCCAGAGTGTAGCAGAGCACCACAGCAAGTGCACATCGATGCTTTGTGGCATGTGTGTGTGTGTGTGCGCGCGCGCACATATGTGTGAGTGTGGACATGTACGTCTGGGTGTGTGTTCCTATG